>NC_141541.1:26402500-26750833 GCF_021556685.1 Rattus norvegicus | reverse complement strand
GGGGCCCTGGAGAGCCTCTGTCCCCAGTGGAAACCATTTTGCTCTGTACCCTGGGGTCCCCCAACTTTGGGCCATTGGAGCCCCATCTCTTTGACTCCCTGGGCCCTTGACCATTATTCTAAAAGCATGGATGTGTGGGAAGAGTGTAAAACTAGGAAGAATCAAGGGCGCTCAGCTTAGGTGGGAGAGCCTTTGCCCAGCAGCCCCAGACCCTGGATGGTTTCCCAGCACTTCCAAAATAAAAGTCCTAAGGGACTTGGACTATGAGATGCAGTTCAGTCACATTCTAACATTCAGGACTCTGAGACCCAGGACAGAGCATAGACAATGTGGTGACACACATCCGTAATCCCAGTGCTTGGGACGGGGGATCAGGAGAATCATCCTTGGCTACATAGTGAGTGCAGGACAAACCTGGGCTACATCATGAAACCCCACTCAAAAAAAAAAAAAATCCTAAGGAGAGGTAGGGAAATCTTAAGGGAAGTTCAGGGTTTCCTCCCCCGCAGTTTCAGGAGGGGCTGTCCTGCTTTTCTGTCACCTGGTGGATAAATGGGAAGAGGGAAGAGGTTACCCATCCCTTGCAAATACAGACAGTGAGAAACTGGGCATGACGGTGCCTGTCACTGGGGGAGGCGGGAGGATTTTGAGTTCAAGACCATTTTCAGCTGTAGTGTGACTTCCAGACCAGCGAAAGAAAGAAAAAAAGAAAGAAGGAAGGAAAGAAAGAAAGAAAGAAAGAAAGAGAAAAGAAAAGAAGGAAGGAAGGAAAGAAAGAAAAGAAAAGAAAAGAAAAGAAAGGAAGAGAAAGGAAGAGAAAGAAAGAGAGTAGCATAGATGAATCAAGCCAGAGGTGAGGTGAGCTCAGAGGCTCAGAGACTCAGAGGCTCAAAGACAGTCTTGAAGACAGCAGCAGCAGTGCTTTGGTTTAGACTGGACTCTGACAGGGTTCTGGGTCTCATCAAGTTCTCTTCTGTCTCAGGGGACCTGCACAGTGGCTCAGTAGAAAAAGTGTTTGCTTTACAAGCATGAGAGCCTCAATTCAGATCCCGGCACCCACATTAAAAGGGGAGAGTGGGGTACATCTATCATCCCAACTCTAGGAGGTGGAGAGAGACAGATCCCAGGAGATCACTAGGCAAGCAGTTCAGAGTGTTTCAAAGAGTAATGTTGAGGCGCCATCAGGCTGGCTCCATGGGTCCAGTGACCTGGGTTCAATCTCCAGGATCTGTGTAAAGGTGGAAGGAGAAAACTGACTTCACCAACGTATCCTCTGACGTACACGTGTGCACCAACACATACACGCACGCGCGCGCGCACACACACACACACACACACACACACACGGTTTCTCTGTGTGTTCCCCTGGATGTCCTGGGACTCACTCGGTAGATCAGCCTGGCCCTGACTCACAGAGACCTGCCTGCTCTGCCTCCCAAGTGCTGGGATTAAAGTGTGCACCACCAACTGCCCAGCTCCAAGGGCTACCCTTAAAAGGGAGGGGTGAGTCTCCCCCTTCCACAGTTTCTGGTTTCTGCCGGTTAGAATGAAGACATGAGGTGACAGTATGGTTGAGTGGTCACTCCTCTGAATAACTGAGCAACAAGAGGGAAGGCACCTGGGCCCCCGAGCCCAGCTGTCCTGTAGACGACTTTCTGGTAGACAGTAATGGCTCAGAGAGTAATGGGTGTAATGTCAGAAATAAATTGCTACTTCTCCCTGCTATTATTTGGGTTTGTCTTAGTGCCAAAAAGAACATACCTTTGACCCCAGCACTCAGGAGGCAGAGGCGACTCCAAGTATAGCCAGGGCTACACAAAGAAAACCAAACCAGGGAGGGGCTAGAGAGATGACTCACAACCATCTGTAATGGGATCCAATGCCCCCTGCTGGTGTGTCTGAAGACAGCTACAGTGTATTCATATAACACAAAATTAATAAAATAATTCAAAGGAAGAGAAGCACAACAAAAGGATATTCTTGGGTGTCTTGATTTGTTTCTATCGTGTGTGTGTGTGTGTGTGTGTGTGTGTGTGTGTGTGTGTGTTTTATTTTATTTTATTTTTTTTTAATTTTTTTTTCGGAGCTGGGGACCGAACCCAGGGCCTTGTGCTTCCTAGGCAAGCGCTCTACCACTGAGCTAAATCCCCAACCCCGTGTGTTTTATTTTTGAGACAGGGTCTCTCACTGAGCCTGGCATTCAGCTGGGCTGGCCAGTGAGCTTAGGGACCCATCTCCATCTCACTGCAGTAAGGTTTCATGCAGGAAGTCCTCATCCTGCCTTCTCCACGGGTGCTGGCAATTTGAACTCTGGTCCTCATGCTTGCACAGCAAGCACTTTACCTCCTGAACCTTCTCCTTAGCTACTGTTTCCTATTCGTTTGCTTTCGTTTTTAGCCAAAATCTCATTTAGGCAAAGGTGACCCCAAACCCACTGTGTATCACAGGGTGTTCTGCTCCATCTCTCAAGTCTGGTCCCCACAGGGCAGCAGGGGCAGCCTTCCATCTCATCTGCTCCCCGCACAGCAGGAGAGGTGCCCTCTCCCCCATTTGCTCCAGCTAACGTCCCAGAGCAGGCTCCATTGGGTGGGCGTGGTCACGCCTGAACCAATGACTTCCAGCTGATTGGTCAGGTCAGGTTCTACCCCATCTCTGGACCTGGCAGAAAGACTTCAGATCCAGGACAGAGTTTGGGAGGGAACTTGCTTTCAAGGTAAATTTGAGAGCTGTCAGGAGGAAAAGAGAATTCTGGTGAGTGAGGATAAAAACTATTTCTCTTGTTCAATGCATTGTCATGATGGCAGTTATGGAAGACCCATGTGTAGGGTGGAGGGCCCATTCCAGTACTAATCACGTGTTTTAACACTTTTTAATCTTATATTTTATTAAGGGGGGGGGAGAAAGTGCATGCCCCAACAGGACAAACGGAAGTCAGAGGACCACTTTCAAGAATTCACTTGTTCTTTCCACTGTGAGGGTCTTAGGAATAGAACTCAGGTCGCCAGGCTGGGCTGTGAGAGCCTGTGCCTGCTGAGCCTCTCACTGGCCCATCCCCATGCTGTTAATATTTATTGAGAAGGTTTTCATTCTGATTTTATTTATGCTTTTGGTTTTTTGTTTGTTTGTTTTTGTCTTTGGACACAGGGTTTCTCTGTGTAGTCCTGGAACTCACTCTGTAGACCAGGCTGGCCTCAAACTCAGAGATCTGCCTGCCTCTGCCTCCCAAGTGCTGGGACTAAAGGTGTGCACCACAATGCCCAGCTATGCTTTAAGTTACTTATTTTTCTCTGTTTTCTGTGAGTTACCGTTGTAAGCCACCAAATGGGTGGGTCCTGTATAAGAGGGGACTTAGCTGCTGAGCCATCTCACAGCCAGGTTCCGGAGACCATTAGGATGTGTCAGTTCACCTCATTGGAACCAGTTTGGGAGTGCCTGCCACCCCAGTACCCTTTCCAGGCCAGGCATGGTTACATGTGGCTGTAATCGCATGGGTGGGGGGAGAGGAGTAGACTACACACAGATCCCTGTGAGTTTGATCCTTTGATGCATAACCAGACTGTCTCCAAACAGGAGTGTTAAGGGCTACACAAACACCCCCAAAGCCCACTTCCTGAGCAGAGAGTGGCACTGCTGTCTGACTGGTGCTGTTGCTTTACGTGTTTGAGCGTTTTGCCTGCATGCATAGATGTCACCACATGTAATCAGTGCCCAGGGTTGGTAGAAGAGGCTGTCGGATCTCCAGGGTCTGTACAGTTGTGAGGCCCCGTATGGGTGCTGGGAATCTAACCCGGGTCCTCTGAAAGGTTTAACCACTGAGCCACCGTTGCAGCCTCAGACATCTGCCTTTCAATTTGATTGACTTTGCGACAGGATCCTGAGATGTGGCCCAGGCTGTTGCTGAATTTGTGGCAGTCCTCCTGCCTCAGCTTCCTAAGCACTGGGTGTGCTACTACCTCCAGCTTCTTACCTGTATGTGCCTGTGTGTATGAGTGCCTGTGTTTGTATGTGTGGGCACATATGTCATGTGCACTTGTGGAGCTCAGAGGACAACTTGTGGTGTGAATTCTGTCCTTCCACCATACAGGTTTCTGAAGAGGACCACACTGAGATCTGCCTTTGTTGCTCTTGTTTTATGTGTGCCACATGTGTCACAAGCTGCCCCTGAGCCTTTTCCCTGGCTATGTATGTATGTATGTATATATGTATGTATTATGTATTATGTATGTAGCATGTTGTATATATTATGTGTTTATGTATTATGTTTCTATTATGTATTATTGTGTATGTATGTGGCATGCATGCATGCATGTAACATGTATGCGTGTATTAGTATGTAGCATGTGTGTATTATGTATGTGTTACATATACATGTATCTATACATGTATCTATACATGGGTCTTAGTTACTGTTCTATTGCTGTGAAGAGACCCCACAATCAAGGCAGCTCATAAAATAAGGCATTTAATTGGGGACTTGCTCACAGTTTCAGAGGGTGAGTCCATTATCATCATGGCGGGAAGCACGGTGCTGGAGCATTAGCCGAGAGCTTACCTCTGATCCTGAGGTTTACACAAGGGAGACTGGGCATGACATTGGCTTTCTTTTTTTTTTTTTTTTCCGGAGCTGGGGACCGATCGACATTGGCTTTCAAAACCTCAAAGCCAACCTACCAATGACACACCTCATCCAACAAGGCCACAACTTTTTTTAAAAAAAGATTTACGGGGTTGGGGATTTAGCTCAGTGGTAGAGTGCTTGCCTAGCAAGCGCAAGGCCCTGGGTTCGGTCCCCAGCTCCGAAAAAAAAAAAAAAGATTTACTTTTATTGTATGTGCATTGTATGTCTGTGTGAGAGTGTTGAATCACCTGGAGCTGGAGTTACAGTTTCGAGCTGCCATGTGGGTCCTGGGAATTGAACTCAGGTCCTCTGGGAGAGCAGCTACTGCTCTTTACCCCTGAGCCATCCCTCCAGCCCTTAGGGTCGTACCTTTTCTTAGTGCTTCCTAAGCAGTTCACCAACTGGGAACCAAACATTGAAATATATGAGCCTATAGAAGCCATTCTCATTGAAACCACTGTATCATATATGCATGTATGTATGTATGCATCTATCTGCCTACCTATCTGTCCATACATGTATCTATGCATGTATGCATATATGAACATATCCATGCATGTATCTATGTGTATGTGTATATCCAAATATGTGCCAATTCATCTATGTATGCATCCATGTATCTACCCACATGTCTTAGTCCACAAACATCATGACCAAGAAGCAAGTTGGGGAGAAAAGGGTTTATTCAGCTTACACTTCCACATTGCTGTTCATCACCAAAGGAAGTCAGGACTGGAACTCAAGCAGGTCAGGAAGCAGGAGCTGATGCAGAGGCCATGGAGGGATGTTTCTTACTGGTTTGCTTCCCCTGGCTTGCCCAACTTGCTCTCTTACAGAACCCAAGACCACCAGCCCAGGGATGGCGCCATCCACAATGGGCTGGGTCCTCCCACCTTGACCACTAGTTGAGAAAATGCCTTACAGCTGGGTCTCAAAGGCATTTCCACAACTGAGGCTCCTTTCTCTGTGATAACTCCAGCTTGTTTCAAGTTGACACACAAAACCAGCCAGTACAACCATGTATGTATGTATGTATGTATGTATGCATGTATGTATGTATGCATGTATGTATGTATGCATGTATGTATGTATGCATGCATGCATCCACTTATCTCTATTTTCATGGATCTGGGGATAAATCCAGGGCTTTCTATCAGTTAAGCGAGTGCTGTACCACTGAGCTGTGCCCTGTTCAGCTGTTTTTTTTTTTTAAGGGTAAGAAGCACAGATCTGTGATCTCAGCTCTCAGGAGCCTGAGACAGGAGGATTGCCCCAGTTCCAAGTCAGTCTGGGCCATTCAGTGACACCCTGCATTGAAGAAAGCAAAACAACACTGGGGCTATAGGGTAGGCAAAGCACCTGCCCAGCGTGGTTGTGGCTCTGGGTTCCATTCCCAGCACCACACAGACTGAGCACGGTGGTGCATGGCTGTCAGCCCAACACCCAGGAAGTGGAGGCAGGAGGACCAGAAGTCTAAGATCATCCCTTAGTTATACAGGGAGTTTGAGGTCAGCCTGGAGTACAATGATACCTAGCTCAAAAAATCAGGACTGGTGAGACAGCCCAGCTGTCAAGGACTTCTCTGTCAATACCGAAGACCTATGCCCAATAGCAGAAACACACGTGGTAGGAGAGAGCTGACTCCCACAGGTGTTCTGTGCTGTCCATACGTGTGTGCCCTGCCGCGTTTGTGCATGCACACCCACGTGCACACAAATAAATGCAAAATTTAAAATCATAAATGATACTTCGTATTCCCAAACCCATATAATTCATAAACAGAAAACACCGTGGCACGCGTTTGTCACACTGCATGGCCTGTTCCACTCACTCACCAGTTGCTAGTGGTCTTTAGGATTCTCATTCTGAGCTGGGCTGGGGAAGAGATACTGGCTCGAGTGATAGCCTCACTTCCGTCTGTGACCTGCTGGCCGGCTGTACAATGGCCTAGATTCACAGACGCCCTGACAAGACCGTGAAGCAAAGTCACCTGTTCATGACCACATTAGCAAACCCACCCGAAACAAACCCTGCTGTCTGCCCCACCCCCTACACTGGTTTAGGCAGCGGCTGTGCCCAAGAGGGCCCCTGTTCCCTTGGAGGCCCGTAGCTTATCTGTCCCGGACTGCTAGCTGGCCCCGCCCCCTGGAGGGAGCTGCCACTTAGAAGCTCCTGGTCAGCTGTGTCCGGCAGCTGCTGCTGACCCAGCTGTGGACTAGGGCAAAGGAGAAAGAGGAAAGGGAAGGGGAGGTGGGGGGCAAAAGAGGGGGGCTGGAGCCCTGAGCTTCCTGAAGCTGGGGCTACATCATGGACCAACTCAGGGTGGCCCGCTGGCCTCGGGTTAGCCCCCTGTGTCTCCTACTTGCTGGGGCAGCCTGGGCATCCTCACCCAGCCTCCCGGACCCCAAGTTTGAGAGCAAAGGTAAGAGCTGTACATGGCACTTCCTCATTAAGTCCCAGAGGGCAATGACATGGCCTGAATTCCCAACCAGGGTCCCAGGGGCTAAATGTCCTTCTGAACCTTCAGAGGTACTAGGGGCCAAACTGGTGTCTGAATGGCCTTAAATTGCTAAGATTAAAGGCATGTGACGCTATGCCTGTATTGTTTTTGTTTTTGAGGTACGATCTGTGTAGCCAAAGCTGCCCTCAGACTCATGTAACTGAGGTTGAGCTTGAATTCCAGATCCTCCTGCTCCCACCTCCAGTTGTGGGGATGACCTGCATGAGACATTCGTCTCTGTTGTGTGTTTTGAGGAGTCTGGGATGAGGTAGAAATCGCAGGGATAAGGTAGTACTGGGTCCGATCTCCTGGGGCAGGTGATCACGCTCACAAAGACTGCAATAGATCAGGTAGTACTAGAACAAGACGCGCTGCAGACGACTGTAAACACAGTTTGGCGGGCGGATGGTGCTCGATTCCTTGGACGGGTGGCTGGGAGACGGAAGGGGGGCGGGGGACACGGTTGGCGCTATCGGAGGGCAGCCGGGTGCCTGTAGGAACCGATAGGAGGCCGAGTTCTCTGCGCGCACACACACCCGCTAGGGCGGGGCCAGCACCGCTCAACTTGCAGGGTGAGTGGGCGTGCGCACACGGGTGGAACAGGGCAGGCGGGGTCGCTACTCTCCGTAGTTCTAGAGGCGCCACTTTTGCAAGACCCCTCGAAGGCCCTTTTGAAGAAGAGGGCGGGGCACTATAATTATCGGATCTGCACAGGCGACAGGAGGGAGGGTAAGGGGACTGTGGAAGATAGACCTGGACTCCCCTGATCCCCCTTCCCCCCACCATGACCACCCCCTTTTCTAGCCGCCCTGCTGGCATCCCGGGGCTCCGAAGAACTTCTATGCTTCACCCAGCGCTTGGAAGACTTGGTGTGTTTCTGGGAGGAAGCGGCGAACTCCGGGATGGGCTTCAACTACAGCTTCTCTTACCAGCTCGAGTGAGTACCCCAGGACTGGGTGGCCTTAGGAGGGGGTGGGTGTAGCAGAGCTTCCTGAATGTCATAGCCTGGAATGGTTCCCTCAGCCTGGAGACTAGGTTAAGGGTGGGAAACACCGGGAACGGAGGCGGGAATGGGAGCGGTACGGGTGGTGTGGAGGTCGCCCCCCGGTGGCCGGGGCTGGAATAATTCTCCATCAATGGGCTCCGGGATTATGTTGGAATTAGGACACTACCTAGTCGAGGTAATCAAAATGCTCTTGTCCCCACGATATGGGCCAAAGAAATCCGAAACTCTCCAGTCACCTCCTGCCCTCCCTACTTGTTCAACCTTTTCTCCCCGGTTCCCCCGGCCTCACAGAGGTGAATCAAGAAAGTCATGTCGCCTGCACCAGGCGCCCACCGTCCGCGGCTCCATGCGTTTCTGGTGTTCACTGCCGACCGCGGACACGTCGAGTTTTGTGCCACTGGAGCTGCAGGTGACCGAGGCCTCCGGATCTCCTCGCTACCACCGCATCATCCATATCAATGAAGTAGGTAGGTGAGAGGGGATGGGAGCGACATCGGCCGGGGGTGGGGACGCGACTGGGTCCCCGCCTACAGGATCCACTTCACTTTCTGCAGTGCTCCTGGACGCCCCCGCGGGGCTGCTGGCGCGCCGAGCAGAAGAGGGCAGCCACGTGGTGCTGCGGTGGCTGCCACCTCCCGGGGCTCCTATGACCACCCACATCCGCTACGAGGTGGACGTGTCAGCAGGCAACCGGGCTGGGGGGACACAAAGGGTGAGAACAGCCCCACCCAATCTTCCTGAGTCCTGGCCCAAAGTCCCACTCCTTCAAGTCCCTCTCACAGTGCCCAACATCCCATTGCTTTTTTAAACGGCTTTCTTGCCTGACATTTAGACATTTAAAAAATTATATTTATTTATTTGTGTGTGTTTGTGGGGGGTGCACAATTGCAACTGTGCACAAGGAGAGGTCAAAGGACAACTTCCACGAGTTTTCTATTCCCACCATTTGGGTCCACTGAACCATACATCGGAACTCACGATAGGTCACTGTGCCCCCCCCCGCCCCCACTTTGCTCATGCCTCTGGGGCAACCCATCAGAGCCTCAGCCCCTCTTACAACCTGGTGCAAATTCTCAGACATCAAGGAGGCATTCTCTGTAAGGTGTCTGCCTCTGCCTTTACGTGGCCCAGGGACAGTTCCTGACTTTAGGGTCCTCTCTCTCTGATTGGCTTTGAGCCAAGAACCGGACTTAACAGTTGATACCGGTACTTGAGCCGCCCTGCCCCAATTACCCTTCCCATAATTAGGGTGCTGACTAGATGCCTCCGTGCAAGCCCTCAAATCCCCTCCTCACTGGATGTATTGGTTAGCTGTCTCCTGGCTCCACCGCCCCCAGGTGGAGGTCCTGGAAGGCCGCACTGAGTGTGTCCTGAGCAACCTGCGGGGCGGGACGCGCTACACCTTCGCTGTTCGAGCACGCATGGCCGAGCCGAGCTTCAGCGGATTCTGGAGCGCCTGGTCTGAGCCCGCGTCGCTACTGACTGCTAGCGGTGAGGCCACAGTTCCTCGGGGTGGAGGAGGAGCTGGGCCAAACACCAGGCAAACCTCCCTGACCTTCTTGCCTCCCAGACTTGGACCCTCTCATCTTGACGCTGTCTCTCATTCTCGTCCTCATCTCACTGTTGCTGACTGTGCTGGCCCTGCTGTCCCACCGCCGGTGAGCCCCTTACCTGAGCTCTAACTTACATCGTCCCCTGGGATCTCCCTCTCTAGAGAGAGCGAAGCTCAGATTGGGGTGAGCATTTGCGCAGAGTAACAAACACAGCCTGTCGGTACTAGAATGCAAGTGAGACCACACCCACTTGGAGCGTCACTCCAGCACCTGCTGGAGTTCCCTGGACCTTAGTGATGGCTCCTTCCTGCATTCCTTTGTGGGTTCCATTTCCCAATGTCGTCAGCTTTGTCAAGTCAACCAGAAAGTTTAATGGAAAAGATTTAAGCCAGTGGCTTTAATGATCTGACCAGTCAAGCTGAGGTATTTATAATTCCCTGTACACTCAAAGCTGTGCCCTTCCAGTTTTTCCATAAGTACACTTCCTGTTTGCCTTTCATGGCCTTATTTATTCATTGGGAAACATGCACACTATTTTGTTGGTTCTGGGATCCCATCCCCAGCCTCTAGAAAGGAATGATAGAGTGTGAGGAAGCATACACCAAACTCCTATGCATCCTTCAAAACCACCAGTTCCCCTTTGGTAGGGCCTTGCTAATGCCGCCTTCACAGGCTGTTGCCCATTCCTGCAGGGATGCTGGATGTCATTGTGGTGGTGGGGTTGAGAGGGCACAGGGGAGTGTCCAGTGTCACAGGCCCCTGGACTTGTTTCTAATGATTTCGACAGGGCTCTGCGGCAGAAGATCTGGCCTGGCATCCCAAGCCCAGAGAATGAGTTTGAGGGTCTCTTCACCACCCACAAGGGTAACTTCCAGGTAGGTAACCTGTTTGTCTTCTCTGTTCCTGGGGCTGCCTGCTGCCACATGCTGGAGCCCATGCCTCTGAGCCCACAGGCATTCTCTTTCCAGCTATGGCTGTTGCAACGCGATGGCTGTCTGTGGTGGAGCCCAAGTAGCCCCTTCCCTGAGGATCCACCTGCCCACCTAGAGGTCCTCTCAGAGCGACGCTGGGGAGTGACTCAGGCTGGGGATGCAGGGGCAGAGGACAAGGGGCCCTTACTGGAGCCAGTGGGCAGTGAGCGGGCCCAGGACACCTACCTGGTATTGGATGAATGGTTGCTACCCCGGTGCCCATGCAGTGAGAACCTCTCTGGGCCTGGGGACAGTGTAGACCCTGCGACTATGGATGAAGGTTCAGAAACATCTTCCTGCCCCTCTGACTTGGCTTCAAAGCCCAGGCCAGAGGGCACCTCGCCTTCCAGCTTTGAGTACACCATCCTGGACCCCAGCTCTAAGCTCCTGTGCCCTCGGGCACTGCCTCCTGAGCTACCCCCCACTCCACCTCACCTGAAGTACCTGTACCTTGTGGTGTCCGATTCCGGCATCTCAACAGATTACAGCTCAGGGGGCTCCCAGGGAGTCCACGGGGACTCATCTGACGGCCCCTACTCCCACCCCTATGAGAATAGCCTTGTTCCAGACACAGAGCCTCTGCGGCCCAGCTACGTGGCCTGCTCCTAGGACTCCAGCCTACAGCCTGTAGTTCCTAAACCTACAACTTCTTGAAGAGGATGGCTGAGGCCATATTTAAAGCCCTGGCCCTCTGCCCAGGAAGTGACAGCCTTGCAATGTTAAGATGGATAGTTATGTCTGTATATAGAAATATATATATATATTGATTTTTCTACTGTGACTTTGTCTTATTTGTGTATATATGATGTGAGTGTGGCTGTGTGTCTGCCTCCGTTCATGCCTGGAAGTTGATTCTCTCCTCTCACCTCAAGGGAAAGCACCTTGTTCCTGCCTTACTTCCTGTTTCAGGCCAGCTGCCTGTGCGCTTCTGTTAGTCTCTTCTGTCTGCCTTTGGGTTGCCACAAAGACTGCGGACTGCACCACAACCCTCCCTTCCGGGTACCCCGTCTTTGCCTGGACCTAGCCCATGGAAACAAAGAGTGAGCACTGAAATTTTGGATCTGGTGATATGAGGACAGACTATAATGGTCAGTGTACATTTCGCTAGCTGCTAATATATGCTGCTCCAAAACCTAATGCCTTCTCCATGGTTGGTAACACTACCCCTGTGGGACATGAACAGACGTCTACTTGACAGATAGAAAACCCACGTACACATACCACCAAAGTCCAATTTGGTGAACCAATAAAGTTTTACTGGAGTTATGCAGGAACATGGGTGAGGGATTATTCAGGGAAATGACTCAGACACATGCATAACCAAAGCTGACTCGGTGACAGAATTCCTAACCACTGAGCTCTCCCTCCAGTTCTCTAGTTTTTGTCCTTGTAGCCCTGGTTGGCCTGGAACTTGGCACATACACCAGGCTGGCCTTAAACACATACACACAGATCCACCTGCCTCTGCACTAGGATTAAAGGCCTGTGCCACACCACACCTGGCCCATTTTGGTTTTTGGAGACAGGATCTAGTGTAAGTCAGCATGGCTTCCAATACCTTATGTAGCCAAGGTTAGCCTTGCATTTGTGACCTCCCACCTCTACCTCCCAAAGCTGGCCTTACCATTTTGCACACCATGATGCTCAGCTTCCGTCAAATGACTTTAAAAATGTATGTCCTAAGAAAGCTAGATGTATGCATACTCTACATGGAACGAATCCACTCCCAACTGCACACCCTGAGTGCTGTGTAAGCTCATGTGTATGACTAGACCCTAACAGTCGGTAAGTCAACACACAGAGGTAACCGGGATACAGGCACCCATGGAATGTGCAAGAGGAGCCAAGAATAGGAGCATACACCATAGGCCCCACCCTCAAGAGATGAGGCTGGAGGATCAGGAGTTCAAGGACAGCCTCAGCTACGTATCTAGTTTGAGACTAGCCTGACTTACGAGAGAGCCATTCTGGGTAAAAAATGCAGCAGATAAAAAGAAATGAACTAGGAAATATGGCTGAATCTCATTAACAATGGTGAGTGGACAGAGGAAGGCTCCAGCGATCTTATTTGTCTTAAAGGTTTCATTATTAATTTAGTATTATTATTAGTGTGCAGGGCATGTGTGGAGGTGAGAGGACAACTTCCAGGAGTCCGTTCTATCTTTCTACCACGTGGGTCCTGAGAATCAGTCATCACGCTGGTGGCCAAGACCCTTGACCTCCTAAGTCATCTTGCCAGCCCCCAACAACAATGATGCTGGTTTATAAACAGGAAACCTACATTCTCAGGTCTTTGAATCTGCACCTGTCCCTGAGGTAAGTATTCCATCCAAGGGAAACCTGGGACTAGGGAGGTTGTCACACCCCAAAGTTAAAGACTGGCTTCCAGCACTTGAACAGTTTTGGTCTGGGCTGAGCTTAGAAGCCTGGGCAGGCCATGGGGTGATCTTCATCTCTCCACCAGGTAAGAAAGTCACTGACCACTCTGTCCTGGGGCTCAGCTTGCCTGTCTCTAGGCTAGCTCGAAGGCAGCAATGCTGTCCCAAGCCTAGGGCATCTGGCTGCAGCCGGCACTGTGCAGGAAAATAACGCTGAAGTAATGCCAGATGTGGGACATCACCATCGGCTTCTTTTTGGGTTTCAAGGGCCACCACAAGCCCACAGTTGCCACTGGCTCCAAGCCGGTGGCTGAAATAGGCAGCAGTATCCAGAAGCAATGCAGCCAAGTAGGCGGTGTCCTGTGTCCCTGGGTCCTCTGCTAAATATTCTTCCAGGCCATCCAGGAGTAGAAGGGATGGGACAGGCGCTGGGGCCTCATGGGCAGAGGCTAGCAGCTGGAGAAGCTCCTGAATTGAGGATGGGTACTGGAATCGAATCTTCTAGAAGATAGGAAAAGGCTAGATTTAATATAGGAGGTCAAAACTCTCTATTACGGCTACCTCACTTCTTCCATACTTTCTGGTCGAGGCTCTCATGGTCCATATGGAAAGTTCCAGGATGAAGCACCAGCTCAAATATTCACCTTGTTACCCGCCCTTTTCCAGCACTTATCACTGCCCAAAAAAATTTTCTTTAATGCAGAATCTTATGTAGTCCAGGATGATCACAAACTCGTTTTGTGAACAAGGCTGGTCTGACACTTCTGACCTCCTAAGAACTGAATCCCAGGCATATATTACTAAGTCTGGTTAAAGAGATAGAAAGAACCCAGGGCTTCGCACATGTTTTTGTTGGTGGTTTTTTGGGGGGGGGGTGTTTGTTTGTTTGTTTGTTTTTTGGCTTGGCACCCCATGCTCAGCAACACCGCAGGACGGTCTTTCATTTGATCTTCAACTAAGCCGGCACTGTCCCGTCCCAGGTGCCTACTTCGCTTCTTCCACCCACCTCTCCCATATAGACTTTATGACGATTTAGCAGTAAATCTACGATCCACACTGCCATTTACCTACCGAACTGTCACTCATGAGCAACCTAGCCCGCCATTGGGTGACGCATAGCCAGGTCCAGCCCTCCGGTTACCTGGAGCCGCCAATGGTCTCGCGCTGCGGGTGTACTGAGAGGCAGGCTCTGAAGAGGCCTTCGCGTCAGGAAGAGGACGGGCCCGCGGCCTTCCCCTGCTGCCTCAAGAGCCGCGGCAAACAGCAGCGACGTCTGCGCAGAGCGCGGAGCGCCGAGCAACAGCAAGGGCGGCCCGGGGTTGCTATCCTCTCCGGGCCCTGCCGCGCGGCCCGCATTTAGTACCCGCCTCAGCGCCTCCGCCATTTGCTTAGTACCGCTGTCCAATCAGAAGCGAGATCTCATCTTGGGCCCGCCCACACCGAGGCCTCATTGGCTATAGTTCACTGTCTAGGTTCGTTGCTGGAGCTGTCGGCAAATGGTCAAAACAAGGAGAGTGGAGGAAATGGGTACTTGAGGGAATCTGCTGCAAGAAGCCGCGTGGTCCATTAAAAGGAAGGTCGAGCGAGGGTCCAAATGCGCTCCCCAGAGACGCTCAGGCTCTCGGTCGGAGCTGGAGAGAATGGCTCAGTTACGAGCACTGGCTGCTTCTCCAAAAGACCCACGTTCAGTTCCCACTACCTACTAGGTGACTCTCAGCCATCCATAACTACAGTTTGAGGGAATCCGACGCCCTCTTCTGGCCTCCGCTGCACGTGGCACACATTCTAATGGCCCTCCGGGTGCGCGCGCGCGCACACAAACACACACACACACACACACACACACACACACACACACACACACACACACACACACACACGTAAAAATAAATCTAAAAATAAAAAAGTAGAAGCCGCTCGGCGCACTTTTAATTCTAGCACTTGAATGGTGGAGGCAGGCGGATCTGAGTTCAAGACCAGACTACAGAAACCGTCTCTTTTAAAAAAGAAAAAAAGTAGGTCCCCTCAACAAATGTTGAGGTCTGCAACCAGCCTGAGCTACATGAGCACCTATCTTTAACAAAACACTAATAATAAAAATCAGACTCGGGGTTGGGGATTTAGTTCAGCGGTAGAGCACTTGCCTAGCAAGCGCAAGGCCCTGGGTTCGGTCCCCAGCTCCAAAAAAAAGAAAAAAAAACAAACAAAAAAACAAACCAGACTCTTAGCTTGCCCACCTGCAAAATAAATATTGTGATTCTATGTGATCATTACAATATGTTGGTGAGAAGATTTGCTAAGGTCACCGAAGGAAAGTTCACAGGTGGAAAGGGATAGCTGTCTGCTAGTCTCTGCATATTGGAATATGGGGGTGGTTTTTACGGGCTACAGACTCATAGATTTGGCCTTTTTTTTTTTTTTTTTAAGGAGGGCCCCAGACATTTTAGCCTATGCCACCGCGATAAATTCATGCAAGGCTGAGGATGAAATTCAGGGTTTTGTACATGCCGAGCAAGCAGTCTAGAAACTCCCATGACACAGGGTGCATGTGCTCTGAGGACTAGTTCCGGGATGGGATTCAGTTCTTTCTCCCTCACCATGTATATTCCCTGGATGGCAGACCTTCAGGGCTCAGAATCCCCTAAGCCATCTCACTGATCCTGATTTTTTACTTTTTTTAATCTTTTTTTGTGGGGGCGTGTGCAGGATCGCCTGTGTCACCCTGAGTGTGTGGAGGTCAGTCCTTGCCTTCTATCTCATTTGCAATACTGTGTCTTGTTCATTGCTGCGTGTGCCAGACCCGATGGCCATCACAGCCGCATCGCGAGACCCATGCTCCCTCTCGAGCTCCCTGTATGAGGGCTCTTGACAAGGTCTGTCATCTAACTTTCTCTTTGGTCTAGGGTCTTTTTTTTTTTTTTTTTTTTTTTTTTGGAGCTGGGGACGGAACCCAGGGCCTTGCGCTTGCTAGGCAAGCGCTCTACCACTGAGCTAAATCCCCAACCCCTAGGGTCTTCTTAATGCTTGCTTTTATTGACAGAAGAGAGAACATTTCTCAGGACTGGGAATGGGGAGGGAGAGGTAGAGGAAAAGGGAGAGGGAGAGGGAGGGAGGGAGGGAAGAAGAGAGGGAGGGAGGGGGAGAGAGAGAGAGAGAGAGAGAGAGAGAGAGAGAGAGAGAGAGAGAGAGAAATTGGAGAGAATAAGAGAACAAGGGCTTCATTCACAAGAGTCTATGACCATACTGGAGACGTGCGATCCTTGTTAAGTCACTGAATGAAGGAGGAAGAACTGAGGAACCAAGGTGAGTGATCCTGATTGCTCAGCCAGTCTCTTCACCCAAACTTGGCTCTAAAGCTGTCATTCAAGCCTGAGTTTCCCTGGAAACCTCGTCTCCTAGTAACTTCAAAGTGGTACGGTTGCCTGGAGACCCAGGAACAGGGCGGAACTGTGATTTACTGAGCTCACTCTCTCCCTCTGGGGACAGAAAACAGCTCCACAACATCCCCCAGTACTCCCACACACACAGCTGGGCACCTTCACCCTACACACACACATACACACACACACACACACACACACACACACACCATGCACATACATACACCCTGCACACACACACACACACCATGCATATATACACACCCTGCACACACACATACCATACACACACACATACCATGCACATACATACACCCCATACACACACCACACACACAAACAACATGCACACACACACATGTGCACACACACACACGTGCGCGCGCGCGCGCGCGCGCGCACACACACACACACACACACACACACACACACACACACACACCAGGACACAGGTTAAGATGACTATGTGATTGGGATTCTGCTTACAAACGCACATACACCCTCAGCACAGTTATACTGTTCTAGAAAGTCTGGTGCTTCAGCCTCCAGCTCCCACCCCAGACACAGCCTGACACTGCAATTGCACAAGCCCCAGGTCACAGGAGCACACTCTCCAGAGGTCCTTTCCACGTCTTCCTCCTTGCCCTGGAGAGCTGGCTCTAAGGGCTCTCTCTGTCTAGCTCTGGGTTTGTTTATTTGTTTGTTTGTTTGTTTGACTGACTGGCTGGTTGCTGGTTGCTCTTCCTCCCTTTCTCTCAGCACACAAGGCCCTACATGTGCTAAGTGAACATTTGCACACCGAGCTAAACACAGCCCTGGCCCTATTTTGTTTTTTGTTTTTGTCCCCACTTAATTTTTTGTTTCTTTTTGTTTTATGGCTATAAAAGTTTGCCCACATGCATTATGTGGTATTACGTGTACCACATGAGACTGGTGCCCTTAGAAGTCAAAACTGGGCCACCATGAGTGCTGGGGACTGCATCCAGGTCCCCTGCAAGAGCAGAGTGCACTGTTCTCCTCCAGCCTCCCTCCCTGTTTATTTTACTCCATATTTCTTTTTTCTTAAGCAGGGCTTCTTTCTGTAGCCCTGGCTGTCCTGGCACTTGCTCTGTCAGCTCAGAGATGCACCTGCCTCTGACCCCTGGGGGCTAGGATTAGAGGTGTGCACCACCACTGCCCATCTCTTTTTTTTAAATTTTTTTCCAAATGTATATGAGCATACTGTAGATACTGTGAACACACCAGAAGAGGGCATCAGATCCCATTATAGATGGTCATGAGCCACTATGTCGTTGCTGAGATTTGAACTCAGGACCCCTGTAAGTGACAGTCAGTGCTCTTAACCACTGAGACATCTCTCCAGCCCTTTTTTTTCTTTAATTTTTAAGATTTATTTATTTTATATATGTGAGTACACCATCGCTGTCTTCAGACACACCAGAAGAGGGCATCAGATCTCATTAGAGATGGTCGCAAGCCACCATGTGGTTGCTGGGATTTGAACTCAGGACCTCTGGAAGAGCAGTCAGTGCTCTTAACCACTGAGCCATCTCTCCAGCCCCCTTTTTCTTCTTTCTTTTGTTCTTTTCTTCTTTTCCTTTGAGTTATTTATTTGTATTTTATTCATATGGCTGGTTTTCTTACATGTATGCATAAATGTGTATCTGATGCCTGCAGAGGTCCGAAGCGTCAGATTCCCTGGAAGTGGAGTTGTGGACAGTTGTGGGTGCTTAGATTGAACCTGGGTCCTCTGTAGATGCAGCAAGCGATTTTAATCCCTGAACCAACTCTCCGGAATTTACATTTTAAAACTCTATTCATTCTTCTGTGTACCCATGTGTGGCCCTGTACCCGTGTGTGGCCGTGTACCCGTGTGTGGCTGTGGGTGCTGTAATGCTGCACAAGAAGCAGAGGGTGGCCTGTGTGAGTGGAAGTCAGTCCTCTCCTTCCACTGTGAGCCCTGAGACTTGAACCCAGGTTGCCAGGCCTGGTGGCAGGCCTTTTTATCTGCTGAGCTATCTCGTCGGCCCCCACTTTTTCTTTTTTAACTTCATTTGAGTCTCTGACTATCGCCTGCTTGTAGAGGCTTTGTTTGTAGAGGTGTCCAAAACTAATGTTCCTTCATTTGTTTTTTAAAGATTCATTTCCTTTAAAAGTTTGTGTGTGTGTGCGCATGTGTGTGTGCATGTGTGTGAGTGTGTGTGTGTGTGTGTGTGTGTGTAAGCAGTGTACTGTGTATGGACCTTGTGTCCCCAGAGGCCAGAAGAGGGCATCAGATCCCATGAAGCAGAGTTGTGGATGGTTGTGAGCTGCCCTATAGGTGCTTGGGATCAAACCCAGGGCTTCTGAAAATAAACCAACAGCCTCTCCAGAGCCTTAAATTCTTTCAGCCTCAGCATTACCATTGTTATTATTAGTGTGTATGCCTGTGTGTGTGTATGTTTGTGTCCATATGTGTGTGCCTGTGTGTATCCATATGTGTGTCCATATGTGTGTGCCTGTGTGTCCCTATGTGTGTCTTCGTGTGTATGTCTGTGTGTGTCCATATATGTGTGCCTGTGTGTGCATGTCTATGTGTGTCCATATGTGTGCCTTTGTGTGTGTCTATGTGTGCATGTCTGTGTGTCTGTGTATGTCTGTGTGTGTCCATGTGTGTGTCTTTGTGTGTGTCTGTGTGTGTGTCTGTGTGTGTGTATGTCTGTGTCTGGGTATGTCTGTGTCTGGGTATGTCTGTGCATGTGTCTGTGTGCATGTGTCTGTGCATGTGTCTGTGTGTATAAGTCTGTGCATGTGTCTGTGTGTATATGTCTGTGCATGTGTCTGTGTGTATGTGTCTGTGCATGTGTCTGTGTGCATGTGTCTGTGCATATGTCTTTGTGTATATATCTATGCATATGTCTTTGTGCATATCTCTGTGTGTCTGTGTTTGTGTGTCTGTGTGCACATGCACACACTTGGGCAGCTACTCCATGGCAAGCGTGTAGATGTCAGAGAACAACCTTGTCTATCTGGTTGTCTCCTTCCACTTTTCTCTGGGTTCTGGAGACCAAACTCAGGTCAACAGGCTTTGCCACAAGCACCCACGGTTGCTGAGCTCTCTCCCCTGCCTGGCTTTGTCTTTTGTCTCAGCCTCCAGGCTGGCCTGCAACTCACTGCATTGCTGAGAACAACCTTCAGTTTTGAATCCTGCTGCTTTCGTCTCCCAGGTGCTTGGAATACAAGCACACATCATCACGCCTGGCCACATGCATTGTATATGGGGGATGAAATATAGACAAATGATCTACCACTGAGCTTAACTCCCAGTCCTGGAGAGATTTATGGGTTAATTTGTACTGCCTACCTGGTTATCCACTTGGGATGTGCATCTAAACAAGAGTATGCCGCAACCCTCCTCAGCAGGCCAGTTCTCTTCCAAGCCTTTAAGATCTTCCGTTGACCTCCCACAGAGTCAGCACCAAGGACAGAGTCGCTCTAGCGCTGTCCGCGGTTCTGAACCAGATTCCCTCCCTAACAGGCCTTAAATGAAGTGTATGAGCTTTGCAAGCAGCCCTGGCGGGTCAAGATAGAGGTTCTATGATCATGGTGGAAACCCCGTGACCAGTGGTCAGTCCCTTCACCTCCTCCTCCTCTGCTCTGTCAATCACAGAGCCCCAGACACACAAAGGTCCTAGTTCCTTCCTGGAAACATCAGGCATGGGTCTCAAGCCTCAGGACTGACTTACTGTCGCACATGTGGAGATTCTGTTTCCGTGTCAGAATTATCGCACGCACTCCTTTCCTGATGACAGGCTGGCTTCTAACACACAGCTTAGCCAAGGACCACTGCTTGTCTTCCTGCTCCTCCACCTCCCAAGTACTGAGATCATGGGCACGTGCCACCATCCGCTCTGAAAATGTTTCATTGCCTTTATTTACCTAGTGCATGGGACATGATACCATGTTGAGGTACGAGGACTACTTGCACGAGTTAGCTCTCTCTTCCCACCCAGTGGTTCTGAGGCAACAAACTCAGGTTTGGCGTGTCTTTACACATGGTGAGTCATCTCTCCAACCCCCCCCCCATTTTTTAACTTAAAAAGAAACATTTAAACAAATTTTTCTTTTGCCTGTGTATGCCACGTGGATGTTGGTGCCTCAGGGGGTGGAGGAGAACATCAGATCCCTTGAACTTTAATCCAGTTGTGAGACATCCTACATGAGTGCAAAACCTCACTCACCCACGTCACCAGGACTCCTCCTCTTCTTCTTCTTCTTCTTCTTCTTCTTCTTCTTCTTCTTCTTCTTCTTCTTCTTCTTCTTCTTCTTCTTCTTCTTCTTCTTCTTCTTCTTCTTCTTCTTCTTTTTCCGGAGCTGGGGACTGAACCCAGGGCCTTGGGCTTGCTAGGCAAGCGCTCTACCACTGAGCTAAATCCCCAACCCCATCACCAGGACTCTTAAAAACATCATCATCACCACCACCATCACCATCACCACCATCATCACCATCACCATCGACACAATCATCACCACCACCAGCAGCAGCACCATTTTTAGGGAAGGAACAGGGAGGATTATCACATTGAACATATGAAGCTCCCTGTCCCTTCCTCTCACCCTGGGTTCTGGGGCTGGTACTCAGGTCATCAGATTCTGAGAGAAGTGTGTTCACCTGCTGAGCCATGCCCCAGGCTCCCACCCCACAGCTCTTACATCATCTTACCTCCCTGGCTGGAGTTTTCTATGGATCAAATATCAATACCTAACATTTCGGAGATCTTAAACCCAGGTATTGGGTATCCATCTGTAACCCCAGCACTCGGGAAGCCGAGGGAGGATGGTCATGGGTTACACACTGAGACCCTTCTCCAAATCAAGCGAATAGAAGTCTTACCTAAATGAACCTAGAGTCTTACCTAAATGAACCACGGGTTTCAGATTTGAGGCTTTTGTGGGAGGTGGTTAGCAGGGTCTCAGGTAACCCAAACTGACTTCTAACTTGCTATGTAGCCAAAAATGATCCTGAACTCCAGATCCCTCTGCTTCCTCCTCTCCGTGCTTTGTCTATAGCCATGTGTCACTGTACCACATTCATGAGATGCTGAGGACCTCACTGGACTCATGGCCACACTGCCTCTCCATATTTGTCCTTAGTTACAGGGGACGGCCCACCACACTCATATCCACTGCCGTCTAGAGCCGAGGTTACGGTCTCGTCCTTTTCCTAACACTCGGGGGAGGCAGGCAGAAGGCCAAACTTCTGTTACAAACAGGTCTTTATTAAAGATGAGGAGGGGGCAGGAAAGGGGGACAGTGTCTCATCTGCCCACTGCTTTTGGCTATTCAGGGTAGGGAAACCCCCTTCTGCTCCACCCATGCCCCCCAAGATGGCACAACTGCATGAGGCTGAGGCATGGGGGCAGTGTGAAGAAGAAGGTTGGGTTCCAAGAAAAGAAAGTCTTTTTCCACAGCCCTAATAAATAACAGAAGGTTTGGGGGGGGTGCCCTAGGCACAGCCAAGGGAGACAGCATCCGGAACTCCAAAACCTGTGAACTGGGGCAAGCCCTACATAAGTAGGGAGTTGGAGGGTATGAGATGGTGCACCTGGGGGAAGGGCTAGAAGGGAAGGGGTGCCGCAGGACCCTGCTGTGGGGGAGCCTGCCCCCCCCACCCTCCAGCTGGACTCCGTGTTCCCGGGGAGAGACTGGATAGCTCTCCTTGGCTTTGACTTGGCTTTGACACGGGCGGTCCCCCATTGACTGGAATCATTCCCACCCACTCTCGGCAATTCTGAACGCCAAGGGCTCTTATTGGCTGTTTAGACACTGAACACTGGCCAGAGTAGCACCCTCTTGCTTGAGGAAGCTAAGAAGTGAGAGGTTCCCATAAACTTTTGTAAACTTTTGGGTTGAATTCTGAGAACTCGGAGCTCTCACTGGATAGGCAATGGCTAGTTAGGTCAAGCTTCAGCCGTTAAAAGGGCAATCCTAGGGACATGGGCCCAACTGGTTATTTTTGCCCACCCAGATGTCCCAGAAGGCCAAAGAGCAGCCAAGAGATTCCCTGCCTTGAAGCGTCCCTTCCAGCCATCTTCTGACGCTGGACCTGGCTGGTTTGGAGGGCAGGGGCCTTTAGCACTCACGTGCCACACGCACGTATGGCAGGGAGGAAACGGGGGACACTGGGTAGATTTTAGGTGGTGGATCTCACAGCAGGTGGTCGCGGCTGGCAAACAGATAGGGGCTGAAGTTGTCACGGTGGAAAGGGGAGGGATGGAGTCCACTGAGGGTGTACAGGTCCCGTAGCAGGGGCGTGGGGAGCAGCAGCTTCCGGCCCCGCCCACCTCCCCCACCTGGGCCCCCGGGTCCAGGGGAGGAAGGCGAGGGACCCTGGCTGGGAGTCGGTGCAGGAAGGGGCAGCGGCAGAGGCAGGGGTGTTGGCTCAGACCTCAGTCGAGGGCGGGGCACACGGGGCGAGGAGCACATCGCTGGTGCCCTGGAGGACACACAGCTGGGAATCAGGTGGCCACGGCGGGCACAGTTCTGCGGCTCTGAAAGTGACAGTCAGAGATCAAGAGATTAGCAAACCTGGGAGGGTAGTACAGAAGCCCAGGCCAGATGAGACCTCCTCTACCCACCTGAAAGAGCCCCCTGATTACCCTCCACCCTTTACCCCTAACACACACACACGCACGCACGCACGCACACGCACACACGCACGCACACACGCACACACACACGCACGCACAATGCACGCACACACACACGCACACGCACGCACAACGCACGCACACACACACGCACGCACAACGCACGCACACACACACACACGCACAACGCACGCACACACACACGCACACACACGCACGCACACACGCACGCGCACACACGCACGCACACACACAGACACGCACACACCCAGACACGCACGCACACACGCACACGCACACACATAACCACACACAACCCCAACACTTACTGGATGGGGTGAGCCGTGCCGGTGTCGAATGCGGCCTGCAGGTCTCGGGTTCCTGGGACAAAAAGTAAGAGGGGAGGGGCTAGAGGATCCCAGGAGCCCACAACTTGGTCAAAAATGTCTGATCAGCCAGACGCCACCATGGTAAACACAACAGAGATCTCCAGATTATTGATGCAAATTTGAGAGGGAGAGAGGAGTGTAGCCTTCCATTCAGTAAGGTTGCTTTCATCCCCAGGGCCGTGTGGCTCCTCTACCCCCCATCTCCGCAGACAATGATACCTCTGGCTTGACTTCCTACCTCCATGGGCCTCCTCCACCCACCACCCTCTCCAGCACGGAGTAACTCCTGGGCCCCCTTACCTGGGCCACACTTAACTTTTCGAGGGGGCTATCCATGGTGGGGGCCTGGCTGAGGTCCTCCCAGGGGGAGAGCCTTCGACCAGAGAGGGGTCGGCTCTGGAAATTGTGCACAACACAGGTGACCTGGGCAAGATAGACAGGAGCAGGTTGAGGACTGAGACCAACAACACAAAATTATGAAAACACCCTCTCCATTTTTTGGGTAGAAACTGAGGCTCGAATTTCCAGACACATACAACCTTTCTTGACAATTTAATTTTTTTTTTCGGAGCTTTGGACCGAATCCAGGGCCTTGTGCATGCTAGGCAAGTGCTCTACCACTGAGCTAAATCCCCAACCCCGACAATTTTACTTTTTACTTTTGATTGTTTGTTTGTTTGGTTGGTTTTTTTTTTTTTTTTTTTTTTTTTTTTTTTTTTTTTTTTGGAAACGGGGTCTCTCTGTGGCTAACCTGGAACTCTCTGCGTAGACCTGGCCTGCCTAGACTCCGACAGAGATCCATCTGCACCTTCCCCAAAGTGCTGGGATGCATGCACCACAATGCATGTGTTTGACATTCGGGATACTGCAATGATCTGGCATGGATATTGACTTTTTAAAACATTTTTGAGACTTACCTTTTTTTCTGTCTATATGTATTTTGCATGTATGTCAGTGCACTACTGGTGCCCCCGGTGGCCAAGAAGGCCAGAAGAGGGCATTAGATTGGCCTGGAACCTGAGTTACAAATGGTTGTGAGCCACCATGAGAGTGCTGGGAATTGAACCTAGATCCTCTTCAAGAAAACCAGTGCTGAGCCATCTCTCCAGCCCTGAATATCAATTTTTTTTACTATCTCAAAAGTATTATTATATTTTATTATCACTACTCACTGCATGGGAGGATCACCCACAACACGCGGCATTTGTGGGGGTCAAATGAAAACCTCCTGCTCTTAGCTCCTTTTACCCATCGGGACCCAGGGTGGAATTTAGGCTCGAATGGCAACTGCCTTTACCAGCTGAGCTTTCTCACCAGCCTTTCCCCACATGTTTGTCTATGAGTGGCTAAGTCGTGGCTCACTCCATGAAGACCTGGGTCCCATCTTCAGCACCACAAAAACAGGTCATTGATGGGACATAGCTAATCTCAGCACTGGGGAGATGAGGCAGGAGGATGAGAAGAACAAAGTTATGCTTGAATGGATAGTTAGTTCAAGGATAGCCTGTGCTTCACGAGAGCCTGTCTTAAAAACAAAACAAAACAAAACAAAACAGTCTTGCCAGGAGTGGTGGTGCACAACCTTAGACCCTGTACTTGAATGGCAGAAGGACACAAATCTCTGTGAGGTCAAGGCTAGCTGGTCTACTCATTTGCATTCCGAGTCAGCCGGGCCTGCATAGTGAGACCCTATAGACCAAGACGCCCTCAAACTCAAGAAATCTGCCTGCTTTTGCTACCCAAGTGCTGGGATTAAAGGGGTGCCACCATTACTGGCCAAAATATACTTTACAAATGTATTTAGGGGTCTTGGAAGGTGGCTCAGTGGTTAAGAGCACTGACTGCTCTTGTGAAGGATCTGGGTTCTGTTTCCTGAACCCTCATGGCACCTCACGACAATCTGCAACTCCAGTTCCAGTACACTCTTCTAGCCTCTTCAGGCACCACACACACACACACACACACACACACACACACACACGTTCATGTTCACACTCACACATGATGCTCATACACGCACATGCATTAGCACACATATCTAATGCAGGTGAAACACACAAAATTAAAACTAAATAAATCTTTAACGCATTTTTCTATTTTTAAATGTATGGGTGATATTCGTGCAGGTGCATGTGGGTGTGTATGCGAGACCAAGAGTACACACATGCAGGTGTGTCCATGTGTTTGTGGAGGTCACAGATTGGTATGTATGAAAGGTGGGGGTCAAACTCTGGTATCATTCCTCAGGAGTGGTCCACCTTGCTTTTTGAGACGGAGGCTCTCACTGGCCTGGAGCTCCAGTGTAGGCTGGCCGGTCAGTGAGCCCCAGGAACCATCCTGCCTCTGCCTTCCTGCTACGGAGATGGCAAGAACACCACTTCTGCCTTTTTTATGGGTGCTAGAGAACGGAATCAGATCCTCAAAATAATACCCTTCAGCATCCTTAAGCAATTCTGCCTCTTGTGTCAGGGACCAGATGAGAGGTCTTCATAGAGAGACTGGTGGGAAGGGGACTTACCAAAAAGGTGGCTATGGCTGCTCCAGTCAGAAAGCCAGCCAGCACGTCCGACCAATGGTTGCGATACTCTGCCACGCGGACCACGCCCACCAGGAAGGCGGGGCACAGCAGGGCCAGGCAGAGGGAAGGTTTCACTAGGCGAGAACCCTTCACGCGAAACACTAGGGTCACGTACATCTGTGGGATCCAAACCGATCAGAGGATTAATCCATGCCTTTCGGACCAGAGCATGGGAGGCTTGAAAGAGTCAGCTCCCCCCACCCCCGGAATGGCGCAGGGCTCCGCAGAGGTGAAGAGGTAGCCACGCAAGCAGAGAAAGAAGGGGTGCTTGGAATTGGGATGACAGTGGATCTGTATGCAGGTAGTGTGGCCAAAGCGCCAGAAAGGACGAGTGAGGACCTACGGAATATGCTTCCCGAGACAAGGAAAGATGCTCGCTGCATTAAAGCATGAATACAGAACCAGGGTGTCCAATCAGCGCCAAAGAGGCAGGTTCGAGAGCTCCAGAAATGGCCTCAGAACCTCAGGGAGCCACAGAAATTATCTAGGGCGGGGAGACCGGTGGCATCAGTCATTCCAGAGGCCGGAAAATGGAAGAAAACAAAGCAACAAAGCGCGGGAATAGAGGAAGGCAAGAAACCGAACTCATTTTAAAGGACAAGGGGTGTGACCAAATCAGCAAAGGGGAGGGGCGAAGGCCCCAGGAAGCGGAGTCAAAGCCCACAGGCTTAGTCTTCTAGCCATAGTCCAAGGCCTTCAACTTCTTAGCAACTCCAAGGGCCGGAGTACCAAAGGGCAGCGTCCAGGACAACAGGGGAGTAGTGAGGGAACTAGGTAGGGCTGAGATGCAACACGAGAGTGTGGCCTCAACCTTAAGGCTCCATTTAGCGGGCATGACCTCCTTTCCAGACTTTCCCCGGGTCAAACCCCCTCCCCCTTCCAGACCCCTGGCAGCTCCCCAGGGCCTCACCGCTGTATAGGTGACGGCGTAGGCGCACAGGGCCGCATCCTTGCAGGGGAAGGCGCGGCGTGCGGCGGCCACCAAGCTGGGACTGCCTGCACAGGCGCTCTGGTCGGTGACGAAGCGGTCAGGCCCTGGCCGGTCAGGAGACGGTGGTGGGCAACCCAGGGCCGTGTAGTTGGGGCGACATACCGACAGGAAGTGAGGTGTGGGGTTACCGGTCACCAC
Organism: Rattus norvegicus; assembly: GCF_021556685.1. Classification (NCBI taxonomy): domain Eukaryota; kingdom Metazoa; phylum Chordata; class Mammalia; order Rodentia; family Muridae; genus Rattus; species Rattus norvegicus. The sequence continues at coordinate 26,723,702 of NC_141541.1, read as the reverse complement.
TTGTCCCGCATTTGCAAAGATGGTCGTGGTGAAGAGGCCAAAAGAGTACACCCCTGGTAATGGAGAAGAAGGAGGTCATGCCCCTTCCACTGGATTCCTCCCGAGTGTCCTACACGGCTCCATTAAGCCCCTTGTCTGTCTCTTTAAATTAAAACATAAACGGGGCTGGGGATTTAGCTCAGTGGTAGAGCGCTTGCCTAGGAAGCGCAAGGCCCTGGGTTCGGTCCCCAGCTCCGGAAAAAAAAGAACCACAAAAAAAAAAAAAATTAAAACATAAACAACACAGGTGGCACTCGGGAGACAGAGGCAGGCAGATCTCTGGGCGACCTATCTGGTCTACACAGTGAGTTCCAGGACAGCCAGAGCAATACAGAGAAACCCTCTCTCGGGGAAAAAAATGTTTTAAACATTTATTAGGGGTATATTTGTATAGGCATCGTTATGCTTTGTGTGGAGGTCGGAGGACAGACAACCTGAGGTATTTAGTTCTCTTCTTCTACCACAGGCTATGGAAATCTAACTCAACGTTGTCAGGCCTGGCACCAGGCTCCTTTAGATCAGTTGCCCGTCTCCGTTGTCTTGCTGGGATGGTCACTCAAGCCAATTTGGAGCCCTGTGATGACTAGGCTGAAGTCCCCTTACCTTTGGTGCCACCACAGCCCCTCTCCGCCCCCACCTAGTATATATCTATAGTCTGTCTCTAAAAAATATCCTATGTCTGGGCAGGCTCCATCACGGCTACTCTGGGACCCCTTAGCAGCACTGCATCATGAGTTTGGGACCTGCTAGAAAGACCTTATTGGAGTTTCTGGGATTTCTGCTCTCCTTCCCCTTCTCTTCCTCTTACATTTTTTTAAAAGAATTATGTTTATTTGTGTGTGCTTATGTGTGTGGAGGTCAGAGGACAACTTGGGCCAGACCTATATGTCTGTTCTTCTAGTATATAGGTTCTAGGGGTTGAACATCACCCACTGAATCTTCTGACCACCACGCTCCTTTCTCCAATGCTCCTCCCCTCCAGACAGAGTCTAGCAATGTGGCCCTGACTGGCCTTAAGCTACACACACACACACACACACACACACACACACACACACACACGGCTAGGAATTTTCAACCTAGCTTGAACTTTTTGGGGGGTTCTTTTTTTCGGAGCTGGGGACCAAACCCAGGGCCTTGCGCTTCCTAGGTAAGCGCTCTACCACTGAGCTATATCCCCAGCCCCGAACTTTTTAAAGATGATTTACTTATTCTTTTCATGTGTATGGATGTGTGCCTCTATGAGTTTGTGTGCACCACATGCATGGGGGTGGCCACGGAGGCCAGGGCCAGGCAAATCCCCTGGAACTGAGTCATGGCCAGTTATGAGCTGCCATGAGGGTTCTGGGACCTGAACTCTGGTCCTCTGCAAAAGCAAAAGGCACTCTCCACCACTGACCCAGCCCTTGGCCAGAACTTTGAATGTTGAGTTTATAGGAATGGGCCAACCCACACGGCTCTCTTCCTTCCTTCCTTTCTTTCTTTCTTTCTTTCTTTCTTTCTTTCTTTTGAGATACTGACTCACTTTGTAGCCCAGGCTAGCTTCCAAACTTGAGATCTTCCAGCCACAGCCTCCCAAGTACTGGGGTTACAGATGTGTACTGCCACACAGGCCGGAACGCTGTGTGTACACATGCATATGCATATTGTGGAGCTAAGAGGACAATTCCAGTTGCCATCTCTCTGACACCTTTACATCTGGTTTGAGATAGAGCTTCTCACAGGCCTGAAATTTTGCCAAGTAGGTCAGATTGGGTGGCCCGAAGCCTCTGTGACTCCACCTGTCTCCACCTCCCATCTTGCCATTCCTGGGACAACAGATGTGTGTCATCTCTGGCTTTTAAAAAAGATTTTCTTTTATTTATGTGTGTGTGTGTATGTGTGTGTGCGTGCGTGTGCACGTGCATGTACATGCATGCATGTGAATATCTATGTGCATGAATGCATGCATGCATGTATCTATGTCTGTACATGTCTATTTCTTTCTTTCTTTTTTTAAAGATTTATTTATTTATTGTATATAAGTACACTGTAGCTGTTCTCGTTACAGATGGTTGTGAGCCACCATGTGGTTGCTTGGATTTGAACTCAAGACCTCTGGAAGGGCAGTCAGTGCTCTTAACCACTGAGCCATCTCTCCAGCCCTTTTTTTTTTTTTTTTTTCCGGAGCTGGGGACCGAACCCAGGGCCTTGCACTTGCTAGGCAAGCGCTCTACCATTGAGCTAAATCCCCAACCCACATGTCTATTTCTTCGTGTATGTGTCTATGTATGTGTGCAGGCCTGTATCTATGTGAGGGTACATCCATGTATCTATAATGTATGTGTCTATGAATGCAGCCATGTGTGTGTGCAGGCATTTGTGTGTGTGTGTGTGTGCGCACGCGCACGTGCACATGTCTGTGTCTACTTATGTGTGTGCATATATGTATACGTGTGGGTGTGCACCATATCTTGAGTGCAGTCAGAGGACACGAACTGCTTCTCTCCTGTGACCACGTGGGCCTGGATAATCGAACTCACATCGAGCTTGGTGGCAAGCACCTTACCCACTGAGCCATCTTGGTTCACTGGCCTGAGATTCTTTTGAGGGTGGAACTGGACTATATTCCTTTGTCTCTGAACTCACCTCCCTCCCCAAGACCATTGGACCGACCCCCAGGCTGCATTTCTCACCCAGGAATCGGACCAGCCTCCGCAGTGGGGGACTGAAGCGGCAGCAGGCCCCGGACACAATGGTGCTTTCCCCACTGACAGGACTGGCGGAGGGTGGCGCAGGGAAGAAGGCACGGGCCAGTTCCCCCAGAAGGATCTGTGGACAAGACCAAGATGGCGTTTTCCTGGACTTCAAAGGCCAGGGCTCCACCAGCCCCAACCCGGCCTTCCTGCCTTGTGCGAGGTTTTACTCCCTGGCGTTCAGACTGGTGCCCCACACCATCTCACCGTGAGGGTGGGCCCAGCAGTGACCAGGGCATAGATGAGGGCGGGGGGTGCTCGGCTGGCAGCCTCGGGCCCAGGGTACGGCTTGGCATAAGCGCTGTCGTAGCAGAAGAAGCCCTGCGTGTGCACGGGGAAGGTGTCCGTGAACTCCAGGCGGTACGCAAGAAGGATGACGATGCCCAGCAACACAGACTGCATGCAGCCAGTCAGGGACCGGAGAGAAGCAAAGAGAGACAGGACAGGAGGAGGTCAGAGGCCTTGAGGTCAGAGACAGAGACAAGGAAATGGAGAGAGATGGAAGGGGAGGGAAATTGGAAGATGGATATTGAAATCAGAGGAGAGGAGGGAAGGAAAGAGTTAATACATTTTAAACTTCCCAACCACTGTGGCAATGTGCCCTGTTTTCTTGTTTCTGTTTTGTTTCTGTCCTGTTTTTGAGACAAGGCTTCATTTAGCCAGTATAACTTAAAATTCACTATGGAATTGGGCCTGACTCCTGATCCTCCAACCTCTACCTCCCTAATGCTGGGGTTACAGCTGTAGGTCAGTACACCTTGTTTATTTAGGGTTGGGGATAGAACCCAGGGCTTTGTGCAGGCTAAGCAAGTCTCTGCTCACTGACCCACACCCTCGACCCCATTTTTTATTTATCTATTTATTTACCTATGATTCTTAGATGATCTCATTATGTGTCTGGGGCTGGCATGGAAATCACAGACGTTTTTGTTTTATTTGAAATAAGGTTTCCACAGCTGGCCTGGAACTCACTATGTAGACCAGGCTGGCCTGGAGTTGGCCAGAATACACCTGCCTTTGCCTGCCACCTGCTGTGATTAAAGGTGTGTGAGCACACCTGGTTTGTTTGTTTGAGACAGGATCCCATCCACAGTCCTAGCTGGCCTGACCATGTATAAGGCCTGGCCTTGAACTTGCAGAAATTCTGTGGCCTCTGCCTCCTTCTCCCGAATGTCAGAATTATAAGTCTGCATTACCATGGCTGTGCCCTGCGATTTTTTCTTCCTCTTTTTGTCTTTATCTTTTTTTTAAAAGACAGTCTCATGTAGCCCAGGCTGGCCTTAACTTCCCTGAAATCTTTCTCCTTCAGCCACCCAAATGCTGAGGTCACACATATGTGCCCCCATGCCCTGTTAATTACGCACATTGTAGAGATGAAGAAACTGAGGCCCAGGCATGCAAAGTTCCAAACTGTGAATGGATTGGGGCAAAATGGGGCCAGAACCAGAGAGGAATGCTTCTGATTCCAATCCTGCCACCACACCTCAAGAGAGACGGGTAGCAGCAGAAGTTCTGAGGTAATGGGGTGGAAGAGGTCCGACAGCCAGAGGCAGGAGTGACTAGAGCCAGGAAGGAATGTGGGGAGATTCATATATATATATATATATATATATATATATATATATATATATATATATATGAAAGAACTAGGCCAAGAGCAGGGAGACAGGCTAGGCAGGGACAGAGGGACAAAGGGACAGAGGGACAGAGCCCGTTCTCAGAGTGGCTCTGAGGTTCTCACCTCCACGAAGACAAAGCAGGGGATGATGGAGAAACTCCGCTTCAGGTGAGGTCTCCCTCCAGCCATGGTGACACCTGGGCCTGTGGAGGGAAAGGAACGGGAACTCTGGGGCCACATCACTGAGTAAATGAAGCTTCATAGAATTCTGGGTCTGCTCTTTAACCTGGCCACGCTCAGCAACCGGACCCCACCTTACTGGCCCCTGATCCTGCTCACTGGACTTCCCTGCCTCTTCCCAGGGCTCTGAGGTCTACCAGAGAGCTAGCCTTTTTTTTTTCTTACATGTATTACATGTATTACATGTGTTACATGTATTCTTTGTTGAGTCTCTGTGCACGTGTGCCACACAGCTCATGTGGAGGTCATGCTGGAGGTCAGATGGCAACCTGTACAAGTTGGTCTCTCAGAAGGTTCTACAGTGACCTCTTCTCTCTCTCTTCAATTAAAGAAATTCCACAGACCCCATTTATGGGAACCTCTATTCAGCCTTTAGAGAAGGGGACTCTCTCCTTGGTCCCCTCTGTCATATTTTAGGGAACTTCATCTTCTTTGCCCAGGAGATCCCATGCTTCTTACCCTCTCCCTTCTCCAAGTCTCTTCCACCATGGCCTCCACATCCCCCTCCCTGTCCCCATGGGCTGTGGTATCTGGTGTGGGCTGATAGCCAGATACTCCCTCTCTCCCAGCTGCTTCGCACCCCCCATCCTCCCAGGCCAGCTGCCTCTCCAGTCTCCTCTCACTACCCCTCCCCCACACCTAACTTCAGTTCCCAAAGCATCAGTAGCCAATACAGTCATGCCAGTGTGTACCCAGTGACTCCTGTCTCACCTGTGAAAGTGCCCTAGGGCTTCCGACAGGCATTCACCTCCACCACCACCAACTCACAGACACTCCTTGAGGTCAGCAGGGCAAGGACACTCATCTCCATTGCACCGATGTGGAAATTGAGGCCCAGGCAGGTGAGGGTGGGCACTGTGCATCCAGGGCTCCATTGAGGCCTACTCCACAGAGTGACATGTTGGAGTGAGGGTCACCACAGGTCTCAGATGTACAGAGTCACCCATATGGGCACTCCCACACAAGATATAACCCAGGCAAGGCTTCCATCCCAAACACCACACACGGGGACATCTCAGAACATGACATCCCTCCATTTCACAGCAAGAGCCAAGCATACTGTGTGGGGTGCCTGTTTCATGCTGAGCAAACCAGATTTGCTCATTCACACAAATCCCCAGTACTTCTAAACACACACACACACACACACACACACACACACACACACACACACAGTTTGCATACGGCCTGTCATAGACACCCACACGGATGGAACATACTCCCTCAAACACGCAGTCAGAGAGGCACACAGAGAGACACCCCAGCCCCCCACAAATCCTTGCCCTGATAGAGTCACCCCCATAGACTCAAGGCTGCTAACCACTTAGAATCACAGAGTCACTCCACACAATGAGACTCACAGAATGGGTCACAGAGTCACACCCCCAGTTACAAGGCGCTCAATGACAATCACACACATGAACACCCTCTCCACAGTCATAGGAGAGACAGCCTGCCACCCACAGCCTCAGCCACATGGTCAGGTAGGGATATATGTGACTTGCAGCACACACAAAAGGCACGTAAGAGCAGACACCTGCCAGATTGCAAAACAGTCACACAACATCAGAAGGAACACAACAGTAACTACAAAATGACAGACCACACAACTAGACACCAACACACACACACACACACACACACACACACAACACACGGAGTACATGTTTTCTCTCTCTCTACACACACACACACACACACACACACAGACATTCAAAATCAGTGGACACACCCGAACCCATCACAGCCAGACAACCACACAACCAGTTACACAACCACACACCGACAAGGGGCAGCTACACCATCATTCATCCACAGCCACCCTCGCAGCACTGTGGCCTGGCTCTTGAGGTCCCCGGTGGGGGGGGGTCCCCTTCTCCAGGTTCCCCTCCCCCAACCCCATCTAAAGCCCTAGATCACCGCCTCCCCTCCCCCTAGCTGCCCTCCCCTCCGCAATGGACCCGCAGGGAAGGGATCGGAAAGACCCACGTCCATGGTATGGTCCTGCGTGTCCAGGATGGGCAGCCCCCGGGCTAGAAGGAGGGGTCGCCCACGCTTCTCCCTCACCCTGTCTAGGCCGCCGCCGCCTGAACCCTCGCTCCCTCTAGACGGTCCCGGCGCCGCAGAACAGTCAGACAGATCGCTGGTCAGGCAGGCGGACAACGAGAAGAAGCCTGGACCGCCGGACTTGCCGCTCCGCGCAGACTCCGTGGCCGAGGCAGGGGCGGGGCCACAGGGTGCCTTATTTGCATAACCCAGTGGGGCGGGGGCAGGAGCCATCATTTGCATAACCCAGTGGGGGGCGGGCCCAAGTCTCTTCTTCACCAGGTGGGCGGGGCCTTTGGGTTCATTTGCATAACACAGAGGGGCGGGGAGTTGTGAGAATAACGGGGCAGGGCTATATGACGTTCATTTGCATAACTCAATGAGGCGGGGCAGGACGCGTTGGCAGAGATTTGAAGGGAAAAGAATGGAAATAGAGAGTAAGGACAAGGTAGGATAGGCTGAGGGAAAAGAGGAGCTCAGCCTCTTCAAAGAACACCCTCTGGCACACCTCTTCTCCATTTGGCATCCCAGATCCATTTTTGTGTTTGAGACAGGGTCTCACACAGATTAAGCTACCAGCTCAAGCTCCAGTTTTCTTTGTAGCCAAGATTAGCCTTGAACATTGGGTCCTCCTGCCTCATCTCCTTGCGTGCTGGAATTTCACACCTTCCACCACATCTGGTTTGAATGATGGGGTTGGAACGCAAAGCTTCCTGCATGCTAGGCAAGTATTGCCCTGATTTTGTGTTTTTAAGTTTTTTAAGTTGCATTTATTTGCTGGGCAGTGGTGGCCACACGCCTTTAATCCCAGCACTTGGGAAGCAGAGGCAGACAGATCTCTGTAAATTCAGTGCCAACCTGGTCTACCGAGAGAGTTCCAGGACAGCCAGGGCTAGAGAAACCCTGCCTTGGAAAAAAAGGTTTTAAGAACATTTATTTATTGGGGTGTGTGTCGGTGTGCATTTATAGGTTGGAGGACAACTTGCACGAGCCAGTTCTCTACCACCATGAGGGTCCCTAGGATCAAACTCAGGTCTTCAGACTTGGCAGTAAGTGCCTTTACCCAGTGAGCCATTTGGCAGGCCCACTTTGATTTTGAGACAAGGTCTTCTGTAGCTCAGGCTGGTCTCATACTTGGCTGTGTTAACTTTAAAGTGACCTTCCTTCCACCTACCTCCCTAGTGCTTGTATCACATACATGCCCAACTAATACACCCTAAATCTTGATCACTGTCCACACATCCTGAAAAGTGCCTCCTTTGAGATACCAGAGTTATCTGGGGTTGGCATGGGGAGGACCCCAGACTCTTGAACCAGCAGGTGCAAAAGTCCAGGGTGGACGAAGGTCTCAGCTAGTTTATTTTCTCTCTGGAGGGGTCTTCAGGGCAAGCAGTCCCAGCTGCTCAAGCTATGGGGAGAGAAGGTAGGTCGTGGTCTGGTTTGAACCAGGAGAACTCAGGGTTGCCAGCCAGGGACCAAATGCCCAGGTACAGTGCTAGCCTCAAGGCCTACACTGTGGGAATCACAAGTGGGCCAGATGGTAAGGGATGGAGAGGGGTTGAGTAGGGTCTGTACCGGGAGGGTAGGATCCGCTCTTGCTGAAAGGTCTCTCCCAGTCAGAATCGGAGTCCCAGGAGGGGCACTGAGAACTCTGGCACTGGTGTCCTTTCTGGCCTGTGGGAGAGACATGCCATCCTGGCCCTTCAGGTCCTCAATATGACCCTCTAGCAACTTCAGAATATGAGCTCCACATCTCTTGAGATGAAACCTCACTGATTTATCATCCAGACACACGCATCCCTTGGTTGACCCAAAGTAATACCAAATTATATCAATGATTCTCAGCACCCACAGGGTGGCTCACAAGCCTCTGACACCTTTTTCTGGCCTGAGGCACTAGGCACAGATCTATGCAAAACGCCCACAAACATAAAATAAAATACATCTAAAAAATTCCTATAGTGCCAGGAATGGTGGCTCACATCTGTAACTCCAGAATGGGGGGGTGGTGGATGTAGAGGGGATGGGAATTCAGGTCATTCTTGAATACATAGTGAGTTTAAATTAATCTGGGCTATGTGAGATTATATCTCAAAAACAGAAAGAAATTCTCACAGATCCTAAATGTGACCCCAAAGTAGCTTGCACATGAAACACCCATGGATTTGAGGTCCTCTTTCACCCACCCCCTAATTTCTGGGGTTCTGCCTTCTTCGAAATCTCAACCAGTTCCTCAGCTTTCTAAGGTAGCCTTGGAACCCCAACCTATGTGACCCTCTTAAAGGTGGCCTCATACACGCGGGGCTGGGAGTGATCCCCCCCATTACATCCGGCTCCTCACCCCTGAGACTGGAAGCCTTTGGTCTGGTGCCCATGGACAAAGCAAGACAGTCGATGGAGCTCTGCAGACTGTGAACAGCAGACCTGTGGGGAGACAGAGAGACAGGGCCCCAAGAGATGTTGGGGTATCCGGGGTACCCCTGAATCCTCGCTAGGGCAAGGGCAGCTGTAGAAAGAATGATTCCTAGAAGTAGGAGGGATTAGAGCCAATTGAGTTCCAGACGCAGCCGGGAGAGAGGCAGGTCAGAGGAGGGTTAGGGGTCAGAGGTCACACCGGAAGCTAGCCTCACCATATGTCACTCAGCTCCTTCTGGAGGTCATCCTTCCAGCAACCACCGCTGTCTGCGGGCACCCCCTCAGCCTCTGGCCATGAAGATGAGTCACATGCCTGCTGCTTCATCTTGGTAAGAACCTGGTTCGGGAGGGGGTTTGGGGGAGCAAGTGATTAGACACGCAAGTAATGATGACCATAGGAAAAGGTAATCATGATGTAGCACATCAATTCCAGGCCGTATCGACAGTATGGAACCCTCAGGGAGCACAACTTTCCGATCCGGGAGGAATCGCAGCTATTACACCCGTTATATGGAGGGGCAAATCGAGCCCGGAGAGGCAAAGTGATTTGCCCATAGTCACACAGCATTAAGTAGCAGAGCTGGGCTTTGAATTCTGCCTCCTAGATCGAGTTCAGAGGTGGAAGCCGGAGGAAGCGCCTCTTGGCCCGCTGTCCCTCAGGCACTCGTTTTCTCAGCTCACCTTGCGGCACTTCACCTGTGTTTTCTGCATCTTCTGGATATTCAGGAGATTCTCTGAGATCTCGTCCTCCTGGTTCTCTGTTGGGGAAGAAGGCTCAGTGAACGGGGAAAGCAGGGTAGCCCCACATCCCTTCCAGGCTGTGCGCTTCCAGGAACTCACGGAGCTTCTGATAGATGAAAGTCACCTCTTCCCGCACCAGCTCCAGTTCCTCCCACAGGAACTTCTTGCTGAAGGGAGAGAGGAGCCTAAACCCAGACCCCGGGCCCATTCCCCAGGCCTCCATACCCTCCCACGCCCCCACTTCTCAGCACACCTACAGCCACAGGTTCCTCCCACCGCCCTAGCTCCTACTAGGGCATCAGGCTCTACCCACCACCTGAGGCCCAGCCCACAACCTCAAAATGGGTCCACAGCCCGAAGCTCCACCCAGTGCAAGGCTCCGCCCACAGCCCCAGGCTCCGCCCACAGCCCCACCTTTCAGTCTACTTTCTCTTTCCTGGATCTTCCCAGGGTTGTTTTCTCTTGACTTTACTCTCCAGTCTCTCGGCCTCCCTAGTCTTCTGATTCCCTGCCTCCTTCCCCATCCCACCTCCATCCCGCAGTCTCCCTAACCTTCTAGGTCCCTTAGCCTCCTCAACACCTACTCTCTAGCCATCTATATCCTCTGAGCGTCCTTTCCTGTCCCTGTGTTGTGTCCCCTAAGCCTTCCACTTCCTGCTCCATTAAGTTTCTTCAATGGTGGCCTGCTTTCTTGAAACCTCTACGCTGCCTTCCTGCCCACACCCACCTGTCCCGGATCTCCTGGGCCAACAGCTGCAGGCAGCGAGTGGTACGGGACCGTTGCAATTCCTCACCTTCCTTCAGTGTCTTCTGCAACCCCTGCAGGCCTTGAGCCAGGGCCCCATACAGCTCGTGTTGGGTCTGCTCTTTGCTCCACTTACGGCCATCCTCTCCTTGGCGACTCGTGGGGTTCAGCACTTCTGTAGAGATGGTGGGATATCCTTGGTCTTACTTGTGCGTACATGGGTCTATGTGCATGTGCATGTTCACGCATGTTCGCACAGGTGTGTGCACCGGTATACAGGCTGTGCATGAGGTAGGGAGGTAATTCTTCTCCACCTTGTCTTTTGACACGGGGTCTCTTACGGAACCCAAAGCTTGAAGGTTAGGGTAGACTGGCTAACAAGAGAGCCCAGGAGTCTTCTTGTCTCCAACTCTGAAGAACCCGGGATTAAGTGTGCCCCGCTGACCCCGGCTCCCCCCACCCCCAATCTGAGTTCTAGAGATGAAATCAGGTCCTCCTGCTTGCACGGCAAGCATCTTAATAACAAAGCTATCTCCCCAGCCCTAAAACAGTTTTAATTTTTAAAATTACTTATTTTTATTATATGTAGCTTGTGTTTGGTGGGCATTTTGCCTGGTACCATGGAGGTCAGAAGAAGGTGTCCTATTCTGGAACTGAAGTTATAGGTGGTTTTGGCTACTGCGTGGATACTGGGAACAGAACCTGGATCATCTGCTCGAGCAACCAGTGCTCTTACCTGAGAAGCCATCCCTCAGCCCGGGGCTTCTGTTCTTAGTTTTTATTTCCCAGACAGAATCTCCAGCCTGGGCTGACTTTCAACTCCCTAATTAGATAACCTTGAATGATCCTCTCCTAAGTGCTGGGATTGCAGGCACACACCACCTGGTCCACTTTTATTCGAGGCTGAAGATGGAACCCAAGACTTCATAAATGCTAGGCAAGTGTCCTACCAACTGGGGCCCCACCCCAAAAGGGGAACTGATGTGGGCCTGAGGCTAGCTTTGACCCCAGCCTTTTAAGCTGTTCCAGCCTTGACCTGGAACTTATTTTCCAGCCACCACAAATTTCCTCAGACCCTGGCTCCGTCTCACCCTCACCTTCGAGCTGCTGGATCTTGATCTGTTGCAGACAGCTCTCCTTCTCCAGCATGGTTACGGAGTGGTTCAGGAACTCGAAAGCCTGGAGGGACAGGAGGTGAGGTCCTGGAGTGGGGAGCAGGATGAGAACAGGGGTGCAGAAGGTGGAGAGGACTCACCTTGCTCTGAGCCTGCAGCTGGGTCCTGAGGGACTCCAGTTCACATCGCAAGAGCTTCTGAGAGTCAGGAATCAGCATGGTGTTCTTAACTGTGGGCAGAGGAAGGGTGAGAGCCATGGCTGAGGTAAGATCAGGGCAGAGATGGGAGTGACAGAGGAAGTAGAGGGGCAGGCCTAGGGCAGGAGACCTCCCCTGAAGCGTTGAATAAACATGGGCCTTAGTACTGGAGAAGAAGAAAGTGGAAAGTGGCCCCGCAAGGTGGCTCTGTATGTGGTGCTTGCCACTAGGACAGGTGACTTGAGCTTGATCCCAGGGACCCACAAGGTAGGACAGAGCCAACCCTGCTAAGTTGTCCCTGACCTTCAGTGTATGTGCCATGGCAGGGAGTAAGTATAGAAGTAAAAACTAAGTGGGGATAGGAACCCAAATGTCTTCCCCGTCCAGTTTCACGCTCACCTTTTACTTTGGAAGAGCTGGGCTCCAGGGATTTCTGGGGCAAGAGGAGAGCAGTGTGATAATGTGTTCTTAGATAGTTTACCTTATCGCAGCTCTACCCAGAGGGTAGGGCAGGAGTGGTTCTCCTGAGTTCCGGTTATCCCAAATCAGGCAAAACTGTGTCCATCCACGACCCCTACCCCCAAATTCATCATCTGCACATGCTCAGAAGTGCACTGTGCGCTTCATCTCTATGGCTATGGACTCTGGGTTGACCTCGACAGAAAGCAGATGCCAGGCTGTCCCTGGTTTGATGTTTCCCCTTTGGAGTACAGGACAACAACTACAGCAATGTCTATAATAAAAAACCGCCAGCACTTGCTTGACACACCACAAACTGTGTTTGTTTGTTTGTTTGTTTGAGACAGGGTTTCTCTGTGCAGCTCTGGCTGTCCTAGAACTCACTGTGTAGACCAGGGTGGCCTCAAACTCAGAGATCTGCCTGCCTCGGTCTCCCAAGGGCTGGGATTAAAGGTGTGCACCACCACCACCCAGCCACGAGCTGTGCTTAAACACAATGAGCCATATAGACACACAATTTGAGTCACTAGGATGAGTCTCACACAATAAGAAACCATATATGCAAGGCCCTGGGTTCAGTCCCCAGCTCCGAAAAAAAGAAGGAAAAAGAAAGAAAGAAAGAAACCATATAGATACAAAACCAAGAAAAACCAACCAATTAATCTAACAAACAAACAAACAAAAACCACAAAAATTCAGAAATCCTCTCATCTGACGAGATACACCAATGTACTGGTCTTTCAGAGACCTAAGACTTCATTCCAGCATTTCTGTTTTCTGAGGTTGAGGTGGCCTACAACCACTTAAAACTCCAGCTCCAGGATACCCAATGTGTTTTTCTGGCCTCCACAGACACCTTGCACTAAAGTACACACACACACACACACACACACACACACACACGGGAGGCAGTAGCTAGTGGATCTTTGTGAGTTTGAGGCCATCCTGGTCTACATAGTAAGTTTTGGAGTTTGTTGTTGTTGTTGTTGTTGTTGTTGTTTTTAAAAAGGCATAATGTTCTTGAAGAAGACCCAATTATCTAGGTCAGAAGGTTCACAACTACCTACCTGAATTTCAGCTCTAAGGATATAATGCCCTCTTCTGGCCTCTCAAGGAATTGCACTCATGTGCACAAATACACACACACACACACACACACACACACACACACACACACACACACCTTCAAAAAAATGAAAATCAGGCCAGGCAGTGGTGGCGCACCCCTTTGATCCAAGCACTTAGAAAACAGAGGCAGGCACATCTTTGAGTTCCAGACCATCCTGTTCTACAGAATGAGCTCCAGGACAACCAGGGTTGCACAAAGAAACCCTGACTCAGAAAACAACTAACAAAGACATAATGTCTCCATCCTAGAATCCTAGCATTCAGGAGATACAGGCATAAGAAACAGGAGTCAAACCCAGCTTTGGCTACAGAGCAAATTCAGAGTCAGCTTGGGCTACAGCAGACACTGTCTCATGATGAACAAGCAAAGACGCGCAAGTAGGATTCCTCCGGGTCCTTCCACCCTCCTTCTGGAGGCGCTGTTCTAGGTGCTGAAACCGAGCGCAGTCCCTGACCTGGAGACCCTTCCCTATGCTCCACAGTAGTACACGGAAAGGTCATTCTTAGTTTAAAGGGGGTTCTCTGAGTAGGGGTAACCTTGACTATGCTGTGGTTCCTCTTCACAAGTTCCTGGTCATGACATTGGTCCTTGCTCAAGTCTGAGTTGGAATAGGATGTAGCCTCCTGAGGCTGAGGTGCTGAATCCCACTCCTTCTGCCAGGCCACAGACTTCACTGCTTGTTCAGAAGCAGTGTTTACGATCTCAGGCTCCAAGGTCGTGGACCAGTGGGTCATACAGTCCAAAGCCTTGTCTGAGGAGGACCCTATGGGGACAAAGTGTTTCTTCAGGGACAAGAGAAAGAGATGTGTAGTTGGCAGCCCCGCCCAGGCCCCTGAATGTCTACCAGGCTCTCCAAGAGGTGGTGAGTACTTGCCCCTCTCCTTAGCAGGCCAAGATGTGATGGAGAGTGAAGGAGATGAGCAGAGATGAGAAACACAGTAGTCAAAGTCCCGGGGTAGGCCAGCCAAAAGAGGGTCACTGCAGAAGGGGGATGGGAGGAGCTCTGAGACCAGTCTCTAACTCCCAATCCTTTTATTTTTAACTATATATTATTTTGAGACGGAGTCTCATGTAGTCCAAGCTGGCCTCCAATTCATTAGGTAACCAAGGATGATCTCAAACTCCTGATCCTCCATCTTCTACCTCCCTGGTGGCTAGGATGTGTCACTGTGTCCAGTTTATACAGTGCTAGGGACGGGACCCAGCTACACGCTAGGCAGGTGCTCTAACAGCTGAGAATCAGCCCCAGACACCTAACCTCTTTAAAGTCTCCACAAAGAGACTCCTCAGAGGTGTTCCAGCCAGAATCTTTTCAGTATTGGAGGAGTGGAAGTCAAATGGAAAAGGTAAACTCAAACATAGAGGTGGGGTTGGGTTATGAAATCAGACTTCCACATAAAGACATGAGGCCTTGGAGGGCTGGAGACAGGGCTCACAGAGTAAAGTGTTCGCTGCCATGCCTGGCAATATGAATGGATGCCGAATGATCAGCTTAAAGGTGGGAGGAGAGAAGAAACAACTCCATAAAGTCGTCCTCTGACATGTGTGCCATGACACATGCGCACTTAAGACATACCTCACGCACACACAAGAGTAACAATTGTTTATATTAGAATGGGACATAAAGCAGTCACTGCCTTTAATCCCAGCACTTGGGAGGCAGAGGCAAGCAAATCTCTCTGAGTTCGAGGCCAGCCTAGTCTACTTAGTGAGTTCCAGTCCAGTCAGGGCAAGAGACTCTGTCAGAAATGCCTTTTTTTGAAAAAAAAAAAAATGGCTTGGGGCTGAAGAGATGGCTCAGTGGTTAAGAGCACCGACTGCTCTTCCCGAGGTCCAGAGTTCAAATCCCAGCAACCACATGGTGGCTCACAACCATCTGCAATGAGATCCAATGCCCTCTTCTGGTGTGTCTGAAGACAGCTACAGTGTACTCATATATAATAAATAAATAAAATATTTTAAAAATGGCTTGAAAGTTGGTTTAGCTGCTTTTCCTGAGTACCCAAGTTCAATTTCCAGCACCCATATGATGGCTCACAACCTTCTGTGTCTCCAGTACCAGAGGACTTGATGCCCTCTTCTGACCTCTACAGGCACTGGGCACGAAAGCAGTGCCCAGACAAGCAAAACGTTAATACACAAAGACAAAATTTAAAACTCTGAAACAAACATAAAGGACAGGATGTGGCAGTCCATCCCTTTTAATCCCAGCACTCAGGGGATCCCCGAGTTTCAGGCCAGCCTCGTCTACAAAGCTAGTTCCAGGCCAGCCAGGGCTACACAGTGAATGGGGGGGGGGGAATATATACTTTATTGGGCTACCCTGATTACAGATTTAGTCCAGCGCTTGGTAAACAAAAATTTGTTCTAGAATGTCACCTGAGGACCACAGATACCCTAGAAGATTAGAACCGGAACGAAAGAGGAATTTCAGAGCTTCACCAACAGAAGGTCCCCAACCGTGCCTGCCCTCTCCCAACCCCAATTGAATCTTCGGCTGTCCCCTTCTCCTGAGAATTCTTCGAGCGAGGGGGCGTAACCATTGCTATTAGCCCGGCCCCTTGTTCTGTCAATCTAACAGCAACAGTCTCCCAATCCCCTCTTCCATCCCCACCTACTACCGCATACCACCTGTTCATGCTCTCCCATCAGGGACCACGAAGCCAGTCCCCAGCTGTGACGCTGAAGTTTTGATCCCCCGAGGACACCATCGTTGGAAAACGCGGGGAGGCCAAAGGTGGAGTCACAGAGAAGGGCGTGGTCCTCCCTTAAGCCACGCCCGCCCTCTCCGGGTAAGCGCGGAGCTCATTGGCGCCTGAATTTCTTCGGTGTGACTGAAGTTCGGGGAGGCGAGATGATTCCCGAAGTCAACTGGGCAATCCCTAAGTGGGCGAGTCCAGAGGAGACGGAGCTGTGATTTTATTGGCTTCTGGCTGTCTGGGAGGTGGGGCGAGGCCTGAGGGGCGGAAGAAAACCTGGGAGGTCTCAGGCCAGCCGGAGCTGCACTGGAGCTGCTGGGGCTCTTGGTCCCTTCACCTGACCTCCGGTGCTCCAACGGTGGGATCAGATGGGGGGATCCGGGGGTGCTTTGGGATGTTTCTAGAATATCTCAGGTTTCCGGATGAGGGCTCTTGAATGTCTGCAGAGCTAGGGTAATCCCTGAAGACCTAGGAATGTGAACTTGAGCTGCTGGGATTCAAGCTTCTGGGGTACAGTGGACATTGGTGTGTAGAGAGAGCCTTTTGTTCTAGGATTTGGGTTTTGAGGCAAGGCGTCCTGTGTCTCTGGTTGGCCTCCACATCCTGACTCTCCTGTCTCTACTTTTGTGCTGGAATGACAGGAGAGAGCCAGAGCCTGTTTTATGAAGAGCTGAGGATGGAACGCAGGACTTCCTGCACGTGAGGCAAGCGCCTTGCCCCCTGAGCCACTAGCCCAGCTCCAGCCTGAGATGTTTGTTTACATATTGAGAGATAGCCTCACTGTATCTCAGGCAGTCCTCAAACTCAGTGATTTTCCTGCACCATCCTTTGATATATTGGGATTACAACTGTGAGTAACCAGGCCGTTTCTATGTTTTTAAACACTTTTTGGAATTGAATCTTTTTCTAACCTTGAGCTAGAAAACTGGCAATCCCCGTCTCCGACTTCCAAGTGTTGGGGATTTACAGGTATGAGTCTTCGTGGTGGGCTGAGATTTTTTATTATTATTATTATTACTATTATTTTGCAAGTATGGAGGAGAGAATGTGAGGCCAACACCAATGAAGTCCATGTTCTCAGAGCCACAATTCCAGCCCCAAGCCTGAGCCCAGATGGACTGGTTGGGCCTGAGATTTTCTAGGGACTATTTTGGTCTTGCAACTGCCTTTCTCAGACTATTTTCTCTCATCTTTGCACCAGTGTGAGGCTAGCCCTATGCACTCTGTACCAAGGCCTCAATGCTAGTGGGCAAAGGTTGAAGGTTAAGCTGAGTCACCGCTGCTTCCTTCCCAGGGCGGCAGAATGGAAGAAGGTGAGGACCCAGGAAGTCTGATTAAAGTGGTCCACTTGCTGGTCTTGTCTGGTGTCTGGGGCATGCAGATGTGGGTGACCTTTGCCTCAGGTAGGGACCCTCCAACCTGTTATTTAGGACTGAATGGGAGGGGGATCCAGAAATGTCCTAACGGGTGATTGTGGCCCTCCGCCTCCCAGGCTTCCTGCTTTTCCGGAGCCTCCCGAGGCACACGTTTGGACTTGTGCAGAGCAAGCTCTTCCCAGTCTATTTTCACGTCTCCTTGGGTTGTGCCTTCATCAACCTCTGCATCTTGGCACCACAGCGGGCCTGGATCAACCTCACGCTGTGGGAAATCAGTCAGGTATGAGGATTTGAGGATCCCCGAGAGAGAGAGAGAGAGAGAGAGAGAGAGAGAGAGAGAGAGAGAGAGAGAGAGTGTATGTTTGGATGTGTACATTTATATGCACATGATGTGTACAGTCATATATAGAGAGAGACCAGGGGTTGATGTTAGGTGTCTTCCTCTAACATACATACATATATATATATATATATATATATATATATATATATATATATATATATATATATATATGACTTCTTTTGAGACAGGCTCTCTCTATGTAGCCTTGGCTATCCTAGAATTCACTCTGTAGACCAGAATGGCCATGAACTCAGAGATCAGCCTGCCTCCGCCTCCTGAGTGCTAGGATTAAATGTGTGTGCCGCCACCACCCGGCTTATTTATTTATTTACTTATGTTCCTCTGAGACAGGGTCTCTACAAAGCCCTGGCTGTCCTGGAACTCACTTTGTAGACCAGGCTGGCATTGAACTCACAGAGATCCACCTGCTCCTGCCTCCCAAGCGCTGGGATTAAAAGTTTATACACCCCCCGCCCCACCCCCCACTTAGCTCGTTTATTTATTTATTTATTTGGAGACAGGGTCTCTCGTTGAGTCTGAAGCCCTCGATGATTTGGTCAGACAAGCCGGCAGGAAATCTCCAGGGAGCCCTCTAGCTTTGTCTCCCCAGCATTGAGATTACTGACCTGAGCCTCCACACCTGGCTTTTTAACATGGGTGTTGGGCGATTGGACTCAGGTCCTCATGCCTACATGGCAAACCCTCCCCCAACTGGATCTCTCCAGCCCTTTAGTTGATGCTGTTTTTCAGTGCTGGGGATAAAACCTAGAGTCTTGCATATGCTGGGCATGTGATCTGCAAGGGTATTGAACCCAGCATGTGGAAGGTGAGTTTGAACTTCTGATCCTCCTGGCTCCTGAAATCGCAGGCATGTTCTACTACCCATAGTTTTATGAAGCGTTGGGAATGAAGTGTATGCCAGATGGGTTCCTTACCAAATTAGCTCCATCGTCCGCGAAAATCTTTTTTAAGGTTTGTTTTTATTATTTTCTTTTTTTCTCTGTTTCCCTGGCTGTCACTCAGAGGTCCACCTGCCTCTGTCTCCCGAGTGCTGGGATCAAAAGTGTCCGCCACTGCCACTGGGCCTTTATTACTCTCATTTATGTCTGTGTGTAAGTATGCACGCACGTGTGGGTACCCGCCAAGGCCAGAGGTGACAAATTCCCCTAGAAGTGTCATTCCAGTTAGCTGTGAGTGCTAGGAATGGAACTCAGCCTCTGCGAGTAGTATGCCCTCTTAACTGATGAGCTATCTCTACACCACTAAAGGGATAGCCCAGGCTAGCCTCAAACTTGTGATTCTTCTGCTTCCAGTTCTCCAGGGTAGCCTACTGGCAGAAATGCTTCTTTTTCCTAGCGAAGATGGAACTGGTCACTGGGTATCCTTGGATGGCGCACACATCCTGCATAGCTACCCCAGCAGCCAATCTTCTCTGTCCAGCCTTATCTTCCCCACTAGCTCCTATTTCCTCTCTGCCCAATAGCTGGGCCTCCTGCCAAAGCGGAGTGACTCAGCTGAGCCGAGGCGCTGACCTCCGTTCATTGTTTAAAAACTAGACAGACTGGGAATTTAAGTCTCCCCACTCCTGTCTATGCATTCCCTCAGCCACAGTGTAAGGAACAACGCCTCCCATCTCAGCTTTCTCCACCCTCTCTCCCTCTGCTCTCAAAGTGTTCAGATGTGGGCGGGCGAGACCTCATGTGTGTTTCGAAGGTAACCCATCAGTCTCACGGGGTGGTATACATATCCACATGTCACCCCAGGAGGCGGGAGGTTGCCAAAGTTCCAGGCCAGCCTGGACTATATAGTGAGACTCTGTATCAAACAACAACAAAAACTAGGCAAGTCTAGTGGTTCTTACCTTTACTTCCAGCATGCTGGAGGCAGAGACAGAATTTCTGTGAGTTCAAGACTAGCCTGGTCTACATAGAGAGTTCTAGGACAGTCAGGGCTGCAAAGAGAGACCCTGTCTCAAAACAAAAGCAAAACAAACAAAAACAAAAACAATTAAGTAAAAGTAAAAATTTAACTAAAAAGAACAAGGCTGATGTAATGGAGACACCTATATCCTCACTTGGGAGGTAGAGGTCAGGAGTTCAAGGCCAGGATCAGTTGCACAGGAAGTTTGAGACCAGCCCGAGCTACGGATATCCTGTCTCAACCTGTTCCCTCCAAAAGAATAATCTCCTAGAGATCAGAGAGGGTTAGGGGTAACTGGTATTCTCCAGGTGTTTAATTCATTTCCTGTTAGTCCAGTGTCCCTTCCGTGGGTCTGAGATGGCATCACAAAAGAGATTGGCCCCATTTTAGGCTGTGTGTTTGGGCATGGAGAATCAAAGGAAATTAATCTTGTCTGTCTCAATTTGGGGAGAGAGGATGGGTAATCCCATCCTAACTATTTGGGAGGCTTGAGCATGAGGATTACAAGTTTAGGTCAGCTTTGGCTACACAGAGAGTTCCACTCCAGCCCAAGCAACTTAGTGAGACCTCGTCTCGAACTGAAAACAGCGGAGGCTGGGGGATGACTCGGACAGAAGAGTGTTTGCTATGCAAACATAAGACCCAGGTTTGAATCCTCTGCATCCATTCAAATGACAAACACAGAGGTGGTACCCAACATGGGAGGAGGTGGGACTCAAGGGTGAAGACAGACAGGCTCCTGAAGCTCCTTGGCCAACCAGTCAGCATAGCTTCATGAGGCGGTTCCAGGACCAATGAGGGACAGACACTATCTTAAAAACTAAGGTGGGTGGGTTAGCAAGCTGTCAAGCCTGGTGACAATCTGAGGTTGATCCCTGAGGGTCTACATGGTGGAAGAAGAAATATGACTCCCTTAAACTGTGGTCCAGTCTGCACATACATACTATGGCTTACACACACACACACACACACACACACACACACACACACACACACACACGCAAGTAAATAAATTCAATAAAATAAAAAACAGAAAATAAGGGGGTTGGGGATTTAGCTCAGTGGTAGAGCGCTTGCCTAGGAAGCGCAAGGCCCTGGGTTCGGTCCCCAGCTCTGAAAAAAAAAAAACAGAAAATAAGAGCTTGAAGGGGCTCGAGACCCCATATGTACAACAATGCCAAGCAACCAGAGCTTCCAGGGACTAAACCACTACCCAAAGACTATACATGGACTGACCCTGGACTCTGACCTCATAGGTAGCAATGAATATCCTAGTAAGAGCACCAGTGGAAGGGGAAGCCCTTGGTCCCGCCAAGACTGAACCCCCAGTGAATGTGATTATTGGGGGGCGGGCAGTAATGGGGGGAAGATGGGGAGGGGAACACCCATGTAGAAGGGGAGGGGGAGGAGTTAGGGGGATGTTGGCCTGGAAACTGGGAAAGGGAATAACATTTGAAATGTAAATAAGAAATACTCAAGTTAATAAAGAAAAAAAAAAAACAGAAAATAAGAAAACAGAAAGCCCAAAAGCATCTTCTGCCCTCTGCAAAAACACACACACCTGTGAGCAAGCATTGCACACACATGAACACACACCCCTGCGAGCACACCTTGCACACACATGAACAAGTGCATATACAATATCTGCACAAGAGGAAAGAGGGCAGGGCGTGTAGCTCAGCAGTGGGACACTTTCTCTTTGACCGAGGCCCCAGGATCAATCAGTTCTCAGCTCTTGTTTTGAAGAAGAGTTTTCAGTGTTTGGGGAACAGCAGCAGAACAGATGAGAAAAGGCTGTAGGTAGATTCTTTCCTAGGGACTGCTGTTTTCAGGAAACTCTGGACTGTGAGGATGCAGGCATGCTCTCTCGGGTCCCTAAGCTTCACCCCCCTCACCTTACCTCCCTGTCACTGTCCTCAGCTTACCCTACTGCTTCTGAGTCTCACACTGGCTACCATCAATGCTCGCTGGCTCGAGGCTCGCACCACAGCTACCATGTGGGCCCTGCAGAGTATAGAGAAAGAGCGAGGCCTGGGGACAGAGGTGCCAGGCAGCCTCCAGGGCCCTGACCCCTACCGCCAGCTGCGGGAGAAGGACCCCAAGTACAGTGCTCTCCGGCAGAAATTCTTCTACTACCATGGCCTGTCTTCCCTCTGCAACCTGGGGTGTCTGCTGAGCAATGGTCTCTGCCTTGTGGGCCTCGCCCTGGGGCTCAGGAGCCTCTAACATGGGCCCTGTGTTTCAATAAATGTTTCTTTGGAGATGGTTGTGGTCATTTTTTCACCCCAGGAGAAGCCAGGGTGTGTGTGTGTGTGTGTGTGTGTGCTTGTATAGTACTCAGAGCCTCAAGTTGCCCCATTCCTGCTGCCTGACACATTGGAGTATGAGCTATTGAAGTTCCAGCATATCTCCTCTAATAGTGACCATATATTGTGTGCCTTCCATATACCTGGCTTAGTTCTAACCATTGCGTTCCTGTGTGTTACTACAGCAATAGCAGGCTCCCACCTCCCAGGCACAATCATGTTTCCTATCCTGCTGACACTGGGAGTGACATCATGACTTGCTTTGGCGGATGAGATGTGAGCAGAAGTGGCATGTCTTTATAAGAAGTGTTTACAGGCTAGTAAGATGGCTCAGCGCTTAAGAGCACTGACTGCTCTCCCAGAGGTCCTGAGTTCAATTCCCAGCAACCACATGGTGGCTCACAACCATCTGTAATGGGATCCAATGCCCTCTTGTGTGTCTGAAGACAGCGACAGTGTACTCACCATATACATAAAATAAATAAATCATTTTTTTTCCGGAGCTGGGGACCGAACCCAGGGCCTTGCGCTTCCTAGGCAAGCGCTCTACCACTGAGCTAAATCCCCAACCCCATAAATAAATCATTTTAAAAAGGTGTTTACAACACAGGATAGAACTTCATCTTTCCTCAGCCCATAGTATTCATCCCAAGATGTGAACCTAGGTGAGTGATATCCTGGAGGCTTTGGGGGCTGCTTGTTTCTCAGAATAACTCAGCTCTTCCTAGCTGATACACTCCAGCATAATTCATATGTTAAAGCTTCGGGGGGCAGCTTTTGTTCCCTTAGGCATCTGGGTGAGCAGAGAAGTTCGAGTTGCTGTGTGTGTGTGTGTCTCTGTGTGTCTGTGTATCTGTGTGTGTTTGTATGGTGTGTGTACAGTATGTGTATGGTATGTGTGTATGGTATGTACGTATGATGTGTGTGTCTGTGTGTGTGTATGGTATGTGTATGGTGTGTATGCGTATGGGGTGTGTGTGTGTGTGTGTGTGTGTGTGTGTGTGTGTGTTTTGAGGCAGAGTCTCTAGCTCAGGCTAACCTGGAATCCTGTGACCCAGGTTGGCCTGAAACTCAAGAATTCTCCTGCCTCGGCCTCTCATATGCCAAAATTACAGGTGGTAGCTACTATATCAGTCTCTATATTTTTGTTTTGAGACAGGTTCTTACTGTGTATTCAATCCGATTTGAAACTTACTATGTGGCCCAGGCTAGCCTCAAATTCATGGCAGTCCTTCTGCTCAGCTTCCCAGGTTACTAGGGTTACAGGTATACACCATTTCACCCTAATAGATACAAATTGATTGTTTGTAGTGTGTGGAGGTCAGAGGACAACCCGTGTGAGTTGGTTCTCCCTGGAACCCTCTCCTCTCATCAGGGCTTAGTGGCAAGTGCCTTTACCCCCTCGTCCATTTTGATTTTTTTTTAAACATTTATTTATTTATTATGTATACATCATACAGCTTTCTGCCTGCATGTATGCAACTACAGGCCAGAAGAGGGCACCAGACCTGATTATAGATGGTTGTGAGCCACCATGTGGTTGCTGAGAGTTGAACTCAGGACCTCAGGAAGAGCAGACAGTGCTCTTAACCACTGAGCCATCTCTCCAGCCCCCATTTTGATTTTTTTGAATTCCAAATCTTGACAAGTGGACTCAGGCAAATATCTATCTTTCTTTAATCCTCAGTTTCCTTATTTCTAAAACATGGTTTAACTCCCAAGGGCTCTTAAGAGTATTGAACAGCAGGATCTAGCACCCTTTAGACTCCCACAGGGGAGAGGGAGTATGCCTAAGATTCAGGAAGCCCCAGCACTGAAAAGAAAGCCGGCTGGGGGATAGAATGCCTGCTCAGTCTATGAGAAGCCTTGGGCTCCATCTCTAGCACCCTGTAAACCAGCATGGTTTTGTACAGCTTCAATCCCAGACCTTGGGAGGTAGAGCCAATCAGTTCACATTTATTCTTGGCTACATAGTTTGAGGCAAACCTGAATTTTTATTTTTTCGATTTTTAAATTTTCCTTTACGCGAGTGTCTTTTTACACGAGTGTGTTGTCTCTGCCTCTCTGCACCACGTGGGCTCTTGCAGCTTGATAAAGTAAGAAGGGGAGGGGTCAGGACTCCAGGAACTGGAGTTATGAGAGCCTCTTGAGCCAGTGTTTAGTGCTAAGACTCAAATTCATATCCCCAGCAAGAACAAGTACTTTTAACCGCCGAGCCATCTCTCCAGCCCCAAAATTAAAAGAAATAAAAACATGGTTACACAAGTCTTGTTATGAACCACTCGGCAAATGGAAAAATTAAGGTTGAGAGAGGTTAAATATGTCCGGAGTCACAGTCCTAGAAGTGGGATGTGGGGCTAGAACTCAAGCTGCTGAGGTTTTCCTCTTAACCATGCAGTACCTAGACGATATTTTCTACCTGTAGTTAGGCTATGATGGAACTTAATACCTCTTCCCGCTCCTCTGGGCACTAGCTCAGGACCATACAGTCGCACTCTCTGACCCCTACTACCCCGCACCCAGGCATCCCTGCCCCCACCACACTACCAGGTTCCACCGCCCTCGATTCCCCGCCCGCCTCTGACGCCTCTTGAGGTGGTCCCGCCCCTACCAGACCTCACCTCCGCCTGCAAGGCTAGCCCAAAACGCTAGTACTCTTGCAGCAATCCTGTCACCGACAGGCCACGCCCATCTCTTGGCTCCGCGGGCCGTGCCCCCACCCATAAGACCACGCCCACCTCCGGGCGCCAACTCTCACGACGCCCCGCCCCTTCTAGGCCCCACCCGCGCACCTCTCCGACTCTTGCCGCGGCCTCGCCCCCGCCACCTGGGCGGAGCCGGCGCGGGATCCGGGTGTCAGTGCTGGCAGCAGCGGCAGCTGTGGGGCGAGGGTCGCAGCCCTGTGCGGGCCATAGCAACTTCGTGGGCGGATCCTTGTGTGCGAGGCGGGACCCGAGGTGAGCCCAGGAGCGGGTGCACCAGCCAACCGGCCGATTCGCCTGTGCATTATGACAGGGCTGAACTGGGGTCCGCGCGAGCCTGGGTCCCACACCCCCAGTGAGTGCTGCTGGCTCTTCTGGGTTCCCCGCACCCCGCAAGCTCTGTGAACGGTGGCGGGGTGGGCGAGAAGCCCAGCCGAGGGGCGAGCGAGGGCTCCATATGGTGATGGGGGAGGCACTTGCTGGTGCACACAGTGCAGTGACAGTTCGGATGCCAGCCTTGAGGGCCTGGGGACCCTTAAATGGCCCGGAAGAGAAGCCTTGGTGGGGCGGGGGCCACCCTGGAGGCCCAGCCCGACGGACGCTTTGCAGTCCCTCCTCAAACCCGTTCTCCCGGAACACAGGGTGGGGTTGGTTGTGTTCTCCTTAGAAATGCACCAGGCAGAGAAAGAGAAAAAAACGAAGGCCGTTGAGAAATACTTTTGCTTGGGCTTCGGAGAGCGACTCTAAGCTAGACAGCTGGAGAAAGTGAAGCGGGGGCGGGGGATGGGGGAGAGCTTGGAAGGGCACCCTGGATTCGGATAAAACAGCATGCTGGAGTGTGGGAAGATATAAACAGCAGGATATAGGGTGGTGGGTTTTATGATCACTAAGTGGCTAGGGAAATTCTCTTGGATTTGGTGAATTTCAGTCCTGTCTTTGTGGACCATGGCTGGGGTGAGTCAGCTTTGGCCAAGAGGGAGGCCCAGCCTCTTTGACAAATAAAATGGCAGGTACCCACTTGGGAGTCTAACTGGGCCTTTAAACCTTATGCTATATTTTTAGAAATTCCCTTTACCCTGGGGGACAGGGAAAGGGTTAAAGTGGACTTGGAAAGGACATAACAGGCACTCCAGTGGCAGGCACCAGCTAAATTCAACATCCAGGCCCTGATGGAAGGGGCTCTGTCTAGTTGGCAGTCACCCCCCCCCTCCGCCCCAGCTCCAGCTCACACCTGGCTATACCAGCTGCTTGCACTGGGCAAAGTCCAGCCTGGAGCCCGTGCAACTTCCTCGCCACCACGCCCCCGACCCCCAACTGGCCCTGAATTTTTACCGGTTACCTGGTCCTGCATCTGAAGGGAGAAGATCAGAACTTTCTACTATAAAGGTTCAACTTTTCTTTTCTTTTCTCTTTCTTTTCTGTCTGTCTGTCTTCCTTTCTTCCTTCCTTCCTCCCTCCCTTCCTTTCTTTCTCTTGAGACAGGTTCTCATGTAGCCCACCCCAGTTTGGTACCAAACTTCCAATGTGGCACAGGATAGCTTTGAACTCCTGAGACTCTCTGTCTCTACTCTGTAGTGATGGAATTACAGGTGTGCACATCACACCTGGTCCTGGGTGCTGGGGCTGAAACCTGAGTTCAGTGCTCTACTAAGTCATCCCCAGCCTCAGCTTCACCTTTGTGTTAAGATTAAGCAGCAGCTACAGCTCTCTCGCTGTGGCATTGGTCTGTCTTATGCACAGCTGTGTCTCTTCAGAGACCAGTGCCTGGTGCAGAGAAGGACTCGCAGAAGTTTGTTGGTGAATGTGACAAGAATCATTAAGAAGGGCACAGTGGTGCACGGCTGTAATCCCAACTCCAGAGGCCGGGATCCACCACATGGGGAGTTTGAGGCCAGCCTGAGCTACGTGAGACCTTTTCTCAAAGAATAAAAAAGGAGAAAATGAGTGGAGAGAATGCTCAGCTGTTAAGAGCGGGTCTTTCAGACAACCTGACTTAGAGTCTTAGAGCCCAGGTCAGGCAGTTTACAGCTGCCTTTAACTACAGCCCCAAGGTGGAGGAGATACCTGTCAACCCCATACCCTAGTCACATATGGAGCCCTAGTCTGGCTCCGTAGTCAGACCTTGTCTCCATAAATAAATTAATTAAGAATAAATAAAACTAGGGCTAGGGATGGCTTTGCAGGAAATGGCACTTGCTGCCCAGCCTGATGACCTGAGTTTGATCTCAGATAACCAATGGGCCCAGACCCACCCCTTACCGGAGTCCACTCTTTCACTGTAGGATTTCTGGCCTCCCCTCCAAACAGATCCCACCAAGATGGCATCCGCTAGTGAGCCCCCTGCCAGCCCACGAGACGCTGCCGACCAGAACTTTGACTACATGTTCAAACTGCTTTTGATCGGGAACAGCAGCGTAGGCAAGACCTCCTTCCTGTTCCGCTATGCCGATGACTCCTTCACCCCCGCCTTCGTGAGCACAGTGGGCATTGACTTCAAGGTCAAGACAGTCTACAGACATGACAAGAGGATCAAGCTGCAGATCTGGGTGGGCTGAGCAGCCCTGTACGGAGTGGGAGGGCAGTCGGTAGAAAATCAGACCCCGAGTAGTTCCCAGCAGACACAGAGAATAGCTTGGGGCAGGGAGGCGTCTTTTATCGCTGAGGGAAATCCACCAGCGTATGGAACATACCTCCCCTGGGTATCCTAAGGAGGGATGAGGTAGGCTGAAGGCACATGTTGGTTTGAAGTCCCAGTGACTATTAAGGAATAATTTGGAGCCATCTTGACTCCCATGAGGTTACCAGACTCAGGGTCATGTCTCCCCCTCAGACTGGGTCATGAGGGAAGACCAGTTTTCCTCCAATCAGATTGGACTGTGAGGGTGGGTCCCTATCTCCCCATCACACTGGGCCACAAGAGTAGACCTGTCCCTTTCAGGGTCCTGCAGAGTCAGGTGGGGAGCAGGTGACCCCTACCTAGCTGACTGACTGCTGTTTGCCCAGGACACAGCAGGCCAGGAGCGCTACCGGACAATCACCACGGCCTACTACCGTGGAGCCATGGGCTTCCTGCTGATGTATGACATCGCCAACCAGGAGTCCTTCACAGCTGTGCAGGACTGGTAAGTATTGACCAACCGCTGACCTGGCACGGGGCCATTGTTCTCCCCTTCCTGATCTCTAACCGCACTCTCGATGTCCACAACTCCACAGGGCTACGCAGATTAAAACCTATTCCTGGGACAACGCCCAGGTCATCCTTGTGGGGAACAAGTGTGACCTGGAGGATGAACGGGTCGTATCTGCTGAGGATGGCCAGAGGCTCGCTGGTGATCTTGGTTAGTGCCCAACCTGAGCCACAGGCCCGGTCTCCTGGCTCCATACCTTTGTCTTTACCCTTGAATCCCAGACCCACAGTGGTTACCTGAGGATCTGGCCGGGGGTGGGGGGGAGATTCCCATGTGTTGGGGCTGGGGAGATGGCTTAGTGGGTAATCGAGTAAGAATGCTTTTGTTGTGCAAACATGAGGCTCTGGTTTAGAGTCCCCAGCACCCGCATGAAAGGACACACAGACAGACAGACAGACAGACAGACACACACACACACACACACACACAGAGACACACAGACACACAGACACACACAGACACATACACACACACACACACACACACACACACACACACACACACCCCTTCATGCCTATAACCCCAGCACTGGGATGAGGATCACTGGTACTTACTGGTTGCCCTGGTAGCTTTAGGTACTGTGAGAGATCCTTTCTCAATGGAATGTGTGACAGTGTGAGAGAGCAGACCCCCTGATGTCCTTTCTGCCTCCAGTAGAGACTCATACCTGCACACAAATGTGCACATACACCAAACACACAATCCAAGATAACCCACAAACATGCCCATACATCAGCCATGTTCTCTCACATGGGGGAATACATGCCCTGTCCTAGGAACCCAGTACCTTGACCCTGGTGACCTCTTCTCATTTTTTCTTCATTTCTATAATAAGTATTAATATACCATGGTTTTTATTTTTTGTTGTTGTTTTGAGGCAACATGTAATCCTTGTTGGCACAAAACTCAGTCATGTAGGTAAGGCTAGCCTCGACATCACACGGGACCCACTTGCCTCTGCCTCCGAAATGCTGGGATTCAAGGTGTGTACTTACACACCCAGCATCTAGTACCTATTTTCTATGCTCTCTGAAACAGGAGTGAAGTGATTCTGTGATTCTGCTTTTTTGGGTTTGTTTGTTTGTTTGTTTGGTTGGTTGGTTGGTTGGTTGGTTGGTTTGAAGAGCTGAACCCAGGGTATCTTAAGCAGGCACCCTATCACTGAGCAACACCACCAACCCAGGCTTTTATTTATTTATTTATTTGTTTGTTTGTTTGTTTGTTTATTTATTTATTTGTTTGTTTGTTTATTTGGACAGCCTCACTAGCCCAGGCTGAACTTTGACCTCATGATCCTCAGATCGCTGGGACTGCAGGCTTCCCCCTAATTCATTTGTTGTAGGATTTGCCTGTGAACCTCCGAGTGTAGTGGGTCTCTCCTAAATTCTACATCACGGTTCCATGTTGCAGGAACTTGCGATGAAATTGCCCTGAGGTTGACCCCAGGATACATACCGAGACATTCTCTTAAGCAGAGAAACAAGGGCTGGAGAGATGGCTCAGCAGTTAGAACTTTTTCTGTTCTTGCAAAAGACGTAGGTTCAATTCCCAGCACCTGTGTGGCAGCTAACAAGGTATTGTGGTATGTACTTCTCATCCCGGCACTCAGGAAGCAGAGGCAGAAGCAGGAGGGAGGATCAGGTTCAAAGTCAACCTCAGCTACATAGTCCAGGCCACATGGGGCTCTGTGAGACCTTGTTAGAACCAAAGAAAAGACACTTAGAAGGCAGAGGTTCAAGGCTATCCTGGGCTGCATTGCAAGTTCTAGATCAGGCAAAGCTACAATAGTGAGGCTCTCTTCAAAAAAAAAAAAATCCCAAAACTGTTACAAAAGAAATATGAAGAATGCGGATGTGAGGGGAGGTTGGCACGTTGATAATAAGACACCAAATTTACCTGGGAAGACAGTAGAGCAACACAGATTTTACCAGGTACGTAAGAGCTGATTCATACACCCCATAATAGTCACCATTCAGTCACTTGGTGAGTGGCTTCTGAGCATTTACTCAGGGCTGCAGCTTAGCAGTAGAACACCTGCCCAGAGTTGCCCAGCGAGGGGCTGGGGGCATGGCTCCGGGGTAGAGAGAGCCTCTGTCTCCAATTGCCCAGTGAGGGGCTGGCTCCCTGGTAGAGAATCTGTCTTGCCCTGGTCTCCACTCCTGCACTGAACAATGCCCAATGCCTCCTCCATACGGGTTTTATATCAGGGACCAAGAGCTCCAGGAAGAATCACGCCCTCCTTGGCTGGTCCACTCTAGTAGCAGAGATGACTATAAAGTGGGAAGCATACACTCACCTAACCAGGGTTACACTTAATTCTAGAAATCAGACGGACTTTCTCACACTGAGCATCTTTTTTCCCTCCAGCTCCAGCTTTACAATATGTCCTTTCTGAGCTGGGGGTTGAGAGATGGCCTCAATATAGCCCAGGCTGGCTCTGAGCTTTCAACATTCTCCTGTCTCAGCCTTATGAGTCCTGGGATTACGAGTGTGTGCCATTATGCCTAGACACACACACACACACACACACACACACACACACACACCACACACACACACACACACACACACCATCATATTGAAAATGTACTAATTTAATTTTTATGTCCCTTTAAAAGTTATCTATTATTAGTGTACAGCTCAGTGCATGTGCAAAGGACAACTTCAGGAGTAGCATTTTGCCTTCCCTGTGTGTTCCAGGGCTTGAACCCAGACAAGTGCTTTTGTGGGCTGAGCTATCTCACTGAGTCTCTCTTTGTTGATCCCAGGTCTGGAGGTCAAACCCAGGGCCTTATGCATGTTCCATGTACCAGGTACCGGGGATCTGAGCCCAGGCTCTCATTCTTGCGAGGCAAGCTCTTTACCATCTGGGCATCATCTCCCTGGCCCCCACAACACTGCTTTAAATACAGTTATCTCCACTTCACTGCTGGGGGCAGGTTTAGAGACAGTGTTTCTTGGGGTAGCCCTCGCTGTCCTAGAACCGGCTCTGTAGACCAGGCTGGCCTTGAACTCACAGAGATCCACCTGCCTCTGCCTCGTGAATGCTGGGATCAAAGGTGTGTAGCAGCACTGCCTGGCCTCTCTTTTTTTTTTTTTTTTTTTTTTTTTGGTTCTTTTTTTTCGGAGCTGGGGACCGAACCCAGGGCCTTGCACTTCCTAGGTAAGCGCTCTACCACTGAGCTAAATCCCCAGCCCCTGGCCTCTCTTTTTAAATGTGTGTGGGCGCTTTGCCTGCATGTATGTCAGTGCCTCATGTACTGCAGAGTCAGGTCCCCCAAAGCTGCAGTTACAGATGGTTGTGAGGTGCTACACAGGTGCCAGGAATCGAACCCAGGTTCTCCGGAAGAACATCCAGTGCTCTTGATGGTTCATCTGTCATCCTCCATTATTTCTCTCTCTCTCTCTCTCTCTCTCTCTCTCTCTCTCTCTCTCTCTCTCTCTCTCTCACACACACACACACACACACACACACACCCACCCCTGTGGAGGTCTTGTAAATTTTGGAGATTAAACTCAAATCATCACCAGACTTGGTAACAAATACCTTTACCACTGAGCCATCTGTCTGTCTTCTGAAGACTCTTAACTGGGCATGGTGGTATAACCTGTAATCACTGCACTCTGACAGCAGAGGCAGGAGGATTGCTGAGTTGGAGACTCTATGAACTATTTCAACATTGCTACACAGTGAAATTTTTCTCAGAACTTTAAAAAGGTTGACAGAGGCTAGGAAAGACCCTAGAGTCTATATTCAAACAATCCGACCTGGCGGTGTACACGTCATCCCAAGGAGCTTTGGGCAAGCCAGCCAAGCCTGCTTGGTGAGTTTTAAGTCATTGAGAGACCCTGACTTGGAAAAACAGTGATGTCATCGAGGGACACACCCATGCACACATGTTCAGCCACACATACATGTGTACCCCACATGTGCATGCACACATGTGCATACACAACGTGCACACACATGTGCACCTCACATGTTCATCCACATGCATGTGCATCCACATACACACATGTGTACCCACCCACATACACATATGCATGCACACATGTGTACCCCACACACATGTGTACCCATACACACACCCCGCACACGTGCATACATACATAAGCACCCTCTACATGTGCACTCACACATATGTGCACCCATACATATGTGCATCCATACACTCACACACTCATGCACTCATACAAACATGTGTGTACCTTACACATGTGCATCAACACACGTGTGTACATACATTGCATCCCATACACATGTGCATCAACACACATGTGCATCAACACTCATGTGAACCTGCCACACACATGCACACACAAACATGCATCCACACATGTACACACATATATGCATTCACACACATGTGTGCCCACAAAAACACACATGTGCACCAACACACATGTGCACCCTTCCCCCACACACACATCAGATCAGGCAGGAGTGAACTTAGAATGCGGGTTTGAACAACTCCACTTTCTAGGTCCAGTCCCTGGGGTCTGACATGACTGTGCAAACTGTCCCCACCTTCTTCCCATCCAGGTTTTGAGTTCTTCGAGGCCAGCGCCAAGGAGAACATCAACGTGAAGCAGGTGTTCGAGCGCCTGGTGGATATCATCTGTGACAAGATGAATGAGTCCCTGGAACCCAGCTCCAGCCCAGGCAGCAATGGGAAAGGCCCAGCCCTCGGGGATACCCCACCCCCTCAGCCGAGCAGCTGCGGCTGTTAGGTTCGGCCCTTGACCTCCCCACACCTGTCCTTCTTGCCTCTTCATGGGCAGCGGCCAAGGTGTGAGCTATGGGGACTGTCTCAAAGCTCAGGGCACCCCCTTGCCTCTGGTCCACGTACCCCTCCTCTTGCACAAGTTCAGCTCCCTTTCTCTCCATGTCAGAATGCTCAGACAGTCCTGGTTAGAGCCCACGCCCCGGGGCTCTGCTCAGCATTGTCTGGGGTTGGCACACCCACACAGGCATTCAATGGAGGTAGCTGTAGGTGCCATGGCCTTTCCTGACGATGGAAGGATGTCCCATGCCTTCCGCCTCAGAACCATTTCCCAGGTGTGTGATCTACTCCTCTGTTGTTGGCTGAAGATGTCACCTGGTGTGGGTCGCTGTCCAACTTAGTCCTGGTAGCCTCTCCATCTCAGGTCCACCAGTTTGGCCTTGAAATCTGCCTATGAACTGGCCGCTGCCAAGGATACAGGCAGATCTGCCATCTCCATCTCTGCCTCTCTGGCATCGACTGGAAAGCCTGCTTTCCCGTTATAGAGGGATAGAGTCAGAGCCCCTGACACCCGGGACTCTCCAAAGTGCCTTCCAAGCTTCTCCTGAATCCATGCCACTCCCAGAATTAAATTTTGGATTATTCAGGGCCCTATCCATGGAGGCTGAGAATTGCCTCACCCTTTACAGTACAGCTTTCTGTCAGTTTACCTCAGAGCCAGGGAACTGAGGCTGCCCAGCCAGGTCCCCATCTGTCCCGTGTTTTAAGCAAGAGTTTTGCAAACCTTACATCCTGTGTAGAAACGGAAGTGAAGAAAGCAACCCACAGAGGGCGTGCCCTTGCTAGTCGGTTTCTCATGGCAGGATTTGGGCTTCTCCACCCGAGGACTCATGTATAGACCCAGCGTTGGCATCATTGTCACCATCAGTTGGCCCAGGGACACTGGGGTTGTGGGGAAGGATTGGGGAGAAGGCATCAGTGGGCAACCCAGTGTTTTTGTTTGTACATCATGGGAGCAACAGGCCCTCCTGTGAGTTAGGGATGGGCTTCGGGTGTGATTGATGTCTCTACAAAGCTTGAGACTTAGCCCCTAGGATACTCGACTCACTCCAGCTAGGAAGTCTTTTGACTCACCGACCAAACTCCCCTAAACGCCATCTGACATGCTTGGTCCAGGTGACAGTCGGTCGCTCAGAGTCACATACCCCTGATTCTGTATCAGTGTGTCCTCCTTCAGTCCCCAGAGCCAAAATCATTCTGCAGCCCTACTGAGCACAGCCTCTTCCTGGGGTGCGTACGACCTACGGTGCCTGCTTCAGGTCCAGATGTGTTTCTAGGCCTGCCAGTGGCTGTCTTCATACAAAGTGAGGGCGTCTGACTACTGGGAGGAAAGAGTCATTTTTTTTTATGTTGCTTTATCATTAAATAGTCAAAACAATGAAAATTATGTTCTTAAGGTTCCACAACATGCTGGGTATGGTGGAGGAAATGTTTGATCCCAGCACTTTGGAGGCAGAGTTTGAGGGTAGCCTGGTCTACAGAGCAAGTTCCAGAACATCTGGGACAAAAGAGAAAACCTGTTTTGAAAAACAAGAGAGAGAGAGAGAGAGAGAGAGAGAGAGAGAGAGAGAGAGAGAGAGAGAGAATGCAACTAGGCTGGAACCAGCCCACTTGCCAGCATCTGCCTACTATTTTGCACAGGGTCCTGTCTTGAAGGCCCAGCACCACACAAACTAGGCACATGGTCCAGGGATGTCATCCTAGTAGAGGCAGGAGGATGGGAAGTTTGGGGTCACCTTTGATTACTATCTAGGATGTTTGAGGCCAGCCTGGAGCTGTAAGAGACTGTCACAGAAGAAAAGAAAGACCTGTCAAAGATTCTGTGGACCAGTCAGTCCATTGCTCCCAAGTTCCCAAGCACAGTGGTGGAGAGCCTGCCCTTAGTTAGCTAAAGCTCGTCCTATCAATTTGAGTCAACTAAATCACCTCTGACTGGATCATTGGACTTAGTCTCAGCTTCCTGTGGATTGATGAGGCTCTCTCGGTTCTACTCTGAATACCAACAGAGGAAACCACCTTGTGGTTTTCTTACAACTGGGGATTTGGCTGGCAGAATGGCTCATCTGAAGACACTTGCCACCAAGCCCGATGACCTGAGTTAGATCTCAGGATTTAAGCCACCCTCTCACCTTCACACACATTATGGCGAGCATAGGTGTGTGCAGTCAATGTCAAACAAAAAAACCTTTTGTGAAAACTGAATAATGTGGAAACTTTGTTATTTCTTCCTCCAATGAAGGGTGATCTGAACTTGTCGATTCTTCCATTAGGTCTTACCAAGGATGGGTGAGGGGGTCATTAAGTGAACAGAGGCTGTGGTCTGGGCAGATGGCCAAGAAGGACGGGAGCCTGTTGAGTTTATAGACAGGAATGCTTCTGCTCTGCAGGAAAAGGCCCAGGAGTAGCCAGCCTCCAGCACCTTATCCCTGTGTCCCCCGGGGAGGAATGACCATGGCAGCAGTGGTCTGACGGTCTGGGATTTTTAGGTTTGGTTTTTGTTTTTTCTTGTTCTTGTCTGTGGGTCTCATCATATAGACCAGGCTGGCCTTGAACTCACCAAGATCCATCTGCTTGTGCCTCCCTAGTGCTGGGATTAGAGGCATACATCCTTATGTCCGGCTGACATTTCTGTCTCCTACGTAGTGGAATTATAGGCTGCACCACACACTGTTTGACGCAGGGATATGGATGGAGCCCAGGACTTCCTGCATGCTAGGCAAACATTTTACCAACTGGGCTTGGCCTCATCCTGGCCTCTGTTTCCAAGTGATGATTCTGCTCCTGGCTCCCTGCTAGCAATTCTGAAACAAGACTGAGTCAACTCTGGTCTGGTGCTGCCTAAACTCCCCATTGTCCAGTCCAGGAAAGAATGTATACTTTTTTTTTTCTCAATGTAATAAAATAAAGGAAGCCATAAAGGAAGCCATTATGCCTGTATATTGCTTAAGTTCACTGCAAAGCCAACTGTTGTTTGTGGTGCAGAGTCCTCAGCAGATTTAGGGGTGTCTCTAGCTAGGCCCCGGCCACTACCTTGGCTCCAGAAAGTTTCAATTTGTGAAGATAGCTCAGTGAGTATTCTCCCAGTCTGGTGATCCAGTTCGATTCCTGGAACCCATGCATTAGAAGTCAGATTCCTACATGTTGTCCTCCTGTCTTAGGGTTTCTATTGCCGCAATGGAACACCAAGACCAAAAAGTAAGTTGGGGAGGAAAGGGTTTACTCAGCTTACACTTCTACATTGCAGTCCATCTTTGAAGGAGTCAGGGCAGGAACTCAGGCAGGACAGGAACCTGGAGGCAGGATCCGATGCAGAAGCCATGGAAGGTGCTGCTTACTGGCTTACTCATCATGATTTTGCTCAGCCTGCTTTCTTCTAGAACCCAGAACCACTAGCCCAGGGCTGGCACCATCCACAATGGGCTGGGCCCTCCCCCGTCAATCATTGATTAAGAAAATGCTCTACAGGTCTGCCTACTGCCTGATCTTATAGAGGCATTTTCTCAACTGAGGCTCCCTCCCCTCAGATTATTCTGACTTGTGTCAAGTTGACATAACACCAGCCAGGACACTTCTGACCTCTACATATATGTTGTGGTACATTTGCCCAACCCACCCCCAAAGATAAATGTATAAACCCCATTTAAGAGGTGTTTGCTTGGGGTTGGGGATTTAGCTCAGTGGTAGAGCGCTTGCCTAACAAGCGCAAGGCCCTGGATTCGGTCCCCAGCTCCGAAGGGAAAAAAAAAAAAAGAGGTGTTTGCTTGATGTCTATGTTTGTCCTGCTTATATGTATTATGTATGCTGCTTCTAATGCCCACAGAAGTCAGAAGAGGGCGTCCAGATGTCATGGAACTGGAGTGATGGATGGTTGTTAGCCGTTGACCACAACTCCAGTTCTGTTTCTTCTGATCTCCACAGGCATCAGGCATGTGCACAGTGCACAAACATACATACCACCAAAACATGCATACACATACAATGAAATAAATATTTAACAACAGCAAAGAAGAAGAATAAGTGTGCCAGGCAGTGGTGGTGCACACCTTTAACCCCAGGACTCGGGATGCAGAGGCAGGTGGATCTCTGAGTTTGAGGCCAGCCTGGTCTACAGAGTGAGTTCCTAGACAGCTAGGGCTACACAGAGTAACACTGTCGAAAGAAAAAGGAAAAAAGAAAAAGAAAAAAGAAAAGGAAAGAAAGAGAGAGAAAGAAAGAAAGAAAGGAAGGAAGGAAGGAAGGGAGGAAGGAAGGAAGGAAGAGAAAAGAAAGAAAGAAAGAAAGAAAGGAAAGAAAAAAGAAAGCAAGCAGGCTGAACAAGCAGTGAGGAGCAAGCCAATAAGCAGCATCCCTCCATGGCCTCTGCTTCAGCTTCTGCCTCAAAGTCTTAAATTCCAGCCACATGGAATCACAGATCCTTCTGATCTCAGCACACACCACACTTTTGAGTGGGACAAAATGGCACCAAGCACCATCATGTGCCTGAGGACTGGGGGAGGTTAAGACAAGTCCCAGATCACAACGCTTCCTGTCCACAGGTACAATTTGTCCTAAGGCATATGGACTCAACTTCTTGGATAGAAACCATGGAACTTCTTCCTCTGTCCCTATGCTATTTTGGGCCTACCTCCCTAGGCATCATGTCCTCCTATATCCAAACTAACCCATCTAAGGTGTTTTGTCTTGTTTTTAATGGATGAAGCGGTCTACATTTAATCAGTGTTATGTGTGGATCCCACAGGGACTTACTTATTCCCTGACAAAGGATAGACTCACTTTACCATGGAGCTGACCTCATGAGCTGAAACTAACAACATGTTTTGTCACTATCTTGTTTAATGTCACCATCAAAAAAATGGTGTATATCATCGGACTTCACCACCATCTTGGTTACTGTACCAGCATGACATAAACCAAAATGGCAGCTGGGCCCTCAACGGTTTACCCCTTTTGTGTTAAGGAGGCATCATAGCACATGTCTGTTTTAGGCTTTTGTTTTATTGTCTTAATTTTGACACATTGCTCTACCTGATAAATTTACTGGCCCCTAAGAGAGACCTAAAAGTAGTCCCAGCCGCGTGCCTCCCACATGAGCCAGGAATCAAAGGAAGCTGACACTTTGAAATGGTCAGACTTGGGAGGCTCATTTGATCAAGCCAGAGCCAAGTCTTGGGAAAGCACAGAACTCAAAGAGAACTAAAAGAATAGGTGGTCGGGTACTGCCAGTGGGCAGCTACGACAGCTGTGGGCAAAGAGGAATCCTTGTGGCGTAGGG
Source organism: Rattus norvegicus (assembly GCF_021556685.1). Classification (NCBI taxonomy): domain Eukaryota; kingdom Metazoa; phylum Chordata; class Mammalia; order Rodentia; family Muridae; genus Rattus; species Rattus norvegicus. The sequence goes on along the minus strand of NC_141541.1, from coordinate 26,685,633 downwards.
AGCCTGGGGATACAGGCGGTGCTAGGTCTCAGCGCCTGCTCTTTCTGCCGGAATCTCTGAGCCTGTTTTTCTCTAGGATACATGGGACTCCTCCACCTTTGCTGACCACTTGAGCCTGCCCCAGTGTGTCCTGTAAACCGAATGGTTTTCATGTTCTAATTCTTGTGACACAAACACACGGGAAAAGAACATTCTCCATGTGGAAAATTATACTAAAGCCTCCTCATCCACGTACTTGGACTTACGGGAAAACTTTAAAGCCGGGGCATTTGGCCTGAGTCCTGTCATGCTTGCCTCCTATCGAGACTGGAAGAAGTAATGGGGCTTGTCAGATAATCAATTTGAGGAACACGGTTCAAGGGAATATTTAAAGGATATATTGGGAACTTGACCCCCAATAGAGCCAAACCCTCCCTAACTTACACCCATTAAGTGTTTGCTGATTGCTTTGGCATGTGAGGCCCAGTATATAAAATCAGCCAGACAAAATACAGAGAGAATTGAGTAAGGTCACAGGTATTAAAGTGTCCACTATAGGAAATGGATGATCCAAACAGTCTGATTGTTCGTGGTCCCTAATGAAGGGGAGGACACAGGAGTCCGGGATCACATTGGCAAAGCAACTGACCTGATAGTGTCTCCTCTTCTCAAAGACCGAGAGCTAGAACTGTCCAGAGGACTCTCTTGAGGAGCCGAGGGAGCCCCGTCTTTTGTCTAACGCATGGGTACCGTCAGTAAAGACTCCCCCACTGTACCTTTTCCCAGTGGGATCCATCCATGAGCTTTAAGAAAGACATGGCTGAACCTGGTGATGGTGGCACACACATTTAATCCCAGCACTTGGGAGGCAGAGGCAGGCAGATCTCTGAGTTCAAGGCCAGCCCGGTCTATAGAGCGAGTTCCAGGACAAGCCAGGACTACACAGAGAAACCCTGTCTTGAAAACAACAAAAATCTAATAGTTTTCTTACACAGGTGTGGCCTAAGTGTAAGCTAGAGGGTGAAAGGTTATTATAGCAAAATAACAGAGTACCGTGCTGTCCTGCAACCTCATCTCCTTTAACTGCCTTCATTACAGTTAAACCCAAAATGACTGCGGGTACTGGTCACCCAAGTCTACTGAGGGAGGGAACCGGTGCAGACAATTCTGAAGGCAGATACCTCTGTTTGCTTATCTTCCTTGAGCATGGGTGCTAACTGCTACTCACCCATGATAAAGATAGTAGATGTGACCCTTCAAAAGAAATGTTGAGGGGTTGGGGATTTAGCTCAGCGGTAGAGCGCTTGCCTAGCGAGCGCAAGGCCCTGGGTTCGGTCCCCAGCTCCGGAAAAAAAAGAAAAAAAAAAAAAAAAAAGAAATGTTGATCCCTGTTCCCAGTACATAACACAATGGGTGGATGCTAAGACTCGTGTGAACAAACAGATACAGGTTGTAAGGACAGCAGGAACCTGTACTACTGTTTACTGGACTCAACAGCAGCAAGTCTCTTGTTCTGGGTCAACCACTGAAATATCAGTTACTGGCTTGCTCTTCATGGTTTGCTCAGCCTGCCTTCTTTTCTTTTCTTTCTTTCTTTCTTTCTTTCTTTCTTTCTTTCTTTCTTTCCTTCCTTCCTTCCTTCCTTCTTTCCTTCCTTTTTTCTTTTTTTTTCGTTGAGACAGGGTTTTTCTGTATAGTTCTGGTTGTCCTGGAACTTGCTCTATAAACCACATTGGCCTCGAACTCGGGATCCACTTGTCCCTGCTTCCTGAGTGCTGGGCAAAGGTGGGCACCACCATGGCCCAGTGCCAATAGGAAACAGTTCCCAGGGATTCCTTAGCTGAGTTTTGATGAACGTTGTAAACGCCGTTTGATGTTGCTTTGCTGTGTTGGTTGCTCCTGTGTATCTGTTCCCCACACTCCTTCAAAAACAAAAGCAGAGTTATGGAAGTGACCCCACGTACTGTGAAAGACTGTCCTGTGTTTTCTGTAAGATTTACACAGGAACTTTCAAAGTCTCGTTTAGCAGTGTATACCCAGGTAATATTAACTCAGTGCATTATCTTATGCATGCAGTTGCTGTCCATCTGTCTTTTATTAAAGTGGTTTTGTGCTAGTCATGGTACCTACCTTTAATCTCACACCTTTAATCCAATGGTTAATGGAATTTGATTTGGACATTTTAAAGTACTTTCCAGACACCAGGAACTTACTTTCCTCCCCACATCTGAAACTTGGTCTATCTAAAAGCCCCTCTGGAGGAGGACCCCAAAACTGCTACACTGAACACCCCCAAATCATCCTGAACAAGGCAAATTGGACATCACCCCAATTCCACACTGGTAGTTAGGGTTAGCTCTTCAGAAGAAAGAGGGCCGACAGGCACAAGAAGTAGAAACTGGCTAGACAATGTAGGGTAAAAAGATTCCCAAAGTGACCAGTTTCTTTCTTGACTAAAAGCTAGAAATGTCCTTAGACTCTCGGCAGTGTAACTGACTTCACAACCATTCGGGGCTTGAAGTCAGCACATACCGAACCACCAGCCAAAACAAAACACAGACCTAATCCCTCAAAGCCCAAAGTTCTGGAAAACTCTCTAAATGCACAAACCTTGCTTGGGGGCTTCTATAGTTCTGCTTCTGGTTAACCAAAGAATGACAGCCCAGAATAGGGTTTTCATGCTGAAAAGCTCACCCTGAAAAAGGCTCGTGAACGCACCCAATCCTGAGTACCCAGTGTAGTCACTGGCCAGGAAAGACTAGGAAAGGCTTCTGCCAGCTCAAACCCGTCCCCAAGCACCCTTCTCTGGTGAATAGCTCACGGCAACAGCTTCATCCTTCGCAGAGGCCCAAGATGCCAAATGTGTTTTGGGAGCTCTGAGCTCTAATTCCGGTTACCTCTTTAGTGAGGCAGAAACTAAAGTAGCAATTGTGTTTAAAAAAAAAAAAAAAAAGCCTTTTCAAGGGAATAGAGTCTCTGGCCTAAATGCAGACCTAACATTCCATTGGGGCAGGGTCTCATTCTTGTAGCCCTTAAAAACTTCTCTAAAATCTACAAGGGGATGGAGAGGTGGCTCTGTGGTTAAGAGCTCTGGCTGCTCTTGCAGAGGACCTGGGTTTGATTCCCAGCATCCACGTGGTGGCTCACAACCACCAGTAACTCCAGTCCCAGGGATCTGATGCTCTCTTCTGACCTCCACAGATACCAGGCACACACACACACACACACACACACACACACACACACACACACACACACACACACACAGTGCACAGACATACATTCAGGCAAACACCTGTAAACAAAATGATTAAATAAATCTCCAAACCCAGAACACACTGGGCTTACCCAGAATCCACTGGGCTTACTCCTGGCCTTGCAGCTTTGCACTTCATTAGTTTAGGAGTGGGAGAGGCAGAGAGAGTAAACAGGAAAGTGAGAAAAGAAACCAAATCGATCTCAAGGATGAGACTGTTTGAAAAAACATGGAAGGACAGAGGGATAGGCACTCTCCTGCATGACGTCCTGCATGTGAGGGAAACCGGTTAGTCTAGAGATAGATGAGGGGCTTGGGGTTGAGGGGGCTATGTGCTGGCCTGTGGTATCTCCTTCCTCAGATTGTTTGCTCGAGGGGAGATCGGCTGTCTCAGAAGACACTTCTCTCTGAGCTGACTGATGATGGTTGAGCAAGGCCAGCTGTAACCTCACGGGAATTCTGTTTTTTTATAATCAAGGTACTCTATCACACTCTACACCCCACAAGTAGATAAATGCAAGGAGATTTAAGTTTTTACAAACAGTTGTGAGTCATGGGACAAGGTGGACAATCTGATGTCACTCAGAAATCAGTTGGATTGGATCTCCTTTTTGGTATTTCCTTCTGTAGAGTACATTCCCCCATAAAAGTGAGGGGATGTCAAAACCAAGTGAGTGCCTGGCCTGGTGTTGAACCTGGGGCAGAGTCAGGTGGATATCTGTGAGTTTGAGGACAGCCCTGGCTACACAGTAGCCTGTCTCAAACAAAACAAAACAAACAAAAAACAAAATCAAACTACAGTAACACAAACACCCTAACACAATGCAAATGATGCTGTAATAACGCCAGGCTTTTTGAAGATGCAAACCATTGTTAGTGTGCACACTGGGAGATCGGGAGATGGGGACATGGGGATACCGGGGAAACCGGGAGATCGGAAGATACGGAGAATGCCTGGTGCCTTAGTTTTGCCACAGGAGGACCAACCTCAACGGAGCTTTAAAGATGTTTAACCACAGAAGAGCATTCTGACACACCCGGAGTTAGCCACAAAGATACAACGTGTCCCCTGTCCCACAGGATCAATCTTTTAAAAGCACCCACCCTCAGGCATTCATTTCATCCTCGCAAAACCTAGACTCACGCACACTGTTACACTTAGCTGTTCCAAGTTCATATCATCGCCAAGAATGAGCACAAAATAAAAACCAAAAAAGACAAAGGGACCGATAGCGGTTTTTTGGTATTTTATTATCAATTCCTCCTCAAAGAGCAGTGAGCGCCCCATAGAAATAAAAGAAGAGACTCAACCCCCAGCAGCCAGGTGGGATTGCTACAGTTTGTTCTCTGACCTCCATACGTGTGCAGTGGCACACAGTGCCCACCTCCCCACAGATTTTACAGAATTGTTTTTATGTGTATGGGGGGGGGGGGTGTGCGCGCGCCCCGTGTGCTGCCAGGATCAGAAGAGAGCATCAGACCCCTGGAAACCAGGGATGGTCCCTCGTCATTGGTCTAAAGCTGGGAAGATAAGAGGCGGAGAAGAGGCTCTGTTCTCTGAAACTTTTCGCTAATATCTGTAACTAAGCCTCCATCTGAATCAATAACTCTTGCCAGGCACTTTGCCCCGCTCAAGGACTACATTTCCCAGAATCCACACAAGGATTTCCTATCAGACTGCGCCAATAGAAGACTCTCTTCGCTAACTTCCGTTAATGGTTACAAAATGGAATCGTGGGTGGGAGATGTATGTAAGAAGGAGAAATCTTGGAACGACTGTTCCCACGCCTTGTCTTCAGCTCCGCGGTTACAGCTGTGGAAAGATGTGTTCTTCTGTTTTCTTGTGTGAAATCCGTTATTTTGTTATTTTAGGCAGTGTCGGGGTAGAAATCTCGCGTCCCGACAAACCACACCAAACTAACGGTTCCACATGTAGAAATTTAATGAGAGAAGAAGAGTAGAAAAGGGGAGAAGTAAAGGCCGGCCATGAGCACGTGGAGGGAAGGGGGAAGGGGAATGGGGAGAGAAGGAACAAAGAGGAAGAGGGCAAGCAGCCGCTTTTATAGTGTCAGGCAGACTTGGCTGTTGCCAGGTAACTGTAGGGCAGAGCATGCCTGACTATTGCTAGGTAGCTGTGGGGGGTGGAGCTTAGACAGAATACCAACAGGCAGGGTCTTAATATGGGTCGAGGCTGTTCTGAAATTCACAATGTAGTCCAGGTTATCCTTAGAACTCTAGAGATCAGCTTGTTTCTGCCTCCCGAGTGGGCCACTACGCCAGTCTGTAACCCAGGATGACAAACTCCTGATTCTCCTGCCTCCCCTCCGGAATCCTAGGATTACTGGAGAATTCCATCATGCCTGGCTTTTGATCACATTTTCTTTTAAAATCATTATTACTTTCTTTACTGTATGTGACCACTTGTATTTGCACATCTCGTGATATGAGTTTAGATAGAGGTCAGAGAACAACTCTGACAGTCAGTTCTTTCTACCATGTGGATCCAGGAAAATTCAGCTCATTTGACTTGCAACAAGCAAACTTGCCAGCTGAACCATCTTGCTGGCCTCTCTTTTGTGTGTGTGTGCAAGCATTGGGAGTGTATGTTTAAACACGGGAATGCAGCGGTCAGACACTGGTGTTTGCCATCTTCGTTTAGCTTACACCTTTCGCTTTTAAATTATTTCATTTTTTCATTTGGGGTTGGGGACAGCAGGTAAGCCACAGCACAGATGTGGAGGTGTGAAGAGACCCTGTTGGTGCTCCGTCCCTCTTATGGGTTCTAGGTGTCCCAAATCAGCTCATTGAGCTTGTATTGCGAGCATTTTACAGGATCAGACCTTGAATTTTTTTTGCTGTTGTTGTTGTTTTTATTTTTTTTGAGACAGGGTTTCTGTGTAGTCCTGGCTATTCTAGAACTCAGTATGTAGTCCGGGTTAGCCTTGAACTCAGGGACCCACCTGCCACCACCATGTCCATGTATGTCCTTGTGCTGGAATTACAGGACTTGCCACCACAATGGGCTTAAATGAGAAATTGATTTTCAGAAGGAAAGCCTGGGCTTCTGTTTAAAAATTAGATCTAGGCATAGTGGTGGAAACCTTTAATCCCAGCACTCAGGAGGCAGAAGCAGGTGGATCTCTGTGAGTTTGAGGCCAGCCTGGCTACACAGTGAGATCCTGTCTCAAAACTAACCATGTTGGGAGATAGTATAATATTTATTACTTGATCCACGTGAGCAAGACATACCATACTTCAGTTTTTTACAAGTCTAGGTAATATGTAAAAAATTAAAAAAAAAAAACAGGAAAAAGAGGTTTTTGTGGCTGTTTGCCTGTGTGTATGGTTCGTGCACCTGTGGGCAGAGGCAGGGGAGTGTCTTGCTCTATCACTCTCTGCCTTAGTCACTAGAAGGGAGTTTCGATGAATCTGGAGCTGGCAGTGTCTTGAGGTCCTTGGTTGTAATCCTGCCCAGGGCTGGGACTGACAGTGTGGCCCCAGTCTTTAAGGTGGTCATCTAGGGGGTGACTAGATCTGCGAGTAGGATAATCATTTCCCTCAGGGGCTGAGTTCTGGTGGGACCTGGATGACTTACAGCAAGAGCAGCTTCTCGTAAAATGAAGCTGTCCCCTGTGCCATACTTTCTAAATACATCTCTCTGCCCTCCAGTTTTCTGCCCCAACCTTAAGCAAAAAGCTCTCACCAGAAGCCAAAACAGATCCAGGGACACCTAGCTGCCAGACCCTTATCCAAAAGAAACCCCTGGCTGGGAGTAGGGGCATGGTGGGTGATTCATGTCCGTCATCCCAGCCCTTGGGAAGTGGAAACAGGAGGATGAGAAGGTTCGAGGTCATCATCAACTACATAGTGAGTTGGAGGTCTTCTTGGGATACAGGAGACCCAGCCCCACGCCCCAAAAAGCAAGAGTTCTAAAGCCAGTTGTGGCAGCACACAATGAGTAATCTCAGTACCAGGGAGGCTGAGGCAGGGGGGTTTGGTCACTGATAATGGTCTACACAGTAAGCCCATATCTCAAAATCCCCAGACTCCAAAACACCAACAAAAATGTCTGCACCTCATGTCTGCAGTCTCTGTACTCAGGAGGCTGGAGCAGGATTGCCTTGGGTTTGAGGCCAACCTGGGCTACATATGGGGTTCCAGGCTGGCCTAGGCTATGGACTAAGACCGTCTTCAGCTGGGGCTGAAGAATCAACAGTGACTAGGAAGAGACCAGCATCACTGAGGTGAAATCTGCTATTTCCTCTGGGTCAGCCCTCAGGAGCTGTGCCCCAGATGAAGACAAGGCTACACCTTGTGCTGCACCCAAGCTTGGTAATGTGAATGTTTCCCAGGCGGTACTGGTTCTGAAGGCATGAAGGTACTGGTTACGGAGAGCAGCTGACACTTGGCACTGTGAGAGGCCAGGAGCGGCCATTGTGAAGGTTTGGGCAGAGTTACAATAGAGAGCCCAGGACTGAAGGAGTCCTGGAGAGAAGTTGAGTATTATATGGCAGGGTTAGAACCCCTGAAGGAAGCATAGTAGAGGCTATTGAAGGTTCATCCCAGGTGCAGTGGGAACCCAAACAGTCTGGCGATGTCAGGACCATGGGCTGACCAACGACAGCAGTTGCTACGGAGTGAAGCTGACCTAAACCTGTGAGATGAGCTATGTGATTGTCCGATCCCGAGAGGGGAGCTACATCAGCCCTTTGGAGTCTAGAAGATCATGAGTCTTAAGATAGTTGAGCTTTACGCTGTCTGTCGGATTTGGGTTTTGCTTTGACTTGGCTGTGACTACACTCTGGTTCCTCCCTCTTGAGTAAGAAAGAATGTAACTTTTTCTTCTTTACAGGCGCCCACAATTAAGATACTTGGATTCTCAGAGAGACTTTGAATACTTAAAAGGACTACTTCTAAAGTATCTGAATTTTGTAAAGGCTGAAACTTTTAAAAGTTGGATTTTTTTTTTTTTAAAAATCAGGGCAGTGGTGATGTACATCCTTAATTCCAACATTTGGAAGGCAAAGGCAGGCAGATTTTTGTGAGATTGAGGCCATCCTAGGCTACAGAGTGAGTTCCAGGACAGCCAAGGTTACATAGACTTGGTCTCAAAAGCAAAAAAAAAAAAAAAAATTGAAATGTTTTATGCTGTGATATTAATATAAGATCGGAGGGATAAGCAAGAAAGGAAGGGTTATGGTTTAATAGTATTGTGTCAGTGTGTTAAACTGACAAATGACATGTTTTTTTGTTTTTTTGTTTGTTTGTTTTTGTTTTTTTCTTTTTTTCAGAGCTGGGGACCGAACCCAGGGCCTTGTGGTTGCTAAGCAAGCGCTCTACCACTGAGCTAAATCCCCAACCCCAGACAAATGACATGTTATCCTTGTTTGGTTTTGGCCAGCTTGACACAAGCTGGGGCCCTCTGGGAAGAGGGATCTCAGTTGAGAAAATGCCCTCATTGATTATCCTGTGGGCAAGCCTGTGGGGCATCTGCTTGGATTGATGATTGATTAGAGAGGGCCCAGCAAAGCCCGCTGTGGGTAGTATCATCTCTGGGAAGGTGGTCCTGGGTTAGATAAGACAGGCTGAACAAGCCATGAGGAGCAAGCCAGTACACAGCTCCCTCCCTCCAAGTCACTGCCTTGGCTTCCCTCAATGAGAGACTAGAAACTGTAAAGTGAAATAAAGCCTTTATCCCCACGTTGCTTTCAGTCAGTGTTTCAACCACGACAATAGAAACCCAGTTACAGTCAGTTCTGAGCTGCCAAGGGTGGGTGCTGGGATCTGAACTCAGTGTCATGATTGAGCACCAAGTGCTCCTAACCCCCCTGGGCTAACTACACAGCTTCTGAGTTTTTGTTTTTGTTTGAACAGGCTCACACAGAGCACAGGCTAGCTTAGAACGCTCTATGTAGCAGAGGATGACCTTAAACTCCGTGACTCTCCTGCCTTCACCTGCCAAGTGCTGGAGTTATAGGTGCGTTTGCTGGTTTAAGGGGTCCTAGGTACCAAAACAAAGGTCTCATGAACTCTAGGTGGGTACACTACCTACTGAGTTTATTTATTTTTATTTACTTGTTTGTTTACTTTAGATACCAAATCATTATATAGCCCAGGCTGGCCTCAGGCATGACTCCTGTTTCAACTTCCATAGCGCTGGAATTATGGGTATGTGCACCCCTGCTCTTCCTCCCCTCCTCCTCCCTCCCCCTCCTTTCCTTCTGCCCCTCCTTCCCCTCCTCTTCTCCCCCTTCTTCCCCTCCTTCTCTTCTGTCTCTCCTCCCCCTCCCCCTCCTCTACCCCTCCTCCCCTTCTGGCTCCCCTCCCCCTCCTCTTCTTCCCTCCTCCCCCTCCTCCTCTTCTGCCCCTCCTCCTCCTCTTCCTTCTCCTCCTTCCCTTCCTGAACCCAGGGCTTCACACTGCTGAGCACATATTCCTTTACTGAGCTACAATGTTACTTATTTCTGAGGCTCTTTACATATGAAAGGAGGGATTGTGGGAACCATAGTCAATACCTCATTCCTTTCTTTGTATTTCCCCAATCGTCTCTCAGTATGGTCTTGTGAGAAGGTTGCTACTCTCTTCTCAGCCCTATGGGTGAGGGAACTGGAGCTCAAAGAGGTTAGGATACCAGACAAAGGTGTGCCTGGAAGCCACTTGTAGAAGAGCCCTTCCCTTCACAGGCCCTGGCATGTCTTGCCTCTATAAGTTTGGGCTGGCTGAGGCTTGCTTTTCTCACTATGTAGAGGACCTCTTGGTGTGCACATAGTAGTTTTTTATTTGTTTGTTCATTGAGAGAGAGAGAGAGAGAAACAGAGAGAAGCAGAGAGAGACAGAGAGAGAGACAGAGACAGAGAGAGACAGAAAGAAAAAGAGAGAGAGCACAAGAGCTAGTGTGAGCAAGAGGGAAAGAGAAAGAGGGAGAGAGAACGCATCAGCGTATTTATGGAGGTCAGAAGACCACTTGCAGGAGTTGGTTCTCTTTCTATCATGTGAATCCTGGAGATCAAACAGCTCATTGACCTTGGTGGCAAGTGGCTAACCTGGTAAGTCACCTCACCAATCCCTCATATAATAATTACTAATTGACTACCGAGTGTCGAGAACTAATCTGGGCTCTCCAGTTCCCAGCCCCATTGACCTACTTCCTCAAATCAGAAACCATCCTAAGGGGGTTGAGGATTTAGCCCAGTGGTAGAGCGCTTGCCTAGCAAGCGCAAGGCCCTGGGTTCGGTCCCTAGCTCCGAAAAAAAGAAAAAGGAAAAAAAAAAAAAAAGAAAGAAACCATCCTAATAATGCCAGTCTTTTGTGAGTCCAGCACAAGATTAATCGTGGGTCATATCAGAGCTTTTTTGACTTAATTACCTCCCCAAGTCTCCAGAACTGACCACCAAACGTCTAAACCACGAGGCTCAGAGGAACACTTTTCATTTAAACCACAGCCAAATCCCACTCACATTAAAGGCAGTGGTAAAACTAGGCTCCAAGGCAGGTAAGCATAGAGAATGGCTTAGCAGCCTGGGACTCCGCTTGACTTGGGCTATGCACACAGTATTCTAACAATGCACTGATAACCTAGGAGCTTCACCTGCTCGTACCATGCACCCACTTCCCTTTCCTAATGATATACCCAGAAACCTGGGACAGCTAACTGCTTCAAGTTGATTGTCCATCCTACTCTGAACAATGACGTAGGGACATGGCAGTGTAGCTCAGTCAGTAAAGACACTTGCTGCTAAGGTTAAAGACTTGAGTTCAATCCCCAAGAGCCAATGGCAGGAGAGAACTGACTCCTGAAACTTGTTCTGTGGCCTCCAGACATGCCTTGACACGTGTATGCCCAGTTACACTGATAAATGTAATAATTAACACACACACATACAAAAGCAAATGATAGCATACGGTTTTCATCCCTTGGTGGCCATCAAATAGAGTTTCTCAGGGTATCTGGGTGTTGGTCAACCCAGCCTGGACTGGTTCAGGTGCAGTAAGCTCGAGTGCATTTTTATGGAGAATTCCCTTTTTACCATTTCATGCATATTCATAAGAAGCTGTGCCGTAGGAATAGGACCAGATGCCTCATGGGAAAGGGCATGCACAGCAGAGCCGATTTCCTTTAACCCATCCTGTCAATCAAAATAAGGAGCCACAAGTGCTGAACCCCTTAGCAATCAAACCCCTTTCTCTCAGACCCCAGGAAAGGAAGCCCCAAATGATAACGATAACAAGGCCCTGATTGCTCTCACCTGTGTGGCCCTTAGACCTTCTTTTTGTTTAATTAAATATTGTAAAACTTTTTTTAATTGTATAGGTATTTTGCCTAGCCGTGTGTATTGTAGCTTGTGGGTGCCTGGTGCCTACAAAGGGTGTCCAATCCCTTGGAACTGGAATTATGAAACATGTGGGTGTCAGGACTCAAGCCCAGGTCTTCTGCAAGAACATGTTCTCTTAACCACTGCTCCAGCCTTATGTCTCTGTTTCTGTGTTGTATTGAGTACACACACTCATGGTGCACATGCTATGGTGTGCATATGGAGGTCAGAGGGTAACTCGGGGATAACAGGTCTCTCTTCTTCCAATTGGGCCCAGGAATCAAGCTCAAGTTGTGTCTGGCTTGGTGGTGAGCCCCTTCACCCACTGAGCCATCTTGCCGGCCTCCCTCTCAGACTCACAGTGATCCTCCTGCCTCCACCTCCTCAGTGCTGGGATAATAGGTGCGATCACCCTGGCCAGCTAATGCTCCCTCTTATACAGTTGATAATCTCAGGGGTTTTGTCACCATATCAGGAAGCCGGCTTGGTAACCAGTGATATTATCAAAATGAACTGAACACCCAATGGGTTTCTCTCTCTCTCTCCCCCAAGCCCTTGGCCAGAGCTCCCACAGATCAGTCATAAGATCCTAGGGTCTCTAACAGGACGCACAATAAACCTCCTGGTGGAGGACATGTGAGGACACCTTGTACCCATCCCACGCAGTTGGCAGTGTCTGTGGAGTTACAGCAGGTCCTGAGGATAGATGTGGCCGGTTGTCACGTAAGAGGGAGAGCCAGTGAAATCTGTGCAGCTAGTCAGTCGGCCCACAACACTTCGGCTGCAAAGGAGAAGGAGCATTAGTGACTCCCCATGGAGCTCTGTGGGACGGCTCAGTGGCGAGAACATCTGTTGCACAAGCATGACTTGAGATCGAATCCCCAGCACCCTTGTAAAAAGCCAGGCAAGTCACGCATGCCCGTAACCCCAGTGCTGGGAGCCAGCGAAGGGCACTCATTGGGGTTGGTCAGCTGCCAGTCCTGAAGGTGGGGAGTTGGAGCAGGACAAATACAATCTTTGTTCTGTTTTGAGACAGGGTCTCACCGTGTAGCCCTGGCCGCATGGAGCTAGCTGGTGATCCCAACCAGGCTGGTCTGGATCTTAGAGTGATCCACCTGCCTCTGCCTTCTGGGTGCTGAGATTAAAGGTATGCAGCACCACGCCCAGCCTATATATTTTTATTTATATTTTTCATTTTTATCATTATTATTATCATTATATTATCATCATCATCATTATTATTATTACTATACTTTGTTCTACTACACAGGGGCATGGAGCAGGGACAACTTCAGGAGTCAGCTCTCTTCTCTCACCATGTGGGGTACATTGCCTGCCCTTTTACTAAAAAGCCGTCTTGCCAGCTTCGTTGAATCCTTTCAACCCACAGTTGCCTGAATCTGGACATGGAGTGCTTCAATACAGAGAACCCACCGGGGTTCATTTCTCTCTCACGGCGATGGCTCTCCACACTTGGTCAGGGACTTGGGATTGTCTGCTCAGAAGGCTGGGCAGTGCTACAGGCCCTAACCCTGCACAGGGTCCACCAGCAGGGAGCCCGGGGTCATCTCCACCTGAGCAAACAGTAAAGTTCAGGCCAGGCTACAGGAGGATCCTTTTTTTTTAAAAAATGTGCTGGTGACTATTTATCTAATGTGTGGGTCTTCCTTGGTTCTGTCCACGGCACAACAAAATGATGATCAATTTCCCGTTACGTCTATTTCACTGGTACCTTACAAAGGGCACCACACACCCTCCCCACGGCAATGTTCCACTGCGCAGAGAAGTCACCAGGTTCACTGTAATTTTGATAATTCCTCCTCGGGGTCACCAGCCACATCTTGAACCTTCTAGGAGAGACCAGAAGCAGAAGCAGCAAAGGGAGTCTCCTGCCTCCTGTCCCTCCTCCCTCCTTCCCTCTCTCCCTCTTATGCTCCCTTCCTTCCTCTCCCTCCTTCTTGCCCCCTCTCCTCCCTCCTTCTCCCTCCTCCCTCTTTCCCTCTCTCCCTCCTCCCCTCCGTTCTTTCTCCCTCCCTCTTTCCCCCTCCCCTCCCTCTCTCCCTCTTATGCTCCCTTCCTTCTTCTCCCTCCCTCTTTCCCCCTCCCCTCCCCTCCCTCTCTTCCTCTCCCTCCTCCCCTCTCTCTCCTTCTCTTCTTTCCTTTCTTCTCCCTCCCTCTTTCCCTTCCTTCTCTCCCTGTTTCTTCATTTCTCTGAGACAGAGCCTCACAAACCTCAGGCTAGCTTGTGATGCACTATGTACCCAAAGCTGACTTCGAACTTCTGACCCTCCTACTCCTACCTCTTGAGTGCTGGGGTTATTAAGGTTTATTTCTTGGGGCTAGAGTGAGAGTTTGAGTGATTCCTTGCTTACCTTCTCTCTCCCTTTCCTCATGGTTCTGGACTAGAATTGACTCATTCTGGCTGGAGAACAGAAGTCTGCAGCAAGCACACCTGGTCTGCCCGGTAACCTAGGAACCTGAATCACCTGTTCTTCCCTATCACCTGCAGGCCTGCCACGCCCCCACTTTGGCTGCCACCCCGGGTTCCATCTTGTCATTCCAGCACTGAAGGATCCAGAGTTAACCTAGCTACTTAGCGAGTAGCATAGCCCGGGCTACATGAGACTGAGTCTCAGAGAGAAAGAGGACAGGAATTGAACTCAGGATCTTTTGGATCTTGCTCTTAACAGCTAAGCCATCTCTCCAACCTCCAAGGATTTTTTTTTTAAAGGGGAACTCACAATGCACCTCTAGTTGACCTGAAATTCAATATAGAAATCAGGCTGGCTTTGGACTCACAGAGACCCACCTGCCTTCACCTCCTAGTGCTGGATTAAAGGCATGTGTCATGGTGGCTGACGTTTTCCCCGTATTTTATGTGTGGGTGTTTGGTGGTGCTATGTGCATGTGCACGGTGTGAATGCTAATGCTTGAAGACACCAGAAGAGGATGCTGGGTCCCCTGAAGCCCGAGTTACAGGTACTGCGTGCTCTCCTGTGGCTGTTCTGCAATACCAGTGGTTGCTCTTAGCATCTGAGCGTCCCTCCAGCCCCAGGTTTTGCTTTTGAGGTAAAACTCTATCCAAAAATAACATTTTTCAATTTTCAGCTTAAGGAAATATTCATAGCCATGTCTCGGGGGCAAAGGGTGTTTGCTACTGTGGAATTTTATATTGTTTCACTACATAGCCCAGGCTTGCTCATATGTAGGCTAGCCTTGCCCTTCAGACCCTCCTGTCTCCACCCACTGAGTTCTGGAGTTACCAGCCCAGCCCATAATACTTGGCTTTCTTACTAGGATTTGTTTTTGAGGTTTTTGTTTTGTTTTGAGACAGAGTCTCACTGTACAGACCAGGCAAGCCTTGCTCTCACAGAAATCCACCTGCCTCTGCCTCCCAAGTGCTGGGATTAAAGGTGTGCACCACCAAGCCCAGTTGTCACTGTATTTTTATAGGAAGAGGACATGGGGCTGTAGAGATGGCTGCACTATGAAAAATATTTGCTGTTCTTGCCAAAGACTTGAGCTCAGTTCCTAGTACCCACAGAAGACGGTTTACAACAGCCTGCAACTCCAGCTCCAGAGGCATCTGTCTCTCTTCTGGCTTCTGCACACACACACACACACACACACACACACACACACACACACACACACGCATGCACACATGCACACTGCAAAAACAAGTTGTTAACGTGTGGGATAGAGCTGGGGGCTGGCTCACTGAGTAAGAACAAATGAGCAGTGCACACACTTGAACTCCTGCGCTCAGATTCCCAACACCCACGTCAAAGCCAGGCTCTGCCTGCTCCTCTGTCCGGTAAGCTCAGCGCTGAGAGGAGGGGATGTCAGGAGGATCTCAGGGCTTGCCAGCCACCAGGCTGTATGCTCAGGGAGAGACCCTGCTTCAAGAGAATAAAGCGGAGAGTGATGGAGGAGGACACCCCACGCAAGTGGGAACACTCATGTACACAAATGCCGACTAGTGCAGAAAGATATTTTAAAAAATTTGTTTTGCTTTATGCATGCATTGCACATGCGTGTGCATGTGAGAGTATGTGTGTGGGTATGTAGATGTATGTGTGTGTGTATGCGCATGAAGGACAGGTTTGTTCTCAGCACACAAAATAGTACACAAAAAAGACCACCCAGGACTGCAGTGCTCAGCAGTTCTGAGCACACACTGCTCTTGCGGAAGACATCAGTTAGCTCCCCCTATATCTCCAGCTCCAGGGCATGGGAAACCACCTCCTCCACCTCCTCCTCCTTTTCCACCTCCTCCTCCTCTTCCTCCTCCTCCTCCTCCTTCTTTTCTTCTTCTTCTTCTTCTTCCTCTTCCTCTTCCTCTTCCTCTTCCTCTTCCTCTTCTTCTTCTTCTTCTTCTTCTTCTTCTTCTTCTTCTTCTTCTTCTTCTACTTAAAAGATTTATTACTTTTTTATTTATATGAGTATACTGTAGCTGTCCTCAGACACACCAGGAGAGGGCATCGGATCCCATTACAGATGGTTGTGAGCCACCATGTGGTTGCTAGGAATTGAACTCAGGACCTCTGGAAGAGCAGCCAGTGCTCTTAACCACTGAGCCACCTCTCCAGCCACCCCCTCCTCTTCCTCTTCTTCCTCCTCCTCTTCCTCCTCCTCTTCCTCCTCCTCTTCTTCTTTTCTTCTTCAACTTCTTCTCCTCTTCTTCTCTCCCCCCTCCTCCTCCTCTCCCTCCTCCTCCTCTGCCCCCCTCCTCCTTCTTCATTTTGATTTTGCTGTTTTGTTTTGTTTTGTTTGAGACAGGATTTCTCTTTGTAAATCGGGCTGGCCTCGTACTTGCAGAGATCAGCCTCCTGAGTGCTGGGATTAAAGGTGTGCACCACCACCATCCAGCTAGACAGAGTTTTCTACCAAAGGATTAGGTAAGACAAAGCCCTCTCCTTTGGAAAAAAAAAAATTGTCAAGAAGTCACTTGGCAGAAATTTGATTCCTCTAGGGTCAGTACTTTTGGAAATCAAAATATGTACTTGACTTTCAACTCTCCATAGATACCTTGCTGCTCCCTGTCAGCCAGCCTCAGAATGTGAGGCACAGCTCTGACCACTTAGGAGGCACAGGACATCTTTGTGTTTGGAATCTTGTCAACCTAAGCTAGACTGTGCACCCTGCTACGGAAGTAAAAGGCTTACCTTGTCTTGCCGTTTTTCTTTTCTATTCTTTCTTTTCTTGTCCTACTTCACTGTGATAAAATACTCCAACTAAAAACAACCTGGGGAGGAAGGGGTTATTTCAGCTGACAGTCCATTCCTGCGGGAAGCCAAGGCTAGAAACTGGAGACAGGAAGTAAATGGATGCGGGGAGGGCACCAAGGAGGACCTGCTCAGGGATACACCCACCCACCGTGGGCTGGGCCTTCCCATGTCAGTCGTCAACCAAGAAAATACCTTCACAGACCAGTCTGACGAAGGCAGTTCCCCTACTCAGGCCTCTTCCTAGATGACTCCAGCTTCTGTCAAGGTGACAAGCAAGCAAACAACAGCACACCACACACACACACACACACACACACACACACACACACACACACACACACACAATCTTGGTTGTCAAATTCAATCATCTTTTCCAATGTACATCATTGGCTTACTTGTTTTTCTTTTCTTTTTTTCACAATTTATTTATTTATGCACATGACTGTTTTGTCTTCAAGCATGCCTGCACACTAGAAGAGGGCACAGGATCCCATTATAGATGATTTTGAGCCACCATGTGGTTTCTGGGTATTGAACTTGGGTCCTCTGGAAGAGCAGTCAGTGCTCTTAACCTCTGAGCCATCTCTCCAGACCAACTTGCTTGTTCTTGAAACAGCATCTCATGTGGCTCAGGTTGGTGTCCAACTCAATGAGTAGGCCGGGATGACCTTGAACTCCTGAATCTCCTGCACACACCTCCGGCCTGAGTGCTGTGTGTGCCTCTGTGTCTGCTTTATGTGGTGGTGGGACACAGAACTTCCTGCAAGCTTGTCAAGCTCCCTCCTAGTCACATCCCAGCCTCCTGAACCCTCAGGAGATTCGATGGAAAGCCACGCCTGATCTGGGCTCCCCAAACTGTGTGATGATCTCCCAGCTCTGGGTCCCTTGGTGCCAGCACACTTATTTCTGTCATGTCTCACTCCCCGTCAACCTGCCCTACATCTTTTTATTTATTTATTTATTTTTTTTTTATTTATTTTTTTTTTTGGTTCTTTTTTTCCGGAGCTGGGGACCGAACCCAGGGCCTTGCGCTTCCTAGGTAAGCGCTCTACCACTGAGCTAAATCCCCAGCCCCAACCTGCCCTACATCTTACCTGCCCCCTCCAACCACCCTCTGGGAGCACAGATCCGGAAGGCAATTTAGATCAACTTATTTCGGTCTTGCAGGGAGAGGTCTATGCAGGGAGGGCTGCCAAGTCCCCGGGGCCTCGATTGTGACATACTTATCGCCGTGAAGCCATTGAATAAAGACAACAGTTTCTTCAAGAAAAAAATGAGGCATGTGTATTTCAGCCATGATGGCAGACCTGGGGGGCTCTGGTAGTTAAGTCAGCATTTTCCCTAAACCTCTGGGCTGCTGAGTCCTCACATGTCAGCAATCTTAGCAAGGTGCATTCAGTTGATTTGCTCAGTTTCCTAAGTACCTGGTCACCTCCGTGGGCTGCTTGGCTTAGCCTTAAACCTTAAACCTTTATCACACCACAATAGGAAGCTGGCTGGGCATGGCGGCAAACACCTTTAATGCCAGCAGGTGAATCTCTGTGAAGATGAGGCAGGCCAAGACTTGAAACACACACACACACACACACACACACACACACACACACACACACCACAACTGTTGGAGAGATGGCTCAGGGGTCAGATCCCCCAGCATCTACTCCAATCTGCTCACAACTGCCTAAAACTTTTGATGCCTTCTTCTGCCCCCAGTGGGTCCCTACATTGACATGTAGCCAACAACTCACGCAGACACACATGCACAGACATAAAAATAAAAATTTGGAAAAGGCATAACAACACAGTTGGAAGCTGAGCGAGATTGACAGGAACACAGATGCTCCCCAAACAGCTGCTCAGCTCCTTCTCCAAACAGAACATGGGACACAGGAGATAAGCTTCCTATATGTCACCAGGGCCACCTGGCCAAGTGCTTAGTACTTATCACCAGAGTGACTGACATCTCGCTGGGTGATCCTGCCACACTGCCCCTGAAGCCTGGTACACTAGATGCTCAAGGAACCAGAGCGCAATGAACGAGAACAGGGCTTTGAGGGGCGCACATTTTTTGTTAGTTTTGTTTTTTTAACTTAATGAAAACTTTAACCTGAAAAATAAATTCCAGATGGCCTGAAACTCGCCATGTAGACCAGGCTGGCCTCGAACTCACAGAGATCCACCTGCCTAGGCTTCCCGAGTGGTGTATGGGTGATGTACCCAGACAGCTGGCTTCATATTTTGCACCACCTCTGAAAATTTGCAGTGTCCTGCCTCCCCCGCGCGGCAGGTGGAGGGATATGTTTCTCCCTTCCACAAAGAATTCTGGGCGTGTGAATGCGGCATCGCTGTTGAATCCTCAGGATTTTAAATTTAAAGGATTTCCTTGACCTGCAAAATCACACTGACCTGATGGAGCAGCTGCGAGGGCGGAGTTCTGGAGCTGTCCCCTAGTGGCCGCTAGGGGACACTATTCCCACAGAAAACAATTGAAGCTCCCCCCCCCCCCCCCCCCGCCCACGTACTTAGGGATAGAGAAGCAGGCTTCTGGGTAAGGTCTGCAAACACTGTCCCCTCGTGGCAGATGCGTGGGGTAGCAGTATCTTCAAGCACTGTTTTGTGTCGTGCTGGGCAAGCACACGTTGGTGGAGGGCTCCATGTCCACACTTGCCCTCTAAGTCCTCTCCTCCGCTCTCCTCTCCTCCTCTTCCTTCTCACCCCTCCCCTCCCCACTCTCTTCTTTAAGACTGGATCTCATAGCCCTTAGCCCGGGCTATCCTCAAACTCCATGTAGCCGAAGATGACTTCAAAACACTGGCTTATTAATACAACCTGTCTCTCTGTGTCCTTAGTACTGGGGCATGTGGAAGCCACGCTATGGGAGTCTCCCACAGCCTGAATTCCTGCTGGCCAAGTAGTCAAGGATGGCCCTGGACTCTATTCTTTTTTTTTCTTGTTTTTTTTTTCTTTTCTTTTCTTTTTCTTTTTCTTTTTTTTTTTTTGAGATTATAATATTATTATATTTCTCTCTTTCCTTTCTCCCACTGGATCCTCCCACATACCCTTCCTTGCTCCCTTTCAAATTCATGGCCTCTCTTTTTATTGTCCTTATATTCATATATGCATATGTGTATACACATACACTCCTAAATATAATGATGTTACTCGTGTGTGTGTTTTCTGGGCTGATCATTGTTTTTGGATAACCGAATGCTGTGCTCCTCCCTGCGGCGGACTACTCCTCCCCCAATCGCCTGTTGTTCCTTGTGTAGGACTGACATGACACATGGCCCTCCTGGGCTTTCCTCTGTCCACGCCGAGATGTCTACTGGTGTTGTCCCTGTTCAGTTCACATTTAGGCAGTCATGCTGGTGATACATTGTGGGTGTGGCTTCTGATATTTCCAGAAGACACAACCTCACAGCAATCTCCCAACCCTCCTTGATCCTTACGCACAAGGGTGGGCTTTTGTCTGTCTGTCTGTCTGTCTGTCTGTCTGTCTGTCTGTCTTCCTTCGGTGCCATCCCTGCCCCACTAATACAAGGCTGTTTGTAAATGTATCCACTGAGACTGGGCTCCTCAACTCTGCAGTCTGATTGGTTGTGGGTTTTTTTTTTTTTTTTTTTTTTTTGTAGTGGTCTGCATCTGTGGCAAAGCGAGGTTTCCTTGATGGGACCTGAGAGCCACAGTTAAAAGCGCAGATCTGGCATTAGGCTCCCCCAATGGTTTTTCAAAAAAAGACTTATTTATTTCTCATATACACGTGTTCTGTCCGTACGTATGTGTGCCAGTTAGGGCTTCCATTGTTATGAAGAGACACCATGACCCAGGCAAATCTTATAAAGGGGCTGGCTTACAGGTTCAGAGGTTCAGGCCATTGTCATCATGGAGGGAAGCATGGCAGCATCCAGGCAGGCATGGTGCAGGAGGAGCTGAGAATTCTACATCTTCATCCAAAGGAAGCCAGGAGCAGACTGTCTCATGGGCAGCTAGGAGCAGGGTATCACAGCCCATCCCCACAGTGACACACTTCCTCCAACAAGGCCATACCTCCCAATAGTGTGCCACTCTCTGGGCCCAGCATATTCAAACCACCACAGTATGTTTGTGCACCATATGTGTGCCTGGTGCCTTGGAGGTCAGACGAGGGAATAAGACCCCTTGGAACTGTACCTATGAACTATTACGAGCCATCATGTGGGTGCTGGGAACCAAACCCATGTCCTTGTAAGAGCAACAGTTGATCCTAGCCACTGAGCCATGTCTCTAGTCCTGACCTTTTTTTTTTTTTTTTTTTCTGTAGACCAGGCTGGCCTTGAACCTGGAAATTCACCGGCCTCTGCCTCCCACTGAGGTTAAAGGTGTTTGCCACTACTACCTAGCTCCACTGACCTTAAACTCTTGATCTTCCTTCCTCCATCTCGTACAGGATGCCTGATGAGGGACCTGAGAGGCCACGCCCACGGATCTGAGAGGCCACGCCTACTGACTTGAGAAGTCACGCCCACTTTCGGGGTCTGGTACACACTCAGCAAGCTTTCCATCAACTGAGCAGCATCACAGTCTTATCCTCTAACAGGGATGCAGCTCAGTTTGAGAGCATTTGTCTAGCACACATGAGACCCTCGATTAAATTTCTAGCTCCACAAAGAACTAAAATAAAATAAAATTCTACTTTCTCTTGAAGAATCAGGAAACCTTCAAAGGATGATGGAATCCACTATAAGGGAAAGGCCAACACGAACTTGAAACAGTTTCAAAAGTCAAACTTAACAAGGGCCATCCCTAGCTACATAGAGAATTGGAGGCTAGCCTGGGCTACATGAGAGCACTGCTGGAATAAGGAAGAAAAGAACGGGCTGGAGAGGTGGCCCGGTGTGCCAGGAGCTGAGTGGAGACCCCGGCATCCAAGTGGCCTAGGGGAAGGGGAGGGGACAAGAAGAATGCTGGGCCCTTGAGATTTGCTGACTACTCACTAGATTCAGGTTCACTGAGAGACTACCTCAAGGAAGCCAGGCCAAGAGAGAGAGAGAGAGAGAGAGAGAGAGAGAGAGAGAGAGAGAGAGAGAGCGCGAGCGAGCAGGGCCTCTAAAGTCCTCTGTCCTAATCCTGCTCTGGGAGCACACACGTGTGCACAGACTATCCACACACATGTGGGCACACACCACACAGACACAGAGGAGAAGCTGGGATCTGGTAGCATGGGGGTGGGGGTGGGGTGGGGGTGGTGTTTTGTTTTTTGAACCAGGGCTTCCCTATGTAGTCTTGGCTGTCCTGGAAATCACTCTAGATCAGACTGGCCTCAAACTCACAGAGATCTGCCTACCTCTGCCTCCTGGTCTGCACTCCTACCACATCCCAATTTTACCTCACCCCAGTTTTAAAGATTAAAAAACAGGGCAACAAGCTTTCAAAGCCAGAGGCCTCTGAAGTTAGGAGATAAAAACAAAACATCTTGTTCTTATTTTTATTCATTTTATTTTATTAGGTATTTTTAGGCAGGGTCTCTACATAGCCCTGGCTATCCTGGTAGCCTCACTCTGTAGACCAGGTTGACTCCAACCCACAGAGATCCTCCTGCCTCTGCCTCCTGAGTGCTGGGACTAAAGGTGTGGCCACCGCGCTTGGTACCTTTTCTATTCTTAAGTTGCTTGTGTCAGGTGTTTTGTCACAGTGACAGCAAGTGGAGTAGCACAGTCCCCAGCCATGATTCTTTATATGAGTCAATCGTCTTTAAATGTTTTTAGTAGTGGATAGTAATTAATTACACATGATAATAAGATTCATTATGACACTCCTGTCAGTGTGTCAGTGGATTTGCTGTCACAGTGACCTTAGTGCCAACTTTATCCCTTCTTCACAGATTACTGAGGCATGAAGGGTCAGACACCTGCCCGAGGCTAAGGGGATCTTTGAAAGATCTCTCTCCACCCACCATGCTCGGCAGGCAAGGCCTCTACCCACTGAGCCACATCTCACATCTCACATCTCCAGCTGCTTGACTTGTTTGTTTACCTCAGGAAAGGCTCGCTGTGATGCCAAGCTGGTCTTGAACTTTTTACCCTCTGGCCTCTAAATGCTTAGACAGCAGGTTTGCAGCTCGGGCCTGGGCTTCGGCCTCTGCATTCCTAGGAAGTTTTCCTTGCAGCCCTCTCAACTGGGAGCACCTGCTGAGCCTGGCAGGGAGGATCATGGGAATTGGGATCACATCCTGGACCAAGCAAGTAAGAGATTATCTGGGGAAACAAACCAGTTCTGACCTGAAACTTAGCCAAATCTCTGAGGGGATCAAAGAAAACAATCAGCCCAGCAGAGGAATTTTCCTTGCTGGTGACCTGTGCGCTGCACTGTAGCTCTCCTTTGAAGAGAAGTGGGAAGGTCAATGGGAGAGTTTCTCAGGATGGTTAGGAACGAGCCAGGTGCTGCTGCGGCCTGGAATTCTCCCCCTTCTTTCCCTGGAGGCAGCCTCCGGAAAGTTGCTCCTGTAAAAGGGAGTCCCTGGCTGGGATGGTTATAAATGCCTGCCACCCAGTGCCACCCAGTGATACCCAATGCCACCCAATGATACCCAATGCCACCCAGTGTCACCCAGTGCCACCCCGTGATACCCAGTGCCACCCAGTGATACCCAATACCGTTCAGTGATACCCAGTGCCACCCAGTGCCATCCAGTGCCACCCAGTGCCATCCAGTGATACCCAGTGCCATCCAGTGCCACCCAGTGCCACCCAGTGATACCCAGTGCCACCCAGTGCCACCCAGTGCCATCCAGTGATACCCAGTGCCACCCAGTGCCATCCAGTGATACCCAGTAGGGCCACCCAGTGCCATCCAGTGCCACCCAGTGATACCCAATGCCACCCACTGTCACCCAGTGCCACCCAGTGCCATCCAGATCAGCAAGAATCTGAAGCGTGAAAAACCCTGTCTCAAAAACAAGCAAACAGGTATTTCAAAACTAGACTCACATCTGGACACCGCACACTGGAGTCAGGATGACAGGAAAGAGATCTCATGGGGCTCTGTATGCCTACAGGGTGTGAGATAAGAAACCATTAGACTGGGGTTGGGGATTTAGCTCAGTGGTAGAGCGCTTGCCTAGGAAGCGCAAGGCCCTGGGTTCGGTCCCCAGCTCCGGAAAAAAAAAAAAAAAAAAAAAAAGAAAAGAAACCATTAGACTACAGGCCACCTGGGCTGGTGAGTGGTAGAGCCCCTGCCTCCAGCCCCGGAGAGGAGCTGAGGGTGTGGCCTGACTGGAGAAGGCTGACCTGGCATTTGGGATACCTGAGTTCCGCTCCCAGCAATCAGCAACTGTATCCACAGATAAGGTGCCAGGGAGATGACTCAGTTCGCTTGACCTCAAACAGGAGAACCTGATCTTCATCTCCAGAGAACCACATTAAGGAAAAAACAGCCAGGTGAAGCAGCATGCAACTGTAACGTAAACACAGAGAAGCAAAGCAGGAGGACACACACACAGTCACACACTCACACTCATACACACACTCATACACACTCACATACACTTACACCCACACACAGACACTCACACACTCTTACACATACACTCACACTCATACACACACTCATACACACTCACATACACTTACACCCACACACAGACACTCACACTCACACTCACACACTCACATACACTCTTATACATACACAGTCACACTCACACTCACGCACACATACACTTACACACACACACTCACGTACACTCTTACACTCACATATGTTTACACTGACACTCACGTTTACACTCACACTCACACACTCACATACACTCTTATACATACACAGTCACACTCACACTCATACACACATACACTTACATACACACTCACACTCACATAGACTCTTACACTCACATACATGTTTACACTGACACTCACATTTACACTCACACTCACATACACTTACATATACTCTTATACACACTCACACCCACATACATCTTCCTCACACAGGCACACACTCACACACTCATATACTTATCATATACTGATAAGTATATTATCAGTCAGGCACAGTGGTGTACACCTTTAATCCCAGCACATGGGAGGCAGAGACAAGTGGATTTCTGTGAGTCTGAGCCCAGTCTGGTCTACATAGTGAGTTCTAGGACAGGCACAATACCCAGAGAGATCTTGATTCAAAAGAAGAAAAAGAAAGAAAGAAAATCTAATCTAATATATACATGTACACACACACACACACACACACACATCCTTAAATATCCACATTCATTCCAGTCATCCAAAGACACCAAAAATCTAGGATGACCAAATCTCTTATACAAACAGTGGAGGCCAGGAGCGCTGGTGCCCCTGCCATCCCAGCCAGTCTGGCTGCATTGGATGATTCTTCTAGACACTCCTTCCCCCTCTTCCTCTCTCTCCCTGCCCAGGGTGGCTTCCCTGGCCTCCTTCCTTGAGGCCAGTCTTGCCCACCTGAAAACAGCTTCCCAATAAACATGCATTTAGTATCATCTAAGAGAAAAAAGAAAAAGAAGAGAAGAGAAAGAAAGATCCTTCTAAACCACAACAACAACAACAACACAACCAAGGGCTGGGCATCTGGATCGATGTGGTCCATGGGCTGAGAGTGTACCAGGCATGCAGGAAAGCCTGAGTTCAGAGCCTCAGCGCCATCTCAAAAGTCAGGTGCAGGGCACAGGCCTGTAATCTCAGGGCTGGGGAGACAGAGGCAGGGGATTCCTGGAGCTGGAGGGCAGCCAGTCTGGCTGGTTTGTCAAACTTCAGGTTCAGAGAGAGAAAGGGGCCATGTGAGAGGGAGGGTCTTGGGGCATGGCTTGGTGGAAGAGCATTGGTTAGCACACGGTCCCATGGTGTCCCGTCCCAGAACTCAAGAGGTGGCAGCAGGAGGATCAAGAGTCCCAGGTTCCTCTGCTATGGAGCAAGTTCGAGGTCAGACTAGGCTAGAAACTCAGTCTCAAAAATAAATAAATCTCTAAACAATTGAAAAATAATAAAGTGGGAGGGGGTTAAGGAAGATACTATCTCTGATTTCCACCAGAAATAAACAAAGATTCGCACATTTGTACACGAATTAAGTAAGAATCTAAGGCACCAGGGGCTGAGTGTGGCACTGTGGTATAGCGTTTCTCTTTGAAATATATGCAGTCCCGAGCTGCACGCTCAGCACTGAAGAAGCTTTCTAACAGGGGCTGGCAAGATGGCTCAGTGGGTAAGGAAGTTTGCTGCCAAGACTGACCACCACATGGGGACACAGTCACACACACAGGACATAAATGATTTTAAAACTTTTTAAAATATACTTTTTGGGTTTTTTTTTTTTTCTTTTCTTTTCTTTTTTTCGGAGCTGGGGACCGAACCCAGGGCCTTGTGCTTGCTAGGCAAGCGCTCTACCACTGAGCTAAATCCCCAACCCCTGTTTTTTTTTTTTTAAGACAGGGTTTATTCATATAGTCCTGGCTGTCCTGGAACTCAATCTGTAGAACAGGCTGACCTAGAACTCACAGATCACCTGCCTCTGCCTCCAGAGTGCTGGGTTTAAAGGAGTGTGTCACCATACCAGGTTAAAAAGTACATTTAAGGGCTGGAGAGATGGCTCAGCAGTTAAAGAGCACTGACTGCTCTTCCAGAGGTCCTGAGTTCAATTCCCAGCAACCACATGGGGGCTCACAACCATCTGTAATGGGGTCTGATGCCCTCTTCTGGTGTGTCTGAAGACAGCGACAGTGTACTTATATATAATAAATAAATCTTTTTTAAAAAAGTACATTTGAGCTGGAGAGATGGCTCAGTGGTTAAGAGCACTGGTTGCTCTTCCAGAGGTCCTGAGTTCAATTCCCAGCAACCACATGGTGGCTCACAACCATCTGTAACGAGATCCGATGCACTCCTCTGGTGTGTCTGAAGACAGTGACAGTGTACTCGTCATATATAAAATGAATAAAGAAAATCTAAAAAAAAAATAATAAAACTGGCATAGTAATACTATAGGTCTCACACATACTTTCTTTCTTTCTTTCTTTTTTTTTTTTTTTTTTTTGGTTCTTTTTTTCGGAGCTGGGGACCAAACCCAGGGCCTTGCACTTCCTAGGCAAGTGCTCTACTATTGAGCTAAATTCCCAACCCCTCACACATACTTTCTAAGAATTCAGGAAACCTGGGTGGTCTACAGTCCAGCATGACCATGTGGGAACAGTTTTATATTACAGGCAATATGGAGGAGAAGCACCTCTGAGTGTTTCGTGCAGGTACAACACCATTTCAATTTTTAATTTTAGCATTTTATTTCTTTATTGTAGAGGCTGCTCCTCTCTTTTCTGGGACCATGAGGGTCTCAGGAATTGAACTCAGGAAGTCAGGTCTGGTGACTTTTGTTTTTTTGTTTTTTTGTTTTTGTTTGTTTTGTTTTTGAGACATATATGACCCAGGCTGGTCTGGAATTCACTATGCAGCCCAGGCTGTCCTTGAGTTCTTGATCCGCCTACCTCAGCCTTCTGGGACTGACTAGTGCTGAGGTTTCTTCTCAGGCCAGCCACTAAGCTCTTCAGTAGAAGGGGGACGGCTTCACGCCTCCCTCCTCGGTTTCCCCTCCTGCAGAATGGACTCTCTCTCGGTGGCACCTTCCTCAGAGTTGAGGTTCTGTGGATCCTAAGGCATTCTGTGAAGTTCTTATGACCTAGGAACCACTCAGCACCTAGGAATCACGTCACTGACAGCTACCCTGGACAAGCCTTTCTCCCCACACTTCCCAGGAGCATTTTTGCCCCAAGCACCCCAACAACTGGTCAGGAAGCCTCCCCACTCAACTGGGACGATCACCGAGCCTCATAACAATTTTAATGTCAATTTTAATAAGTTATTTATTTGTTTTATTTGTGTGTGGACAGGCACACCTGCTGTGGTGTGTGTGTGTGTGTGTGTGTGTGTGTGTGTGTGTGTGTGTGTGTGTGTAGCCAGGGGCAGATGACAACTTGCAAGAGTCAGGCCTCTCCTCCCACCATTTGAAACCCAGAGATCAAACTCAGGTCACCAGGCTTGGCAGCAAGTGCCTTTTACCCAGTGGACCATTTTGTTGGCCCCGAATGCAGCCTTTTGTATCCAGCCTCCTGAAGTGACTGTAATGTCTTTAAGATTGACTAGCTGTCGACTGTAGCAATAAGTAGTTCTTTTTGTCTTCCTGAAGAATATTCCATGGTACGGACAGACCCTGGCTCAACATTCACTCCTGGACACACAATTGGCCGTTTCAAGTCCTTGGCAACGATGAATAAAGCTGCTATCTTCACTGTGGTTACATTCGTGCACAGTGGGTTTTCTGGCAGGGTGCAGGGCAGTGGTTAGCTGGAGGATAGTTTTATTAGAGTTCAAGAGAAAAGCAATTAGATGAACACACTGAGATCCAGCAGCCACTGGGAAAGGAGGAGAGCAAGAAGAAGGGGGAAGGGGTTGGGGATTTAGCTCAGTGGTAGAGCACTTGCCTAGCAAGCGCAAGGCCCTGGGTTCGGTCCCCAGCTCTGGAAAAAAAGAAAAGAAGAAGGGGGAAAGTCGTACCATGTGACTTAGGGCCCAAGAAAGCAGGCAGGGTGGGCCAGCATGAGGGCTTAGAGGATGAAGGTGCTTACCACCAAGCCTGGAGACCTGAGTTCAATACCCAGGACCCACACCATGGAAGGAGAGAATCCACTCCCACAAGCTGTTCTCTGACCTCCACACATGCCATGGCACATGTGTACATGTATGCCCCTCACACGCATACAAATAATTGAACACATTTGAAAAGAAAGCAATCAGGTTTGACAATGGTGGTCTGCAAGCATTTGCATGGTGCATGGAGGGGCAAAGGGGTCTTCAGAGAAAATAGTGAGAAAGTCCAGAGGGTCAAAAGGAACTTGCTTAGGATTTTGTTCACTGTGAAAAAATTTATATAAAAAGGGTGTGTCCTAATTTGCTTTCTTTCTTTTTTAAGATTTATTTATTTTATGTATATGAGCACACTGTAGCTGTCTTCAGACACACCAGAAGAGGGCATCAGATCTCATTACAGATGGTTGTGAGCCACCATGTGGTTGTTGGGAATTGAACTCAGGACCTCTGGAAGAACAGTCAGTGCCCTTAACCTCTGAGCCATCTCTCCACCCCCTCCTAATTTGCTTTCTATTGCACTGGTAAAGACCATGGCCAAAAGAAATTTGGGGTGGATGGGTGGAAGAAGAGTTTATTTCATATTATAACTCTCAGGGCACAGTCCTTCATGGAGAAAGTCAGGGTAGGAATTGACAGCAGGAGCCTAGAACTAGAAAGTGAAGCAGAGGCCTCTGGGAAATGCTCCTTCCTGGCTGTGTTTGTTTGAATTAAAAGGGCTCGGTTGTGGTTTGAATAAAAAATGGCCCCCATAGGCCTGTAGGGAGCAGCACTATTAGGAGATGTGGCTTTGTTGGAGGAAGTGAGTCACCGGGGATGGGCTTTGAGGTTTCAAAAGCTCAAACCAGGCCTAGTGTTTCATCGTCTCTTCCCCACTGCCTGTGGATCCAGATGAAGAACTTTCAGCCACTTCTGCAACCCCATGTCTACCTGTGAGCCACCATGCTTCCCGCCATGATGATAACGGACTGAACATCTGAACCTGTAAGCCAGCCCCAACTAAATGTTCTCCTTTATAAGAGTTGCAGTGGTCATGGTATCTCTTCACAGCAATAAAATCCCAAGACAGGAGTTGGTACCAAGAGTGGGATATTGCTGTAATAGGCCCAACCATGTGGCTTCTTCTTGGCAGAAAGTGGGTTTTGGAATATTGGATTCAACATCCTTTAACTGGGGCTTAATGGGCCATGCTGCTAAGAGTGTGGGAGACAGTGGTGCTGAGGGTGATTTGAACTGTGGGGGCTTGGCTTAAGAGGCTTCAGAAGAGAAGTGGAGTAAGTGGACTAGCGCCCTATTTTGTAATATTTTGGTGAAGAATGTGACTGTTTCTGCCCTTGTCTAAAAAAATATGCCTGAGTGTGGTGGTTTGAACAGGTATGGCTCCCACAGATTCATGTGTTTTAATGCTTGCCCATAGGGAATGGCACTATTAGGAGATGCGGTCTTGTTGGAGGAAGTGTGTTACTGTGGGGACAGGCTTTGAGGTCTCCTATGCCCAAGTTCCTCCTAACGTAGAAGCCAGTCTCCTCCTGACTGCCTTCAGATGAAGATGTAGAACTCTCAGCTCCTCCTGCACCAGGCCTGCCTGGATGCTGCCATGTTCCTGCCTTGATGATAATGGACTAAACCTCTGAACCTGTGAGCCAACCCCATAAATGTTGTCCTGTATAAGCCTGTCATAGCCATAGTGTCTGCTCACAGCAATGAAACCCTAACTAAGGCAGTGAGGCTAGATTCAAGAGTTAGAGGTGAGTGGCTTTGGCAAAAGACAATTCCAAACGTCATCTGAAAGCGTCACTTGTGCTGTGTGGCTATGAATGGCCTCTTATGCAGATTGATGGAAACGAGCAAACTGAGCAAGGAGAAGTAAGAATGTACAGCCTGAGAGAAAAGAGCTCCCAGAAGTGTAAACAGACTATGGAAAATCCTGGCGGGTAACGGGATAAAGGGAGCGGTGACCTCAGAGCAAAGCCCCACCCAGCCAAGCTTCCAACTTGTGAAAATAATTACAGAAAAGTGAAAAGGAATGAAAGGACAGGGCTGGGCGTGGTAGTGCAAACCTTTAATCCCAGCACTCAGGCAGAGGCTGGCCAAGTTCAAGATCAGCTGGGTCAACAGCTGAGTGCCGGGATACCCAAGCTTACGAAGTGAAGGAAAGCATTGGATGGAATCAGAAAGCTGGTGGAGATGTATTTGAACAAGGGGCCATGTTCCAGCCATAAAAGCATAGCAGCTCCAGCCACACGGTGCTGGCCTTAGAGTTTAGAGCACAGAAGAAAGAGGTTATAGAATCTCCCTCTGTGACTAAGGAAAGCCACTGAGGGCAGGTGTGTGGCTGGGTGTCCCTGCTGGGAGGCCAAGAGAGGCCATTTCGTAAAGCTATGAGGCTGAAGCCAGGATTGCGTTGGAGACCCCAAGAGTTTGGAGATGTCAGAACTATGGGATATTTGCTGAGGGAGTAGCCACAGGGAGTGGAACCAGCCCAAGAGACAGAAGTGTGGTGCCGTCAACGGAGTCGAAAGGAGTTGGAGATCTGAAGAGTGCCTTGACATCAGACATGGAGATGCAGAGTTTGGAGTTTGCCCCGATGGTTTTCAGTCTTTCCTTGGTCCAGTGTTTCCTCACTATGCCCCCTTTCCTCTGTTTTGGAAAGGTAGCCCTTGCGCCACTGTATGTTGGATGTATGGGACCTGCCTTTCATTTTGATTTTATAGGGGATGACAGTTAAGAGACTGCATGAATTTCTGAAGAGACTTTGAACTTTGGACTTTTAAACATTGGAGAAGCTGTGGTGGAGGATGAGGAATATTATAATGCAGTCTTGCATTATAATACGACCAGGCTATGGGGGGCTGAGCAGTGGAATAAAGTGGTTTGAATAAAAATGGCCTCCATAGGGAGTGGCACTATGAGTCGGTGTGACCTTGTTGGGGAAGGTGTGTCACTGGGTGGTGGGCTTTGAGGTCTTATAAAGCTCAAGTCAGGCCTAGTGGCTGACTGCCTCTTCCTGCTGCCTGTGAATTCAGATACAGAAACTCTCAGCTACCTTTCCAGCCCCAAGTCTACCAGCTTCCCACCCGCCGTGCCTCCTGCCATGACAATGGACTGAACCTCTGAACTGTAAGCCAGTCCCAATTAAATGTCTTCCTATATAAGAGTTGCCTTGGTCGGGGTGTCTCTTCAACACAATAGAACAGCGGCTTAGATATTGGCCTGTTCCTCATGGCTTGCTTAGCATGCCTTCTTATATGTCTCAGGACCACCAGGGTGTCACCATCCACAGTGGGCTGACCCTCTCACATCAATAATCAAGCAAAAAACAAACAAAAACAAATGCCACACAGACTTGTCTACAGGCCAGTCTAACGGAGGCATTTTTCCACTTGAGGTCCCTGCTTCCTAGATGACCCTGGCTTTTGCATGGCTGACAAAGAACTACCTAACACAAAGGGGTAGGAGGAAGGAAAGTCACACTTTAAAAAGCTTCTCATCATCAGGGCTGGAGCGCTGGCTCAGCAGTTAAGAGCACTGGATGCTCCTCCAGGGGACCCAGGTTGGTACTCAGCAACCACATGGCTGCTCACAACCGTCTGCAGCTCCGGTTGTAGGGGATCCAATGCACGCGGTGCACATGCATACATGCATGCATGCAGAACACACATGAAATAAAATAGGATAAAATAACCACGATCTGCCTGTGATGTGTGTGTGCTGTTGATATGTGTGATGTGCGACATTGATGTGTGTGGCGAGTGTTTGTGTGGGCACTTGATGTGGCTCATGTGTGGAGGCTGAAACAGCTACTCAGGGGTGGTTGTTGACTGTCCCCTTATACCTTTATATTTGTTCCAGAAGCAAACTCAGGTCACCTTTTTTTTTTTTTTTTTTTTTTTTTTTTTGACACAGAGTTTCTCTGTGGTCCTGGCTGTCCTGGAACTCTGTAAACCAGGATGGCCTTGAACTCAGAGATCTGCCTGCCCCTGCAACCCAAGTGCTGGGACTCGAGGAGTGTGCCACCACTGCCTGGCTGGCTTACCAGTCTTAGATACAATTGGCTTTACCTGTGACGTCATCTCATGGACTCTTGTTTGATTTTTTTGAGACAGGGCTTCAAAAAATGCGAACTCTGGTCCTCTACCTAACACCAGCATACCAGGAAAACACATATATGTGACTGTGTGTTATAAATATGTGTAAGTGGGGTTGGGGATTTAGCTCAGTGGTAGAGCGCTTGCCTAGGAAGCTCAAGGCCCTGGGTTTGGTCCCCAGCTCCGAAAAAAAGAACCAAAATAAATAAATAAATAAATAAATAAATATGTGTAAGTATGTATTCGCATATGCATACACCATATATGCATAAATATATAATACATTATATACTATATACAATACATAAATATGTAACATAAAATACATGTGATATATATATATAAAAACACTTGGGCCTGTGGCTCAGTACCAGAGTATTCGTTTAGAACATCCTCGGTAATGAAAAAATTGGCAAGCATCGAATCCCAGGGCACCGCAGCACCAGAGACAGCCAAGCATCCGGTGACTAGGTCATCTGTCCAAAGAAAACAGGAAGCCTGGGACCTGCCCCTGTGGCCTCTCTTTGTGACTTCAAGTCCCGAAGGCAGCCTGGATACCCTGCCTGGCTTTGGCTTCCTTTCCTAACTCCGGAAGGAGCAAAGAAAACAATCTTGTGAGGCCCTGGTGGCTTTTGTCAGGGTGGCATACCTTTCTGGCCCTGCTGTGGCTTTGTGGGCTGAGGCCCGGCTCCCTCCTGCACCAGCTTCCCAAAGAGGATACTGAGGCCCTATGGGACCCAAGCCACCTTCGGCCAACTCGGGAATAGAATCCCAAATCTCTGCACTTGAGATTGTTGTCACGATAGAAGATGTACAATCATTAATTCATTAACTCATGCGTTCACCCATTCACTAACTCATCCATTCACTCAGTCACGAGTTCATTCACTTGCTTGCTCATCCATTCATTAATTTATCATTCTCTCTCTTTTTTTGTTGTTTTTTTTTTTGTTTTTGTTTGTTTGTTTTTTGAGACAGGGTTTTTGCTGGGATTAAAGGCATGTGCCACCACGACCTGGCCATTTAATTTTTCAAAAAACTATTTATTTTTCTCCTTCTGAGGCTGGACATGGACTGAACTTGGGTTGTCCATCTTGCCAAGTGAGGGTTCTCACCCTCTGAGCCATCCTTCCTTTTTGAGACAGGGTCTCTTACTCTACCTGGCACTCACGGATTCAGCCAGGCTGAATGGCAGGTGAGCCCCAGGATCTTCCTGTGTCTGCCTCCCCAGTTCTGTCACTAGAGAGGCTTTTTTCTCAAGTGCTGAGACCTGAGCTCAGGTCCTCAGCGTTGAGCGGAACCTCCCCAGCCTCCTGCTGTTGTTTTGAGTCTCATGTAGCCCGGGCTGGTCTAGAACTCCCTCCTTAGTTGAAGCTGCCCTGAACTCCTGATCCCCATCTCTCTGCTTCTCGGTTCCGGTGTTGCAGACATGCGCCTGGTTTTCACATGAGTGTGTAGGACCTGAACTTGGTTCTTCAGGCTTGCACAGCAGGCACTTTACACACTGAACCATCTCCCTAGGCTCACTGGGACATAGTTTAATGCCACAACGATTCACACCACAAGCTCACAGGACAAATGAAGCAGGTCAGGAGCACATGAGAGCAGAGCCCAGAATTAGACATTTAGCAGCAGCTGTGCACCAGGTTCTAGGCACCCCAGAGACGTGGAGAATCCAGTCGCTAATGTCACAGTGGATGGAACAGTGTTCCAGGAATAGGAAGCAGTATTGTACAGCAGCACAGATGGAGAGGAAACTTAAGCCTCATGTAGCCCAGGCTGGCTTCAGACTCCCTCAATAGATAGCCAAGGCTGGCCTTAAATTCCAGATCCTCCTGCTTCCCCCTACCAAGTGCTGGGGTTAGATGTGTCCTGCCACACCCAGCAGAAGGTCTCCAACCCCTCATTTCTCACACAGACAGTGAACCCACCCACTTTTTACTGCCCCTCTCAACCCCACCTACATCCATCCCTGATCATGTCTCCTAGAAGGAAATAAGGTAGTCTCCTGCCCAGGTGTACCACCTACACCTCATCAAGTGGAGACCAAAGTCTCTCGAATGTGAGCAGCTACAGGAGCACCCCTGCCCCACCCAGCTGAGTCAGACCTGGCAGTGCCCTGCAGAGGTGTGGCCTTGACAATCGGGTCTGGCCGGGACCTGGGTGGTGCTGGGCACTATCTTTACCTGAAGGGATCTTTGAAACCACCCTTTCTGAAACCAAAGCCACTCTGAAAGTTCCCTGGCTCTGGTTAGGCCCTTATTAGCTTCTCCAGAGAATCAGGGCTCCAGAGGCCTGCTCCCACTACCCATGTCTGCATTGTGCAGAGACTCACCAGAAGCCCTCATTGAGCAGAAGAGAAAAATCAAGGCTCCAAAAGGTTGAAAAATTATACTATAGGTCACACAGCCAGGTCCAGATTGGGACCCAACTGCTTTCTTTTGGGGGTGGGCATCAAGCTCCTTGTGTCCAAATCTTAAATCTGGTGTGGATACGTTGTGTCCAAATCTTAAATCTGGCATGGATACATTGTGTCCCAATCTTAAATCTGACATGGATACATTAGGCAAATAGAGCAAGTCATGGGTTTCCCCATGTAAAAGAGAGCATGCTAGCACTCTCTAGAGGTAAAGGGTAGGGAATGAGCCCATAGCCTGTAAAAGGCCCTGGAGTAAGCGTGGGCTATACCCTAGTGTTTCCAAGGAATATTTAGGGGTCAGAGGCAGGAGATCAGGGTGGTGACAGCAGATTACACAGGGCCTGGAGGTTATGGGATGGACTTTGACCCAGGCCAGGTGGGCCACAGGGGGCTTTGAACAAGGAAGAATATGGTGAGAGACAGATGTCCCCAAGACCATGCACAATGAGAGCATCAGGGAGGGCCCAGCTCCATGTTCTCTACCTGGCCTGAGAGAAAGAGGCAGGGACCTGAGTGACATTGGATGGGGCCCAGCACAGAGGTGGGTGGAGTTAGATTCTGCATCTCCCAGGCCAAAGCAGCTGGACCAGGTGCATGGGCTCCTGACAGCTGTGTACACAGACCAAGGCAGATGGACATCTAGGGGCTGCCACTACCATCTAGGTTTCTTTTCTGTGGCTTTAAAAGCTGATACACATTTGCTGGGCAACTGGGGCAAGTCACTTTACCCTCTGCCCCAATTTCATCCTCTCTAGATGGGGCTTGTGCTAGCATCCATCCATAAGTGGGAAAAAGAACAGTATGTGAAAAAGCTCTGAGGCAGACATGTCCTGTGTTGCACAGCGGCCTACCCTCTCTAGACTGTGTGGACTGTGACCACTCAGAAGGCTGAAGCTTCTCAGGAGGTGTGGCTGCAGTAGACAGTTGGCATATCCAACGACATGCCAGGACTGAAAAATTCTAGGAAACTGTTGTTCTGAGAGGGTCATAGGGAAGATATTTAGGGCCACAAATTAATGAAGACCTCTCTAAAACTTCAGGTAGTCAGAAGTTTCCGGTCTGGCTCCCTCAGGTATCGATACCAGTTTTCTGAGTCATACTTCCTAGAGTGACACTCCTGAGCTTAGCTGGATTCACCCACCTCTCTAACCAACTCAGAGACTGGCATGGAGTCTTTCGAGCCCCTTCTGAGGCCTACTAAGCAAAAGCCTCCACACCTCTAGGCTCCAGTTTACCCATTTGTCAATAGTGGAAAACAACAGTTCTTCCCACCTATGTCCATTGCATGGCTATAAACAAAACCTTAGAAATTATTGTGTGCTGTTGATGTTGTTTTCTAGGTAGCGTGCCTCCGGGGAAAGCAGGGACCTAATATGTTTTGATGGTCAGTATTTTTCTCCCCAGCCCAACAGAAGACTCAGTTTCCCAATCTTGATCCCAGTGGAAGGGGAGCAGTCCCTTCCATACTCCACTCTTGCTCCATACCTACCCATGTCCTGCTCTGCCTGGTCCCCAACTCCCAATTCCCAACCCATCGCAGAGATGAGCCACTCACAAAGTCTCGCCCATCAAGGACCGCCCCTCACAAGCCACGCCCACAAAAGGTCCTCAGCTCTCCAGCCTTGTCCCGGTCCTCATCCCGGAGCAGACGTCCCGGATCACAGCCTGGCTCCATCCTCCTGTCAGCGCTGTCTCCTCCCCATCCCATGTGTTTCTGTCCTTCTCTCAGTGCTGGCCCGGCGCCATCCCAGAAAAGGCTCCGCCCTATCCTAGGGAAAGCCCCGCCCCTTCTAGGGAAGGCTCCTCCCTATCCTAGAGTTGGCCCAGTCTCGCCACCACGCCCCAGAAGACCTGGGGTCATCCCCTTGGCTCCCCGGCTGAGGCGGGCCGAAGCGCAGGCCCCGCCCCATCAACACAGGCTCCGCCTCCTCCGCGCGCCGGCTCCGCCCAGTCCGGCTTCCCAGACTCGGGAGGCTGCGGCGGGACGCGGGGCGTCATGGCGGCCTCGGAGCGCCGCGCCTTCGCTCACAAGATCAACAGGTAGCGAGAGTGGCCGCGGTCACGGCCGTTCTGGGAGGGACGGGCGAATGCTGGGGGCTGGCGGGCAGTGGGGGGCGTGCCGGGCTCCCCGAGGACTTCCCGGAGGAGGAAGCGCATCCCAGGTCGGTGCGGGCCGGGCTCGAGAGTGCTAGGCTGCATTCCAACCCTCCTGCGGTCTTTCCCTCCGCCATCCTGAGGAAATTCGCACCCCTCCCCCGCCCAGGGTCCCGGGACCCAGCTGTCTGGGAAGAAGAGGGAGCTGCTGGAGCTGGGGGACAGCTGGGGACAGCCTCTCAGTCTCCTGCCTCAGCCTCTCCCAGCACCGGCTGGGCGTGGAAGGGGGGCGCTGGGGACAGAACCAGCTGGTGGGCAGACAGGGGAGGGGATAGGCGACAGATGCTGGGGGATCCCTTTCCGTGGCCACTGGATTGTGAGAGAGGCTCAAATCTGGGATAGGCTAGTAATCATCTCTGGTACCCGATCCACTGGAGACCTGTCTGACCACCCTTAGGTGAGAGAAGCCACTCTGTGGGTCCCACCCTGATGGAGACTCGAGAAAGTTGCCCTATTCTTGGATTTTCCTGTGGTGGGACAAGCATAGATGTGTCAGTGGTGTGATGGGGGATCTATAAGACAGGAAGTAGGGGTAGGATCTCAATGGTCCACCTAGTATAGTTTAACACAGACCTAAAGGAGAGAAGCTCTCCTGCCCATCATTCAGGGAAGAAGCAAGTGTGAAGGCCCTGGGGCCACAGAGCGACCAATAGGAGCAGATTTTATAGGGCCTTGGAGACCAGAAGGACGACTTTGGCTGTGACCCCAAGTGAAGTAAGAGCCATAGAGAGTTCTGGGCAGAGGAGGGTTGTGACCTAGGGCAGAGCAGTTGGGCAGTTCTCTGTTTCCCCCTAGTACCTAAGTCCTAAGTTGCCTCCTAAGTCCTTATGCCTTTGGCTCAAGTGAGAAAGATAGGTCTTGTGCAGGGCCATAGCTGTGCAGCCCAGGGTAAGATCCTGGGTCTTAATGCAGTAAGGAAGCCCAAGACTTCCCAAGCAGCCCGTAGACAAGTCAACGCTTTTGCACACAGACCTGAATGTGTAATTCACCTATCCACTGAGTTCGCCCACGAATCCCAGTTGAACCAAACATCAGTGGACTGGATGGAGTCTTGGTTTTACTCTGTTGTGTTTTGTTAGTCTGAGATTGGGTCACGAAGCCCACGCTGACCTCAGATGCGCGATGTAGCCAAGACCGGCTGTGAACTCCTGGTCCTCTGACCCAGTGCTGGGCATACAGGCGTGCCACACTCAGTTTCTATAGTAGCCACATCTGCTGCTTTATTTTGTTTTGAGAACGGTTCTCACCCTCACCCTAGCCTGGAACTGACTGTATGATCCAAAGTGGCTTCAAAATCCCAGCAATCCTACCTTAGCTTTCTGAGTGCTGGGGATGACTACGTTTTAAAATTACATATCTTTTATTTTACTGTGTGTATACATGTGTATACCTGTGTGTGTGTGTGTGTGTGTGTGTGTGTGTGAGAGAGAGAGAGAGAGAGAGAGAGAGAGAGAGAGAGAGAGAGAGACAGGATGCTTGTGGGAGCCTTTTCTTTCTACTTGTGGTTTCCTGGGATTATACTCAGGTCATCAGCAAGTTACTACTGAGCCATCTTGCCAGCCTCCCTTGATCTTCTTTGAGGCAGGGCCACTCATTGGGACCTGAAACTGGAGTGCTAGAACTGTTCAGGGAGACCTTGGGGATCCTACAGTTTGTTATGTGAGTGTTGGAGATCTGGAATATATGCCCGTTGATCCCATTACAGATCCCATTACTTGATCCCATTACAGATGGCTATGAGCCACCATCTGGTTGCTGGGAATTGAACTCAAGAAGACTGGAAGAGCAGTCAGTGCTTTTTTTTTTTTTAATGAATTATTTATTATATGTGAGTACTGTGGCTGACTTCAGACACTCCAGAAGAGGGCATTGATCCCATTACAGATGGTTGTGAGCCACCATGTGGTTGCTGGGATTTGAACTCAGGACCTCTGGAAGAGCAGTCAGTGCTCTTAACCGCTCTCCAGCCCCAGGTTCTGGCTTGACATCCTGCCCATTATAACCATAGGCCGGGTTAACCTTGCCTGGTGGGATGAGCTCCACAGTTGCTACAGTATCTCTTGTTGCACTTGCCACCTGATCTGTGGAAACCCAGTCAATTCAACTCAGTGTGTTGCCTCTGTTAAGAAATACACTTATTATCACATGATGTGTGTGTACACATGCCTGGTGGGATGAGCTCCACAGTTGCTACAGTATCTCTTGTTGCACTTGCCACCTGATCTGTGGAAACCCAGTCAATTCAACTCAGTGTGTTGCCTCTGTTAAGAAATACACTTATTATCACATGATGTGTGTGTACACAGTATCACAGCGCAGGTGAGAGGTCGGAGGTCAACTTGAGGGTGATGCTTTCTTCCCCCTTTGCAGAGGTCAGAGCCAGGTTATCACACTTGGTGGTGAATGCCCTTACCTGCTGAGCCATTTTGCAGACCATCTCTGTTCTTAAAAATGTCTTCTGCCAGCAATGGTGGTGTATGCCTTTAATCCCAACACTGGGGAGGCAGAGGCAGGTGGATCTCTAAATCTGAGGTCAGCCTGGTCTAAAGATCACGTTCCAGGATGGCCAGGACTACACAGAACCCCCTGTGGGGAGGTGTCGTCTATCAGGCCACATCTGGGGGAGAAATATCAGCATAATGGTGCGTGCCTGTTATTCTAGCATGTAAGCCATGTGAAGGAGGAGGGTTGTGAACGCAAGCCCAGCCTGGGTTACATAGTGAAAGTTGGGCCAGCCTAGACTGTACAAGACCCCCTCTCAAAAGATGTTTGGGGGTTAGCAAGATAACAAAGTCAGTAACAGCCTTACAAGCATGAGGCCCAGAGTTTAGTACCTGACACCAGAGTATAAGCCAGCTAGGACTAGCAGTAACCCTGGGGCTCTGGGAGGATGGAGAATGGGGACTT
The DNA here is from genome assembly GCF_021556685.1 of Rattus norvegicus. Classification (NCBI taxonomy): domain Eukaryota; kingdom Metazoa; phylum Chordata; class Mammalia; order Rodentia; family Muridae; genus Rattus; species Rattus norvegicus. The sequence goes on along the minus strand of NC_141541.1, from coordinate 26,645,648 downwards.
CCGGCAGCAGAGGCTGGAGAATGGTGGCTGCCGGGAGCTTGAGGATGGGGAATGGTAGCTTCTGGGAACTCGATGACCGGCAGCGTGTCCTGGTGGAGAGCCCCAGGCCAGTCTCAGACAGTAAGATGGATGGTTCCCGAGTCGACCTCTGACCTCCATCTGCACATACACATCTTCACACACACACACACACACACACACACACACACACACACACACACACACACACACATTGGATGCACTTCTACCCAGTTACTCCCTAGTAATGGGGCACAAGGCCACTGTAGGAATTCAGAACGCGTACTCAGCATCTCCCGTGACTGGGGTTGCAGATCCGTCAGTTTTCCAAGGCCAATAGCAGTGTCCCACGCTCCCTAGCATTTTCTACAGCCAAAGAGAACAGCTGGGCTGGGGCCACATCCTGGCTCTGTCCTGGCATCTTTTAAAAAATAATTAACCCGGGGCTGGGGATTTAGCTCAGTGGTAGAGCACTTACCTAGGAAGCGCAAGGCCCTGGGTTCGGTCCCCAGCTCCGAAAAAAAGAACCAAAAAAAAAATAAATAAATAATTAACCCACCGGCTCTGAGTGCCTCAGGCTTCAGGGGAGTCTGCTTGGAGGTTTGAATCTGAGCACAGAACCTTCACTTTCACTTTAATTTACTGTGGCTGGAGAGCTGGCTCGGGCTAAGGTAAGCTGACCCAGGTTCGGTTCCCAGCACCCACAGGTTGTCTCACAATCATCCATAACTCCAGTTCCAGCAGATCGCACATCCTTCGCTCTTCCAAGCTCCAAGGGCACCAGGCATACACATGGCGCCCGTACATCCACGCAGGCACAGCGCTCAACCACATAAAATAAACAACAAATCTAAGTTTACTTGTGTTGCTAGGGTCAGTGAGGGCCCAGCAGGTGAGGGGCTTGCCACCAAGTCTGACATCCTGAGTTTGATTCCCAGTCGTGGGAGGAGGAAAACAACTCTTGTCAATTGTCTTTTCCTTGGTTTTGGTTTTGCTCCTGTAAACCAGGGGCTTCAGGCATGCAAAGCAAGCACGTGACTGGTGCTACCCTCCAGAAACAACAACTGGTTTATTTTGCATGTGGAAGGGGCATGCAATGACACACATGTGGGGGGGGTGTCACAGTGGGACCCCAAATTCAGGTTTTTGGCTGTTTGATTTTTAAGACAGACTAGGACTGGGGTGGCTCGTCACAGCTCTTGATTAGTAAGTGTGAGGAGGGGTCCCTAGCACCCCAGAAACTTACTGAGAAAAGAGTTACTCAGGCCCACAAAAGATGTCCTACCTGTCCAAAAGCACACAGCGTCAGGGTGCCTTTCCAGTTCAGCTCATGTGGGTTGGTCAGTCCATGGGGAAGGCTGGGGTTCCATCCTGTGCCACAGAGGAGCCCTCTCCCACCCTCAGCTGTCCCTGGAGGGAGCAGCTCCCTAGAAGCTGGTGTGAACCAAGGCAGTTTCTCTTCCACAAGCCACTGTCTGCATGTTTCCCCGAAGGTTCTTGAGGTGAAAGGCTGAAGTTAGGGGTTGGAGGGCAGGGTTGAGGTGCAGCTTGTGCTGGAGCCCCTGCCGTGAATCCTCCAGTGAGGGGGTGTACCTCAGCCACAGGAGGCCAGAGGTCATCCTCAGCACTGCAAAACAAAGTAGCCTATTGAACAGCTAGAACCACCGCCTCATTAGCGTCCTCATCCTAGACTCCCCGAGAACCCACACTTATAGAATGCTTACTGAATGTCAGTAGGGAGGTCCTCTGGTCTCCCCTGACCCCTCTGAGGTCAGGGCAGCTGTGAGTGGGTAAACTGAGGCTGGGAGGCAGGAGCATTGTGCCAGACCTGGGGGTGCTGGATTGGTGTGCGTGGAGAAGCCATGAAATATGGGGGGAGCATGTGTCCCTCTGGACCTTGATGGGTCTAGGAAGGAGACAGTGGGGGAGGAACCTGTCACTCCCTCGGGCCTGGCACAGTGATATTTCCCTGTGTTTGGTGTAGGGACAGATTGGGAGTGCAGAGGGGCCTGCATCCTGTATCACCTGTTTGTTTAGTTGTGCGGTACTGTCCATGGAACTTAGGGTCAGCCCACTGCCACAGCACTACACCCAGCTCACTGTTGTTCTTAGTCTGTTTACATTTGTGTGTGTGTGTGTGTGTGTGTGTGTGTGTGTGTGTGTGTGACCCAAAGTAAGGGGACCCCTTTGGGAACTCAGTTTTCTCTCTCTCTGCCGTGTGAGTCTGGGGTGTTCGTGCTCAGGGGTCAGGGCAGTGCTTTATACCTGGGAGCCATCTCACACGCCTCTTTTATTGTTTTTTTTTTCTTTTTGTTTTTAAGCCCTTGTTTTTATTTTTCCTTTCATCACTGGAGGTCTCTCCTACAAATAAAACTACCCTCATTCCCCCACCACACCATTCTGAGTTTCCTTGTTTCCCACACCCCCTCCTGTCTTCCCAGGACTGTGGCTGCTGAGGTCCGGAAGCAGGTGTCCCGGGAACGCAGCGGCTCGCCCCACTCCAGCCGACGCTCCAGTAGTTCTCTGGGGGTGAGTCCCTGTGCAGTGGCTGACAGTCGAGGGGTACACGCTGCTCTGACGCTGCTAGGACCAGTGGCCAGGGAGGAGGGGGTCCTTGTGTCCTTCACACATCTGTACAGATGCAGGGGTGTGTGTATGTTCCAAGGGTGGTCAGGGGGTGACACCAGCTTCCTGGACCACCCAGATGGGGCTCCAGGCTGGTGGCTGGAAGAGACTTCCTGCCTCAGGGGGAAGGGGTGGGGCCTCAGGAACTATCCCAGCCATTCCTTTTACCCTTAGAGTCTTTCCAGACACGAGGGTGTGATTTCCTTCCTGGAGTCCTTGGAGGGAGGCGGCAGGCCCCTAGCCAGCCTGCTGTGGAAAGTCTGAGTTCACCGACTCCCATAGACCCTCCACAGCCTCGGAGGCTCCCACCACCCCCACTGCAGGCTAATGTCAGCTGGGAGCGTATGTCCAACCCCTCACCGGGGCACCATGGCCACTGTACTCCAATCAGGTCCCTCTGACGGAGGTCATTGAACCCCTGGACTTTGAGGATGTGCTTCTGAGCCGGCCACCTGAAGTAGAGCCCGGTCCCCTCAGGGACATGATAGAGTTTCCAGCTGATGACCTAGAACTACTGAAGCAACCCCGAGAATGCCGGACCACAGAATCTGGGGTGCCAGAGGATGGGTGCGTTCTGCACACACACACAAACCCCACTCCCTCTCCCAGAGTCTCATATTCCCAGGTTCACCTTCAGGCTCTAGACACCTGTGTGGCCTTGGGCAAATCACTGTCCCTCTCTGAGCCTTCATTTCTGCATCTTTGATTAAAAGTATCTTTGTTATTGTTTGTGGATGTATGTTTGTAGTGTGTGTGTGTGCCTTGTGTGTATACTGCGTGTGCGTGTGTGTATGTGTGTGTGTATGTATTTGTATGTGTTCAGTCGATAGGTGTGCAGGTTCATGCACGCACCTGGACAGAGAACAAAGGTCACCTTCAGGGATTTTCCTCTTTCTTGTTTTTCCTAATATATTGAGGCAGAGCCTCTCACTTGAACCCAGAGCTCGCCAAGTTGGCTAGCCTTGCTAGCTGGCTTGCCGTAGGGGTTCCCCGCTTCTGCTTTCTGAGTTTGGGATCGGCGTGGGCCACCATGCCCACCTGCTTGGCAGGTGCGGAGGTCTGAAAGGTGGTCTTCATGCCTGCGTGGCGACCACACCACTGGCCTCCTATCTCTCCAGCGACAGCTTTCCACTTTTTAAAGATTTATTTTATTTCACACGGATGGGTGTTCCACCTGCTGTAATTCTGTGTATCACCCAAGTACCTGGAGTTGCCAGTGGTTGTGAGCCACCATGTTGATGCTGGGGACTGAACCTGGGTCCTCTGTAGGAGCAGCCAGTGCTCTTGACCGCTGATCCGTGTCTGCAGCCTCTTGGTTTTGTGTTTTGAGGCAGAGTCTCATATAGCCCAGACTAAGTCCTGAACATCCGGTTCCCCACCCCTGGGATGACAGTGTGTGGCCTCCTGGTTTATGCAGTGCTGAGACGGGAACCCAGGCCGTGGGATACATGAAGCCAGCTACCAAGCTTCCTCCTCAGTCTCACACTGTGTCCCAGCCTGGTCTGTAACTCACAGAAATCCTCCTGCCTCAGCGTCCTGAGCTCTGGTAGCTATAGTCCTTTTCTCCTAGGCCTTTGGAAATGTTCACCCTGCCTCTGTTTACCCTGCTTGTATTTTGCTGTAGAAAGTTGGACGCCCAGGTGAGGGCTGCGGTGGAGATGTACTCAGAGGACTGGGTCATTGTACGCAGAAGGTGGGTCTTACCCAGAGCAGCTCAGGGGAGAAGGAGGGTGGAAGGGCTGCACTATTTGTGGTTTGTTCCTCTGTTTATCCACCCACTATCCCTTTTGCGAGCAGTTGGGCATCTTTAGACAAAGGTAAAAGGGGGCGGTTCATCATTCCTGAGTCCCCAGCTCCACCCCCTGCTTAGCCCCACCTCCTGCTTAGCCCCGCCCCACTTCCTGCTAGGTACCAGCACCTGAGTACAGCATACAGTCCCATCACTACAGAGACACAGCGAGAGCGGCAGAAAGGCCTCACCTGCCAGGTCTTCGAGCAGGATACCCCTGGGGATGAGAGGACAGGTCCCGAGGATGTGGTAAGGGGCCGCTGAGTGACGGGGGTCACTGAAGGTCAGCCTTGATCCCAGTGAGTGAAGTAAGCTCCATTCAGGAGTGGAAAGCGTCACAATAGTGCACATTTACTGAGTGCTTAGTGTATACTGATGGCTGTCTGATTGTTCTCCTTTCATCCTGTGAGTGGGGCCACAGTCATTATTCCTCTTCACAGAGAAACTGAGGCACAGCAAAGCTACTAATGCTTATATTTTCATAGTCGGCATTTACTGAACACTTACTGTATACCAATAACCACTGGTTATTACTAGTGTGAATTCCTTTGTTGCTGTAGGATGTATTTCGGGACGTGTGGCTTTAGCTCAGTGGGAAAGTGTTTGTGCGGATGCTAGGCACAGATTTTATCCTCAGCTGGGGTAGGGGCCAGGAAGGGAGATAAAGAATAGAGAAGGAAACGAGATACAGGAGGGGAAGAAACTGAGGCTGGTAGACAGGGCAGAGACTCAGTCACAGAGCTGAACTGGATTTGAGTCAGGGCTGTGAGCAGAGTTGACTGTAGGAGGTCCTAGGTTAGCCGCACACTTGGATCTTCCCTGGCAACGGCGGCGAACAGAGTCTCAGAGAAGGCTGATTGGTCCAGCCCAGGGACCTTACTGGGAGCTAATCCTTGGGGCTGGACAGTGTGGCCATTTTTAGCTTAGCCTAAAGACAGAGACATTATTAGATGTGTTCTGATTGGCCAGAGGAGAGTCTCCTGTGAGATGGGGTAGCCTCCTATAGCAGAGGTAAAGAGCTCTCTACATAGAAGTACTCCAGAAGTTTCTGGAGAGGCCAGCCGGGCCCCCAGATGGCCCCTGTAGTGGTGACCCCCACCTGGCTTGCCCCTCAGCTTCTGTCCATATAGACTAGATGTGTACGTGAACACACTCAGGAGAACAGGTGCATGCAGTTGGTGCTCAGTACTTGCACATTCTCTCCTGTAGGATGACTCCCAGCACTGTTCTGGCTCCCCAGAGGACACCCCTCGAAGCAGTGGAGCCTCAGGCGTCTTCAGCCTGAGGAACCTGGCTGCAGACTCCCTACTGCCCACACTGCTTGAGCGGGCAGCCCCTGAGGACGTGGACCGGCGCAATGAAGCCCTCAGGAGGCAGCACCGGGCCCCCGCCCTGCTCACCTTGTACCCGGCACCTGATGAGGTGGGTGCTCTTTGGCTAGCTCACTGTCCCCAGACCAGAATCCAGCCATCGTTTATTGGCTGCTTCCTGTATACCCATCTTCAGCTAGTGACACTTTGTGGATCCTCGTTTGTCTGACCTCCACTTATTGAGCACCAAATGCTTTTCTCTACAGTTCTCCAGCCTTATACCCACTACACCTACTATCTACTTCTCCACTGAATCAGCCAGCGTGCTGACCACCTACCATACCTGCCTCCCTGTCTCTGCATTTGTCTAATGCATACTCTTATGTTTTGTTTAACCATTTATTGAGTGCTGGCTGTATACATGTATATTTATTTAGTCACTATTTACTGGGTATGTAGTGAATGGAGATATTCCTCGGCTATGAAGTTATTCCCCTATAAATGTATTTGAAGTTCAAAGTACATAAGTCAGAAATGCATTCACGCTTGCACAGTGCCTCATGCTTATCGTCCCAGCACTTAGGAGGTAAAAGGATCAGACGTTCAAAGTCAGCCCTGGCTCTATAGTGAGTTTAAGGCCAACCAGAACTACATGAAACTGTCTCTGAAAAAAGAAAGAAAGAGAGAGAGAGAGAGAGAGAGAGAGAGAGAGAGAGAGAGAGAAAAGAAAGGAAGGAAGCAAGGAAGGAAGGAAGGAAGAAAAGAAAACCGTGAGGTGGAAAACCTCTCTTATACAGGTGTGGACCGTCTCGTGTGTTGTATAGAAACTGTCCTGAAGTGAAGTGTGGCTGCTTGGTTACACACCCATAAATCCTCGCAAAGTCACACACTTGGAGACCTAACTGCTAAAAATCAGAGGCTTTGTGTACATGTTTGTCCAGCCAGCCTTTAGTGAGTGCTTTCCTTAAATGCTGATATTTATCCAAACAAATCTGTTGGCACTTACTGTATATGAGTGATTGAACCAGCAAAGCTATATGGCTGATACCAGGATTGTAGCTGAGCTGGGCGGAGAAGACATTCCAGGCAGAGATAACATACAGAAAGGCTCAGCAGCAAGTCATTGAGTGAAGCTCCACCAGGCTTGGGGAGTGGGACTGGAGCTGGGGTTGGGTGCAGCCCATCTTGGGCTGGGCATCCTAGAGCCTCCCTGAAGGATACATCCCAGAGCCCCCCACCCGCCTTGCAGGATGAAGCTGTAGAACGCTGCAGCCACCCGGAGCCACCCCGAGAGCACTTCGGGCAGAGGATCCTGGTGAAATGTCTGTCACTCAAGTGAGTCAGAGGGTAGCCCTGTGTGTTTCCCTACTGTGAGGGCACCATGGGCTTTTCCTTCCCCTGTCAATAGGCAAAGGTGCCTACATATGCTGCCTCTGCTTCAGCACATGCTGACCCCGACACACACACACACACACACACACTCACACTCACACACACTCACTCACTCACACACACTCACTCACACACACTCACACACACTCACTCACTCACATACACTCACTCACACACACTCACTCACTCACACACACTCACTCACACACACTCACACACACTCACTCACTCACTCACACACACTCACTCAGCCAGCCCGCTCACTAATAGTCTGGTCCTCCAAGCTGTGCCTGTGCTTCTCTGGGTCCCAAGACCTCCTCCAAGTCTGCGATCCACTCGTGGTCCTGTGTCCTGTGAGCATTTGCTGAGCGACTACGTGAGCGCATAGCTTTCCCAGCTTCTGGGACTGAGGGCTGGAATGGAGTTCTGTTTCCTGCTCTGATCCAGACAGAAATGGGGTCCAGGAGGGGCCAGGCCAGGCTCTGAGTGCACTTCCTGTTCAGTTCCATTCCCACGCTCTTTGGGCTGACGCTGATGAGCCTTGGACTGGCTGGGTGGGAGCCAGGCTCCGCCCTTCCATCCACCCTGTGTCTCAGCAGGAGGGTGGGCAGACCAGAGACAGACTCTTGAGTTTTACAAGTGTTATGCTCTCAAGCAGGATTCCCATGTTGTTCTGTGCCTCAGTTTCCCTCCTACACTCATCTGACAGGAGGGGGAAGATATAAGTTAGTATAGGCCTGGGGCTGCCTAAAACAGTGGGGGCCAGGGTGTAGTTCAGAATTCCACCATTTCGGTGATAGAATGTTGCATGCACGAAGCCCTGGGTCCATCCACAGCACTGTGGAGACAGGGTGTGATCCAGCACTTGAGAGTCAGAGCAGCAGAATTGGGAATTTAAGGTCATTCTTGGGTACAAAGGGAGCTAGAAGCCAGCCTGGGCTAAATCAGACCCTGTCCCAAAGGGGAAAGAAATGAAAGAAAGAAAGAAAGAAAGAAAGAAAGAAAGAAAGAAAGAAAGAAAGAAAGAAAGAAAGAGAGAAAGAAAGAGAGAGAAAGAGAGAAAAGAAAGAAGCAGGCAGGCACAGAGTGTGTGACTAACAGCTCTCAAGAGCTGGCCCCCATTTCCCGTAGGTTTGAGATTGAAATCGAGCCCATCTTTGGCACCTTGGCCCTATATGATGTGCGGGAGAAGAAAAAGGTAGGTGCTCCTCCTCCTCTTCCTCTTTTCCTCCTCCTCCTTTCTTCTCACTCCCTCCTCCCTCCTTCCCTATCTCTTTTTCAGTCATCCCTCCCTCTCCCTCCTCCCTCCTCCCTCTCCCTCCTCTCTCTCCCTCCCCCTCCTCCTCTTCAGTCTTTCTCTCTTATTCCTTGGTGGGGTGGCTATGAAGCAGTGTCTCTCAGCTAGCTGCCTCTCATATCCCCAGATTTCAGAAAACTTCTACTTTGACCTAAACTCGGACTCCGTTAAGGGGCTGCTCCGGGCCCATGGCACCCACCCGGCCATCTCCACCTTGGCGCGCTCTGCCATCTTCTCCGTGACCTACCCCTCTCCTGACATCTTCCTGGTTGTCAAGGTGCCTACTGGGGCCCTGCAAAGGGGTGATGATCAGAGCCAGAGTTCAGTGGGATAGCACTTGAAGGCTGAGGCAGGGGGATTGTGAGTTTGAGGTTGCTTGGGCTGCTTATAGAAACTTTGTCTTAAAAGCAAGCAGGAACAGTTGAGTCTTCCTCTGTGGATGGGGTAGGAAAGGTGAACTGGTGCATTCTGGGATTTCTTCAGTCAAGTTAGGTTTCAACAATGGAACAGCTCAAGTACTCTCAGGCCAGCCTGCTGTACTGAGCAGCTGAATCAGATCCTGTCCCAAAAGGGAAAGGTCCTTGAAGTCTAGCTCCTCAACCTGAAGGTTGCAGTGGTCATCATTTTATAGGTGGGGAAACTGAGGCACAGAACAGTTGCTTGGGGTTCCACAACTCCTAAGGTGTTCATGACTGGAGTTCCGGCCCTGGGGTGCAGGGTCATGGCTTTAGTGTGAACTGACAGAAACATAACATGTGCCATGGCCAAAGGCATCTCAGCTTAGCTGCCAGGGAGGCTACAGCTTCTGCTGCTCAGAGGAACACCGTGGGGAGAAAGGAATGCACTTCAGGTTACACCTCTCAGGTTGTACTCCATGAAGGGAAGTCAGGTTACACACCTGGAGCCAAGCCTGAGGCAGAGGCTGTGGGGCAGGCAGTGTTGCTGCCGGCTGTGCCAACCTGCCTTCTTACACAGCCCAGGACGACACCACCCACAGTGATGCCTCCCACTTCATTCAGTCAAGAAATGCCTCACAGATGAGATTATAGGCCCAGTTGAAGAGAGGTGTTTTCTCCAGTAGAAGAATCCTCTTTCCAGATATCCCTGGCTGGTATCAGACTGACAAAAAGCAGAACAAAGTCTGAGTCCTGTGAGACTCAGTTTCAAAACAAAAATGGAGCCCAGTGTGACCCGGCAGTAGAGGACCTTCCTAGAATCCTCCAGTAAGGGCCTGGGCGTGTGGCTGGGTAAAGTGCTTAGCCAGCGTTTCGGAGGCCCCACTCCCAGTATAAGAAAGAAAAAGAGACCAGGCAGTGGTTGCACATACACTTGGGAAGCAGAGGCAGGCGGGCCAAACTTAGTGGGTTGAGGCCTTCCCCGTCTTACAAAGCCAGTCTGAGGCCAGGTGGGAGGACTACACAGTGTGGACATGCCTCAAAACAAGACGTGAACGGTGAGGGGGTGGTGAGGGAGGAAAGTAGAAACTGGCCTTAGCAGTTGAAATCACCCTGTGTTCAACTTCCAGCACCCATGCTGGGAGGATCCAGTGCCCTCTTCTGGCCACCATGGGCACTGTGCTTACACATGCACAATTAAAAACAAAAATAAAATCTGTTACAGAGAAAAAGAGCTGGTGTAGTGGCATACACCTTCAGTCCCAACACTGAGAAGGCAGAGGCAGGTGGATATCTGTGACTTTAAGGCAGGCCTGGTCTGTGTAGAGAGTTCCACAACAGCCAGACCTAGGTAGTGAAAGCCTGTCAAAAAAAAAAAAAAAAAAAAAAAAAAAGAAAGAAAAAGAAAAGAAAAAAAAAAGAGAGAGAGAGACAGACAGAGACCGACAGACAAGCAGACAGACACACACACACACATGCACAGAGGGGGAGAGATGGGAATGTAGAGAAAACATGAACGGCTTACAGTGGGCTGCAGGGAAGAGGCTGAGACACATCAGAAAGTGGAGCTGCTGGCAGAATACGGGAATCAATCCTGAGGACCTTGGGAGCCATGCCAACTGTCAGTGTGGCCAAGCGCCTAGGTAGTGATGGGGATTTGTTAGAAGGTAGGAGTCCTAGGTTCATCCCTAGTCTTGAATGAAGTAGGTGTGGGTCGAGGAGGGTCCAGAAGACTGAAAGGGAGCTAGAGGAGTCCCTCTCTGGGCCCTTCTACCCTGCAGCTGGAAAAAGTGCTGCAGCAGGGGGACATCAGCGAGTGCTGCGAACCCTACATGGTGATGAAGGAGGCGGACACGGTGAAGGTATGTGTGAGTGGGCGGGACATGGTGGGAGCGCAGGTCCTGAGGGTGCCACACAAGGGAGGGCCTCTGAGCTGGGGGGCGTGTGCGTCTCCCCACAGAACAAAGAGAAGCTGGAGAAGCTGCGCCTGGCCGCGGAGCAGTTCTGCACCAGGCTGGGCCGCTACCGCATGCCCTTCGCCTGGACAGCGGTGCACCTGGCTAACATCGTGAGCAGCGTCGGGCCACAGGACCGGGATTCCGACTCCGAGGGCGGTGAGGGCGCGCGCCGCTTGCTGGCTCACCTTGGCATTCACCTGTCGCCCTCCCTCTGCCATCAGCACTCTGATCTCTAATTCCTGTTCTGCTCCGCCACCACGCTGTTGTCTCCTAGAACGCAGACCCACTTGGGCCGAACGCCGCCGTCGGGGGCCCCAGGATCGAAGCTATAGTGGGGATGATGCCTGCAGCTTCTCCAGCTTCCGCCCAGCCACGTTAACTGTCACCAACTTTTTTAAACAGGTGACCTTGGTATAGGACAAAGGCCTTGGGAGGAAAGGAACACGGGTTTTTTCCTGTCTTGGGAACTTTCAGCCCCCTTACCTTGGGAACTCTGTATCTGGCAGGAGGCAGAACGGCTCAGTGATGAAGACCTTTTCAAGTTTTTGGCGGACATGCGGCGACCATCTTCCCTGCTGAGGCGATTACGACCTGTGACTGGTGTGTGGCAGTCCTATAAAGTAGAGCTGTTGCTCACATAGTCATTCAGCAACCATACTGAGGATAATGGGTACTGGAGACCCAACCCCGGGGCATGGATAGGCAGTGGAAGGAACAGGGCAGCTACTGGGCTTTAGTTCCTGATGGGTGCAGCCTGCAGAGGCCTTCAGGAAACAGGCAGAGCCCCCGCAGAAGTAAAAGCCAAGTCCTTTCTCCCCAGCTCAGCTCAAGATTGACATCTCCCCTGCACCCGAGAACCTACACTTCTGCCTGTCCCCTGAGTTACTTCATGTCAAGCCCTACCCTGACCCCAGGGGACGGCCCACCAAGGAGATCCTGGAGTTCCCTGCCCGTGAGGTCTACGCCCCCCATACCTGTTACAGGTACAGCCTGTGGGTTGGGTGGGGCCCCATTTATCCTGTACGTGCACACGTGCACAATTATGCTTGTGTATTCTCGTGTGTGGGGAGGTGCTCAGGCACATGAGTGTGTCTAAGAGTGGATGAAAGTCAGAGAGCCGTCTTGAGTGCTGTGCTGCTCCTCAGGCGTTGTCCGCCTGGTCTTAAAACCCTTCCTATCACTCTCTTCATTTTATTTGAGGGAAAGTACAGCATGCAGTCGGAGGAAAACTTGCAGCGTCAATTGTTTTCTACTGTATGGGTTTGAGAATGGGACTCACATTACCAAGTTGGTGGCGATGCCTTTGCCTCTGAATTTTCTCAGGATCCCTTCCTTTTTTCTTTAACTTTTACTGTCATTATTATTATTTGTTGAGACAGGGTCTCACCATATAGCTCTGGCTGTCCTAGAACTTACTGTGTTGACCAGGCTGGCTTCAGACTCATTACCTATGCCAAGACCTGGGATTAAAGGTGTGCATTGCCATGCCTGGCTTTTATTATTTTTAATTGTCTGTGTGTCTGTGTGTGGGGGCACATGCACCTGTGTGTGACAACATGCACCTGTGTGTGAGTACATGCACCTGTGTTTGAGTACATCCACCTGTGTGTGGGTACATGCACCTGTGTTTGAGTACAAGCACCTGTGTGTGAGTACATGCACCTGTGTTTGAGTACACCCACCTGTGTGTAAGTACATGCACCTGTGTGTGAGTACATGCACCTGTGTGTGAGTATACACACCTGTGTAGGGTGCATGCACCTGTATGAGGTATTGAGTAGACCAGAGGCTTAGGATCCCCAGGTTGCAGGTGGTTGTGAGCCACCAGATAGGAGTGATGGGAATCAAATATGGGTCCTCTACAAGAGCAGGGTGTGCTTTTAACTAGAGCCTTCTTCTCTCCAGCTCCCAGTATTTTTATTCTCAGAAAGTCTGTCACAGCCTGGAACTTGCCAAGGCTGGCTAAGATCCACCTGTCTCTGCCTCCATGAGCTCCTGATCCTCCTGCCTCTGCCTTTCTAATGTTGAGATGGCAGATGTGCACCACTCTGTCTGTGACTGTGGTTCTGTAGTTGGGACCCAGGGCTGTGCATGCTGGGCAGGTGCAATGTTGACTATGCACCCGCCCAAGATGCCCGGTGCTTGCAGAAACAGGCATGGACACTATGTTTATAGATTGCCTCTTTTTTATTGTGGGGTGTGGGGCATAAGGGAGCTCATGTCCTTCTCCAGCCTTCTCCACGGGGCTGTCTTCTGCCTTCCATCCCGCCTGCTTGCTTCTGTCTCTGCTCTGCCAGGAAGCGGGGTGCACCGGCCAAGTCTAGCTGATGGGCAGCCAGCTCTGTCGGCCCTGCTCATAGATAGGCCCGGTGGAGCGCATTCAGTGTTCCCTGCAGCACAACTGGTCCTCAGTGGCATCCAGGTAGTCTCAGGCTGGGAGGGCTGCCATGTGGAGTCTAGGGAGGGAGACAGAGCTCAGTCAAGGCCAGCGTTGGGTGGAGGTGCCCTTCAGTGGGCCTAGGCCACATCCACTAGCCACCCCAGAGTAAACCCACCAGGCTCACCTCTGCTGGATCTGCCGCAGCCACTGTTGCTGCTCTGCCATCTCACGCTGCTGTCGCTGCACGTGGCCAGTGAGAGCCCACAAGAGGTGGTTCTGCTTATCGGCTCGATCCTGTGGGTAGCATAGTGACCTTAGCTGGGAAGTCTGGGTCCACTCCCATCTCCTGACCACTACAGGTTTCTCTGCCATGTGACCCAGCAAACGTCCAAGACCCTCTGCCTCAGTTTCCCTATTTGTAAGGTGTGTCTAAGATAGGACTTGCTTCGTATAGTTTGTAGATGCACGTCAAACACTACTGATTGGGTTCTTTCTTCATGGCACCAGAAGCCAGAGCAATAAGCATCCATTGAGCACTTACTGTATCCATCCCTCTGCCTCTGAAACTCACCTTTGCTCTGAAATGACAGTCACTACTCTTACTTTACTTCAAAGTTTATCTAGCGTGTGTGCATGCCATAGCACAAATGTTGGAAGTCAGGACAACTGTTGGGAGCAGGTTCTTGCCTTCCCCCCTGGGGAGCCTGGGGCTCGGTCTCAGGCCATTGGCCTTGTCAGCCTGTACCTGTGAACTACCTTGCTGATCCTGCATTCATTCATTTACTTCTTCTGAGACTGGGTCTCATGTACCCCAAGCTTAACTCAGATGTCTGTCTAGCCAGAAACCACCCTGGACTCCTAACCCCACCCTTTATCCCCAAGTGCTGGGGTTGCGGGTGTAGCCCCCGTGCCCAGTTATCTTTCTGTTCTTTTTGAGACAGGATATCACCAGGTAGGCAGCTGGCCTAACTTTGTAGCCAAGGCTGGCTTTAACCTTCTCTTTCTCCTGCCCCTGCCTCTGGAGTTCTAGAACCACAGGCGAGCACCGCCATGTCTGGTTCTTACCCTTGCTTGCAAAGGTCACTTCCAGAAGGTCACTGAGGCTGGAACCACATATACAACTGGAGGGTCCTCTAGCCCAGGGTTCAGTGGTGGCTTCCTTCTGGGGAGCAGGGTTGTGCCCCTGGGAGCCCCTTACCTTTAAATTCTCAAATTCTTGGTGGGCTTGGCCTAGCCAGGCACCTCTCAGCTGCACTTGTAGTCTCCGTACACTGTTCCGCAGAGCATGCTGGGCCCGGGCCACTTCCCTCAGCGATCGGGCTGTGGCTTCTGCTCGAAGGTGTAAAGTGTCCTCTTCTGCCTGCTCAACAGATGGTGTGGCTTCAGTGAGGTCACTAGGTCAGCTTTGCTCACCCAGCACGTCACTTTCCTTTGTTCTGGGCTCAACTTTTCCTCAGACTCTTGTCTGCCCAGCAACACCCCAGCTCTTGTACTCACCTGAATCTCCGACAAGCTGGTGCGAAGCTCCCGTGTTGCATCCCGGCCCTGATTGACCTCTCTTCCCAGAAATTCCAGTGCTTGGTCAAAAAGGCCCAGGTTGCGCCCAGCTTCTGTCAGGCGAGCTTCCGTGGCTTTGTACACACCATTGAGGGCCTGACCTAGCTGTAGGGCCCCGTGAAAGAGCAGGGTCAACTCTTCATATTGGGCCGGCTCTGGACCACCGAGAGGGGCCACTGGGGCAGGTCGCACTGCTGTTGCTATGGCCCATAGGAGGCAGAGAATAGGCACAACCATGGTGGACAGTCTCGGGGGTATGGCTCCTGTGCTGCTGTGGCCACCTTTTATTTCCACAGGCTGCCGTTAACCCCCCCCTGGTCAATGATTAACCAGCCTCTGTTGCACAAGGGCCTGGCAGAGGCTCAGCCATTGCATCAGGCTGATGTCTAAGCAGGCCATGCTGGAATCACGCTGCTGGAACTCAGGGCCAGCTGTGTGTGGGGGTAGTGGGTGAGCTCAGACGGGGATCTCGGCGCCAGGGTCTGTATGACTATAGCGCTCCGCCTTGAGCCTCAGTTTCCCATCTAAGTGCAGACACGGCCTCCATGAACCATGGCTCCCTTCACACCCGACACAGCAGGTCCAGTGTTGCTGGGCCACCCACAGGGCCATCGAGGGGCTCCAGCCCAACGGAGGTTTGGGTCTTGTGATTCCCATTTACATGGACTCCAGACACTGTGTCATCTGCCCTCCGTGTCTCCTTCCTGCAAACAGCTACTTTCAGGGGCACTGGGTGTGGCTGATAGCCTTGAGGGGAGGGGACCGAGAGTGACTTGACGCCTCCTTCCAAGGTCACTGAGCCTGACTCCCTGCATAGTCTGTGATCCCTGCTAGCTTCGATTTAACTTCCTAGAAGACTCAGGGCAAGTACGGCACCCCCATTTTCCCTACCTAGGGGTCCCATGTGTAGTACTAAGCATTTGTTGAACACCTACTATGCGCACTCCAAAAGAGTTGTAATTGGAACATTGCACTCTGGAGGCTGAGGCAGAAGGAACATGAATTCAAGGCCAGCCTGGGCTACAGAACTAGATCCTCTCTTATTTGGAGAAAACAAGGGCTGAGGTGAAGCTCAGAGGTAGGAGGCTTGCCCGGCACTCAGCATTCACAGAAAATGGCCGTGGAGTTGTCATTTGAGTCCAGTGTTTGGAATGGAGTTTGACACCCAGAGGGTGCCACATGCGTGTTCTGTGGTGACTGTCGTTGTTTTCAGTTGTTGGGACTGTGTTTCAAAAGCAGGGCAAATTCTCCCATTAAACAGCTGGAGCGGGGCTGGGGATTTAGCTCAGTGGTAGAGCGCTTACCTAGGAAGCGCAAGGCCCTGGGTTCGGTCCCCAGCTCCGAAAAAAAGAACCAAAAAAAAAAAAAAAACAGCTGGAGCAACTGAGGCCTACGGGGTTAGGGTTTGTGCAGTTACAGTTAGGGAAAAGAGGCAGCACCAGGACTGCAGCCCCAGGTTCTGGTCCTCTCTGTATCTGAAAGACAGACGCCATATATAACACCAGTGGGCCAACGTGCTAGTGTGGGCTGGGGAGGCCAGTCATGCCACCTGGCTACTGGTAGGAGCACCTTTTGTAAGGGTTTATTTACTGTTTTAATTATTTATTTATTGTCTGGGGGCAGGATTGAACACAGATGTCCATAGAGGTCAGAGGCATCAGGTCCCCTGGAGCAGGCTGCTGTGGTGCTGTGAACTGAACTCGGATCCTCTCTAAGAGCAGTTCCCTAACTGCCGAGCCACCTTTCCAGCCCCTGGGCTACCACTGTAGACCTCCCGCCCTCGGGGCTGGCCGGGGCTTGATTGATAGAGTGCTTGCCTAGTGTGCACAAAGCCGGGAGCTCCACCCCTAGTACCTGATATGCCAGGAATAGTGGGACATGCCTGTCACCCCAGCACTTTGGAGGTGGAGACGGGAAATCGAGACTTTAAAGTCATCCTTGGCTAAACAGCAAACTCAGATTTGCCCTGGGCAACAGGAGACCCTGTCTGGAATGTTCGTTGTTTGGCTTTTGTTTGTTCTGAGATAGGATTTCCCTTCATGTCTTTGGCTGCCCTAGAACTTGCTATGTAGACCAGGATGACCTTGAATTAGAAAATAAAAACCGAAACCCAGAAAACCTCTGGCCCTCAGAAGCCATCTGAGCCTGGCCTTGTCCCTCCCTGCATCCAGAGGCTTCACCTACCAACATCTGTTTGTCACCTGAGGTCACAGCCCACCCTGTTTCACATGTGTGCACATGCCTCACGACCATCTCTCCGATGACTGTGTCCCCAGCCCTCTAAAGGGCCCTCCATGCCTCCAATCCCTCCTCTTCCAGGAACCTGCTCTTCGTGTACCCACACAGTCTCAATTTCAGCAGTCGCCAGGGCTCTGTGCGTAACCTGGCCGTGCGCATCCAGTACATGGCAGGGGAAGACCAGAGCCAGGCCTTGCCGGTCAGTGGGGACCCTGCGGTGGAGGGAGGGCCTGGAGCAGCCATAGGTTTTCCCCAGTGGCTCCCTCATTGTCCCCATCCCCACAGGTCATCTTTGGGAAATCTAGCTGCAGCGAGTTCACCCGAGAGGCCTTCACACCAGTGGTCTATCATAACAAGTGAGCATGCAGGATTGGGTTCTGGAGGCATGGGCCGACCCTTGGAGACTCCGAGGGGGTCAGGGTGTCCAAGCATAGGGAGGGTAAGCATAAGCAGGAAGAGCAGAGGCTTAAGTTTCCGTGTGCAGATGAGGTAAGTTGAGGCAGAGAGTCATCCCGTAAAAGATCCCTAGCTGACCCCCAGCCCGTGGCCTTGTCTTACCAGGTCTCCTGAATTCTACGAGGAGTTCAAGCTACGACTTCCTGCCTGCGTGACCGAGAACCATCACCTCTTTTTTACCTTCTACCATGTTAGCTGCCAGCCCCGGCCAGGAACAGCCCTGGAGACACCTGTGGGCTTCACTGTGAGCCACAGTTACCCCAGAGCTTCCTCCCTGCCCCGTCCCCCAGGTCCCCCAGGTCCCCTAGGTCTCCAGTCGCACCTGAACCTCATCCATTCTTTGTTTCCCCAGTGGATTCCTCTGTTACAACATGGCCGCCTGAGGACTGGCCCCTTCTGCCTGCCCGTGTCCGTGGACCAGCCTCCCCCCAGCTATTCAGTCCTGACCCCAGATGTATGTGCCTGTACCCACAACTGATGCCTTCATTGCCCTCTGGCCTCAGCAGCCTCTTGCCTACCTCCCTTCAGTGCCCCTGAGAGCCTTACTGGCCACAATGGGTGCCTGTGGGTCCCTTGTGCCCCCTGCTACCCCAACAAGAATGTCTGTGGGCGGGCTACTGCATGCCGTGTGTCGCTATACTCCAGATTATCCCTCTCCTCTCTTTCTCTTTCCACCATGGTCCCCCAGCCTCTCTATTCCTTCCCTTGTGATTTTATTTTTATTTTATTCTTTTATTATTTTTGGGGTGGTCCTCATGTGCCATGGGACCTGTGTGAAAGTCAGAGATGGGTTTTGTGGGGTCCGTCCTCTCTGCCTGCCATGCAAGTTCTGGCTTAGAGTCAGCCGTAAGCTTTTACCCACTGGAACATCCTGACAAGGTCACACATAGCCCAGGCAGGCCTGGGATTCTGTATAGTCAAGGATGCCCTTGACCTCCTACACTTGCCCTGTCTCCCGAGTGTTAGGATGACTGGTGGGTACCACCATGCCTGGCTCTCCTGTTGCCATTTTGTCCATCTACCCCAGTACAAGGCTGCTACCATCCCTTTTCCCTTCTACCAGCTGATGAACAAGTCCTGTGGTCCCAAGCTCCTTCTTTTAATGCTCTTTCTACACCATTGCTTTCCTGGTCAATGATCACCCTGTGAACATACTCTGTTTTCTGTGGGTCTCCATTCCACCCCTAGGCTTCTCCCTTCATCCACTGGGAATGGATTCAGGGAGGGTACCCCGTTGCTCCCTTAGGCCGGGCTCCTCTCCTGGCCATGGTGTCGCAATGGCTAGTGCCATGGCCACGGCCTGCCTTGGTGGCCTGATGCATGGGGGAGGGTCAGCCTGTGTCCACCGTGCCTCTCCCTCCCACAGGTAGCACTGCCGGGCATGCGCTGGGTGGACGGTCACAAGGGCGTGTTCAGTGTGGAGCTCACAGCTGTGTCGTCTGTTCACCCCCAGGTACGGGGTGGGATGAGAACCCAGGCTCCCTGGCCTCTTCCCCTCCTGCTCACCCTGGAATTGAGCAAGACTTACTTGCAGCTGGCTGGGAAAGGTCTGGCCTCCAGCCATTAGACGTGACTTTAGTCCATCTGACCCAGACTGCTGACTAGGGGAGGGGAGACACTCCATTCTGCCTCCAGCTTTCTGCTCACTTCGTGCCCTCCTCTCTACTTAGGACCCCCACTTGGACAAGTTCTTCACCCTGGTGCATGTTCTAGAGGAAGGGATCTTTCCATTCCGGCTCAAGGAGACGGTGCTGAGCGAGGGCACCATGGAGCAGGAGCTGCGGGCCAGCCTGGCAGCCCTGCGCCTTGCCAGCCCGGAGCCCCTTGTGGCCTTTTCCCACCACGTCCTAGACAAGCTTGTCCGCTTGGTTGTGCGGCCACCGGTCATTTGTGGCCAGATGGGTGAGTTGCTGCCGTCTCTCCCCAACCCTGAGTTTCTTCCCATAGTTCATCGTCCTCTCGCCTCAGTTTCCCCATATGAAGGTGACCCCAGTGCAGGTCCTTTAAGATCCTAGATGGACCTGTGAGCCCTTATGTTCCCTTCCCTCCTCTGGAAAATGAATGGGGACCCGACAGGCCTTGGATTGTGGAACTTGACCTTTGTCCTGTCCGACAGTGAACCTAGGTCGTGGGGCCTTTGAAGCTATGGCTCATGTCGCCAGCCTTGTGCACCGGAACCTGGAGGCCGTCCAAGATTCCCGTGGTCACTGCCCACTGCTGGCTGCCTATGTCCACTATGCCTTTCGCCTTCCTGGCGGTGACCTCGGCCTGCCGGGGGGTGAGTGTTGATGGAGAACACTGGGCCACAGGAAATATTATGAGAAGAGCACACTGAGAACAGAGAACGACATGCACGAAGGGGATGGGATGGGGCAGCAATCACCTCATGGTGATTCACCTCACGTTCACCTCGTGAGGACAGAGAGCCCACTGCTCTTCAAAGTTCCACACCGTGACTTTGAGCAGTCACTAGATTGGGATTGGCTCAGTGGCATGCCTGAGGCACTGGGTTTAAATCCCAGCACCAGAAAGAATGAGCGGAAGGGGCAGAAAGGGACCGGAAAGGAGTCGGGGAGGAACTGGGCTGGGCTAAGCTCCTGGAAGCTGAAGGGTTGAGCCTGCGCAGGGCCTGGGTTTCATCCCCAGAATGGAAGAGGAGAAAGTTAGCTTTTTCCTGTTTGTACATAACGGATGACAGCTGTGAACACAGACACCAGGCTCTGTCCCAGAGTCTTCCCCAAGTCAAATGAAGCAGTAGCCATGTTCAATTCCTGACTTCACCCAGGGCTGCGCTTTGGGAAGGGACTGGTGTTGTCATAGCAGGTGTTGAGCTAACAGGCTCCCTCTCTCCACAGAGGTCCCTCCAGCAACTGTACAGGCTGCCACACTGGCCCGAGGCTCTGGCCGCCCCGCCAGCCTCTACCTGGCACGGTCTAAGAGCATTAGCAGCAGCAACCCTGACCTGGCTGTGGTCCCCGGCTCTGTAGACGATGAGGTGTCCCGCATCCTAGCCAGCAAGGTAGGGCAAGCCTCACAGGCCTGGCTGCAGGCTCGGTGCCGATGTAGGAATGACCACCTGGAAGTCACTGCTCAGAAGGTGGAGTCCCAGCTGGGAGCCCAGATGGAGGCTCTCATAGCTGCAGGGCCCGTCAGGTGTTCTGCACTGACCAGCTGACTAGAGAATGGCGGGACGAGGCAACAGAGTGTACAGTGTACATGATTCAGCAGGTGTGCACGCACACATGCAGCCTGTGCACACTAATATGGAGGAGTGTGTACATGTCCCTTGCACAGATGTACACAGATGTATATGCATGTGTGGCTTATGTGTATATAATCAGTGATGTGTGCACACTGCACATACACATATAACCCATGCACACACATGTATGCACTTAGCCCATACACAAAGAAGTACATACGCATGGGCCTCATGCCCACACACATATATGACTACACATGTACATGCTCTCCATGCATAGATCCTCATGGGTTTGAACGCATGTGTAGTCCAGGCAGTTATACACAGCATAAGCACACTGCACTTGCCCAGGCATGTGCATGGCACATATGTGCTTCGGGGCAGTGTCCACACTGCTCTCCTGTACCTCCTTCCCTGTGCTTGGCCCAGGGCGTCAACCCTTCTCTCTGTGTCTTCAGGGCGTCGATCGCTCACACTCCTGGGTGAATTCTGCTTATGCTCCGGGAGGCAGCAAGGCTGTGCTGCGGAGGGTGCCCCCATACTGTGGGGCTGACCCCAGACAGGTGCTCTCACTACCCACCTCACATGTGTGTCACCGCCTTTGCATGAGTCCCCCACACCCTCAGCTGCAGTGAACTAATCCCTGGGGGCTGCCTGAGGGACAGCGAGGACCCCACATAACTGTCTGGGGCTGCCACACAGGCCTCTGCATGGTTTGGGGTGTGGCTCAGTGGCAGAGTTCTTCCACAGCAGACATGAGGTTCTGGGTTCTACCCCCAGCACCACCAAGAAGTAAAATTAAGATTAAGAAGGGAAGCCAGGTGTGGTGGTGCACACCTTTAATCCCAGCATTTGGGAGGCAGGGGCAGGCAGAGCCCTAAATTTAAGGCAAGCCTGGTCTACATGGTGAGTTGGAGGCCAGCCAGGGCTACACAGTGAGACCCTGATTTAACAAACAAACAAAAAACAGTGAGAGAAAAAACATAGACCTAGCCCCACCAGAGCCAGAAGACCCTGAGGTAGTGTATAAATGGATATAAATCACATGTAAATCTACCAACCTATAACTTCACTGCCCTGCATGGCTGTCCCCACTCTAACCCATCTCTGTTTTAGGGGACTTCTAACCATCCCCTGGCTTACAGAATTCTTAGAAGGGTGGTGAAGCCCTGGACCCCTGTAGCTCCCCAACTGTTCACATACAGTGGTTCCCCAACTTTGCCCTTTCCAGGGACCTAGTATGGGGAGGGGCTCTGCCTGCAGTGGGCCTGGCTCCAGCCTGCCCTGGTTTAGGCCTTGCCCTCTGCCCCAGCTGATTGGCCGCCTCTGAGTCTCTCCGGTTCTAAGATGAAGTTAGGTAGCACATCAAATTTTCAGCTGCCTGCCTGTAATCTCAACACTTGGGTGGTAGAGGCAGGAGTTCAAGGTCATCCTGTGCTACATAGGAGTTTCAAGGCAGCCTGGACTACATCATATCTGGTCTCAGCAAAACAAAGCAAACAACAGGACGCTCAGTAAAGTGCTCAGCACCATGGTCTGAAGCCTGGGCATCGGACTCGGTGCAGTCTCCTTAGGAAGAGCAATCCCTGGGCCGTAGTACGCATCCCCGAAATAGACACCCGTCCATCAAGTGAGCAGGCTCAGAAGTGCTGGTAGAGTTGCAGTTGACAGGCGGAAGCTGGAGCTCAGCGAGTAGAGTGCCAGCCTAGCGTGCACAGAGCCCTGGGTTCCATCCCTAGCACCACACAAAGCAAGCATGGTGGCACATGCCTGTAACCTTAGCCTTTGGAGACAGAGGTAGGTGGGTCAGTGGTTCAAAGTCATCTGTGGCTACATAGGGAGTTTGAGGTCAGCCTAGAAAATGTGAGCTTCTGTCCCAAAAGAAAAAACGATAGGAATGAAGTTCAGTGGTAAATCATATGCCTTCATGGTTGGTCCATATTGGGCTAGCAATGGGACCCAGGACTCAGAGTAAGCTAGGCAACTGCTCTCCCAGCCCACACCCAGCATTTGAGTCTACACGTCAGATGTGTTTATGTGCATGGGTGTTTTACCTGTGTCCATATCTATGCTGCACTTGCCTGGTGCCCTCTAAAGTCAAAATCAGATCCCCTGGAACTGGAGTTACAGACAGTTCTAAGTCACCATGTAGATGGTGGGAATTGAACCCAGGTCTCTGCAACAGCAGCCACTGCTCTTAACTGCTGAGCCGCAACTCCAGCTCCAACCCCTAGCATTCATCAGGGTTGCCCTCAATTTCCTCAAGGGTCAGTTAGGACTTAGTTGGAGAGCCAAGAGGAGGTGCTGAGGTAGAAGCAAGGTGCTGTCCCTGGTAGGAAGTGGTCTTTGTAGTGTGTGGCTAGACTCAGACATGCCGAGTAGCCAGTGTGTGCTGGGCCCCGGAGCCTGCAGGGCACTCAGGTGCCAGTGGCAAAGCCAGCCCCACCGTTGAGTCTCTTCTCCTGACCAGGAAGCCAGGCAAGGGACATGAATCCATTTCATAGAGAGGGTTGCTAAGGCCCTGTGAGGCCCTGGCGAGGCTGGGGCAGGAGGCCAGGCCTGTTGTCCAGGATGCTTAGCACATGCCATCTTCACTGTCTTACCTTCCTTCCGTGCGTGTCTGCTGTCTCTACGCACCTCCTCCATGCTCAGTACTCCACCTGTGAGCTCATCCATTTAACTCTTGAGCTCATCAGTCCACCATGTGCCTTCCCCTGTCTGCAGTGGTGCCCTGACTTTTGGCCCCGCCAGCCACAGCCCGTCCCCTCCCCGACCCCTCTCCCCACTCAGGCTCTGCTGTGCCCTCTGCACTCATCCATGTCCGCTCACCCCACCCCATCACCATCTTCATTGATAGTCTCGACTCCTTCTCTCCCACCTCCACCCTCTTTTCTCTCCCTATCCCCCGTGCTGGGGGCAGAGCCCGGAGCCTTGCACACGGAAGGCAAGTGCTCTGTGCCAGGCACAACTCCAGCCCTTGTTTTCATTGTTTGTTCCGTTTGGTTGTTGTGTTTTGAGACAAAGTCTTGCTCTGTAGCCCACAATGGCCTGGAAGTCACACCCTTCCTGCCTCTGCCTCCGGAGTGCGAGGTGACAGGTGTGCCCACCACATCCAGCCCCGTCTCCACTCAACACATCTGATTGTAACTGCTTCTGCAGCTCGTCACCACCGCTCCGTGTCCTCCCTCGGCACCCTGGTCATCCACGACCTCTGCATAGAGGCCCGCATCTCTTGCCATCTGCCTTTGTTGCTCATGTGCACCCCTCTCCCAATCAGCTCAGGACATTTTCTATTGCTAGAACAACGTACTCAAGACCGGGCCATAACAACAATAACTATTTACTTCACGACCCCAGAGCACAGGCCTGTCTTGCTGTATTTTGTGGTGAAGGATGGTCCATGGTGTCAGGCAGTGAGCTAACTCGGCTCCCTCTTCTCCCCCTTGCCCACTTTCGTCTCCCTCCCTCTTCTCTGCTGTCCTCCCTTCTTTCTTCCCTCCCTCCCTCCCTGCTTCCTTCCTTCCTTCCTTCCTTCCTTCCTTCCTTCCTTCCTCTTTGCTTTATTGTGAGACAAGGTCTCCCTTGACCTGGAACTCACAGTCCTCAGCGTCTTCAGAGGGTTGTGGGTGCATTCTCCTTGCTTGCCTTTCTCTTCTGAAGCCATTAATAGTACCAGGAGGTCCCACCTTCCTACCTCACCTAATGCTAGCCTCCTACAAAGGCAACCACCAAATGCCATCATGGCCAGCCTGGGCTACATGAGTCTCTGTCTCAAAAAAACCAAACACAAAATCTCTAATCCGTGAACAAGGTTTCTGGAGATGTATTCAAACCATAGCAGCTTCCTCCTGTGTTCATGCTGATCCAGACCCATCGCTTCTTCCCGTGCCCATGTGGACCGATCCTCCCTCCCTCCATGTTCTTCCTGTGTCCCATCCACATCACTAACTCACTTCACCATTCCATGCTCTCCATCCCATCCTGTCCTAGGCCATCGACCGCAACTCTAGCCGGGCCTCCTCTTACCTTGAGGCCTCTTCCTCGGCCCTGCCAGCCCCTCAGCTGAGACACACTGTGCAGAAGGTAGAGGGAACAGTAGGGTGGCTGATCTGATGTCTGCCCCACTGCCCCATGGGAAAGGGGTCCAGCGCTCCTCCCCACATCCAGAACCCAGCAGGGACTGGAATCCACCCTCATCCCATCCTGCATGGCCTCCTGCTGCTCTGACCCCCAACCAGGCTTCGGGCTGCATCCCCGAAGGGATGCCTTCCTAAGGGGTGTGTGGGTGGGGTGGCTTGTGACTCTTGGTGACCCTAGCCCTACCCACAGCTGCTGCACGAGGAGCTGGCTCTGCAGTGGGTGGTGAGTGGCAGCGCGGTTCGCGAGCTGGTCCTGCAGCACGCCTGGTTCTTCTTCCAGCTCATGGTGAGGACCGCCCCGTCCTGGGAGACCCTTGAGAAAAAGAGCCTTGAAACTGCAGCGGGAAACCCTAAGAAATGGCCCTGCCCACAGTCCTCAGTGCACCCGCTGGAGACAGGACCCCTTAAGCCCTCTGTTCTAAAGTTCCGCCCTTTCTGTCAAATCCAGATCACCCTTCCGCTACAACTACTTAGCTCAGAGCCACCCACACCCACTTCCTTGCCTGTAGAACCCCACCTGTGGGCACCAGGTTTCCCTCAAGCCCCATCAGTGTATCTGAAGCTCCTCCCACAGCCCTGAAGCACCGCCCACGTGACAGCCCTGCCCACTTGCCTCACTCCCAGGTAAAAAGTATGGAGCTACACTTGCTCCTGGGCCAGCGCCTGGACACTCCCCGGAAGCTGCGCTTCCCTGGGCGCTTCCTGGATGACATCGCGGCCCTGGTGGCTTCTGTGGGCCTGGAAGTCATCACCCGAGTCCATAAGGTGAGGAGGGCTCGAGGCCTCTTAGAGAAGCATGACCAATGCCGTGGTCAAGAATGCAGCAGGCCGCGTGGATCTGTTCATCCATGTCCTCTTCCTAGAGCACCTATGGTATTCATGACCCTGGCCGAATGTAGAAACATAGCCATAAGTAAAACAGATCAGGTTCTTGCCTTTGCAAAGCAGCTTCTTTAGAGGGAGAACTGGAAGATGAAATGGGTGAGGCCTGGGAGCTGCAGGCAGGAGGAGTGTCGAGCGCAAAGATCCTGAGGCAGGTTCGCAGCTGGGCAGTGAGCATGACTGGAGTGGAACAATCCAGGGACAAATACAAGTTGGCAAAGACCTGGAGGGTGGGGGGCACATCCTTAGCACAGTACCACTATACAGTAGGAGCATAATAAATAGATGTTGCATTTCTGAGACCCTGATGATGGTCAAGGCTCTAGGATCACCAATTCCAGTCCCCACAGGGATTAGGCAAGCAGCAGTCATGATCAGAGTGTTCTTAGGGAAGCATTTATTGATCGCCTGCTGTGTGCTACCATCA
Source organism: Rattus norvegicus (assembly GCF_021556685.1). NCBI lineage: Eukaryota > Metazoa > Chordata > Mammalia > Rodentia > Muridae > Rattus > Rattus norvegicus. Next base: position 26,619,583 of record NC_141541.1, on the reverse strand, counting down.
GGATCCTTAAATTTTACCAGTCATCCATGAAGAATTAATGTTATCTCCACTTCACTGAGAGGGAAACTGAGGCAGAACCTAGTGCCATACCACTGGGGAGGAAGAAGCAAAAGGGTTTGAATCCTAGTCACTTTTGTAGGGTTGTATGGAGGCCAGAGAGTAACTGTTTCCTCACACAGAAACAACCATTGCACTGCTCCATCCAACCCAGGTCCTGCAGAGGCAGCTCCTAGTTTCTTCCTTCTTGTTTTTTCATTTTGCCTTTTTGAGACAGGGTTTCTCTGTGTAGCCCAGGCTGTCCTGGAGCTTGTTCTGTAGCCCAGGCTGGCCTCAGTCCATCTGCCTTCACCACTGCCCCAGCCCCTGCCTCAGGAGTGTTGGAATTGAAGGCATTGGCCACCGTCACCCAGCAACTCTCCTGGATTTTAAAGAGAAATGTCACCTGGAGATTTGATAGGAATATTTCAGATTTGGAAAATCCTGCCCAAGTTACACAATCCCATTGACCTCTTGGCTGGTCCAGAGGTCCCAATCTTGGTGTCCTTGGAGTAGTCCCAGGCACTGACATTAGTGACACTGGTGATGGCACTGCCCATTACATTAGTTCACTCCTTTAGCATGTAGTGAGCACCAACTGTGTCTGGCTCCATATTCAGGGCAGCCCCAGCTAGGCATGGCGGTGCACGCCTGTGCTCCCTGCACTTGGAGATCAAGACAAGACAGTCACAAGTCTGATGGCCTGGGCTGTCTATGTAATGTCAACTTGTCACTTGTCTCCCTAAGACTCTTGGACAGCAGCCAGGACAATGTGTTTTCTTCACTGCTTTGGCACACAGTAGGTGCTCAATAGATGCCCGTTAAAGGTTTGATGACCGTGTACCAGTCGAGCACATTAATTTGCTGGAAGACATGATAGGCATTTAAACAGAACCGAAGTGTTTCTCTGCACATAAGTAGGCTGTGGGGCTTCCAGAGTTTGGTCCAGGCTCTCCCAGATCAGCCAGGGTTTCAAATAATGAAAGGGTGCTTTTCACCTCCTCTCTAATTTCATTGACCAGAATGTGGTCAACTAGCTCTCAGTTGCAAGGGAGCCTGGGAAATATATTCTGTTGAGCTCTGAAGTCAGGATGTAGAGGGTGAGTTACTCAGCTGTGGGTGGGAGGAGAAAGAGAAACGGATTGCAGGGCTGGGCGTGACATAGTAGTGCAGGCCTTTGATCCTAGCCCTAGGAGGCAGAGTCAGGTAGATCTCTGAGCGTGAAACCACCCTGGTTTACACAGAGAGTTCTAGAGCAGCTAAGGCTGCACAGTGAGAACCTGTGACGTGAACGTCTTGTGAGCGGGTGGAAGGGAGGATGCAGTCAGGAAGAGGACCTAGATCACAGAGCCAGGGCTTAAGGACTTCATGCAGAGGTGGCCTTGTGAGCCAGGCTGGACACTGTGAATATGGACTGACGGTCCCTGTGTCTCCAGGACATGGAGCTAGCTGAACGCCTCAACGCTAGCTTGGCCTTCTTCCTCAGTGATCTCCTGTCCATAGCGGACCGAGGCTACATCTTCAGCCTGGTACGCGCTCACTACAAGCAGGTAGGTGCGCGTGGCAGAATGGGTGGGGGCGAGGCGGATGACATGCCACAGGACCTGTGCAGTGTGGGCATGGTGATGCCGATGCCACCGGGTCATTGCCTCCCTTGCAGGTGGCCACTCGGCTGCAGTCTGCCCCCAACCCAGCTGCACTGCTCACACTACGAATGGACTTCACCCGCATCCTGTGTAGCCACGAGCACTACGTGACCCTTAACCTCCCCTGTTGCCCCCTGTCACCTCCAGCCTCCCCCTCCCCCTCGGTGTCCTCCACTACCTCCCAGGTAGGCGCCCTTCTCCCCTCAGCCTCTTTCCTTTCACCTTCAGTGACACACCTTCAACCTGTTATCTCCACCCCTGTTCTATTCCTTGTGGGCTGCTGGCCTGGTGGAACCTTAACCTTTGACCTTTGACCTCTGAGTCTTCACCCAGGACTTCTCAGAAATTTCCTAGGAAAAATGGCCCCTTCTGGTCCCAAATTCAATTCCTAGACTTGCATTCAATGTGCTGTTTCTCAGCCCTTTGAGTTCTGACTCCACGCCCTCCTACTTCGTGGATGGGTTACCCTGACCTCTCACCTCTGACCTTTGAAGATTTATTAATTTTTATTTTATGTGTATGACTTTCATCACATACGCCTAGTGCCAGTGGAGGTCAGAGAGGGCACTGGATGGTTGTAACCACCATGCGGATACTGGGAAATGAGCCCAGGTCCTCTGGAAGAGCAGCCAGTGCTCTCAACTGCTGAGCCGTCTCATCTCTCCAGTTCCTGACCTCTGACCTTTAACCCTACGCCCACCAACATGACTATTGCACTGACATTGTCAGCACACAATAAGTGAGCAGAATAATATCGTGATGACACTGTCGTGAGGTGTTCTCAGTTTACATTCGTGTTTATTTAATGGGAGGCATGTGATGGTGCAACGGTCAGAACAAGTTTCAGGATCCAATCTTCTCCATCCACCACGTGTGCCCTGGGGCTCAAATTCAGGCAGTTAGGCTGGATGAAGGAAGAGAGGCTTTCATGGCTGAGCCCCTGGCCAGCCCCTTCTGAGGCACTTTTAGGAGAGGAAAATGGGAAATACGAAGATTTCGGATCTATGTCTCTCCCATCTCAACCAGTCATCTCCAGCTCTTGATGCTATTTCCATGGTAGCCATGGTGGTGACCTTTCACCTCTGATCCTTGACCTGGGCATCCACTCTACCATCTGCAGAGCTCTACCTTCTCCAGCCAGGCCCCTGACCCGAAGGTGATCAGCATGTTCGAGCTGAGTGGGCCGTTCAGGCAGCAGCATTTCCTGTCCGGACTCCTGCTGACAGAGCTGGCCCTGGCCCTGGATCCAGAAGCTGAGGGGTGAGCACGGGGCCTGGGCACAGCCCAGGGACAGTGGCATGGGCCAGGAGCCATGTCTGCACCATGCTGAGCACCCGTCACTCCACAGGGCATCCCTTCTGCACAAGAAGGCCATTACTGCTGTGCACAACCTGCTGTGCAGCCATGATGTTGACTCCCGCTACACAGATGCTACGGTGAAGGCCAAGGTGGCCGAGCTGTACCTGCCTCTGCTCTCCCTCGCAAGGGATACCCTGCCACGACTGCACGGCTTTGCCGGTTAGAGGGCTGGGGAAGATGGGGTTTCATGGTCAGATCATGGGGTGTGTGTCAGCCTTAGAGTGAGCAGCCTAGGCCAGACTCCCCATGGCACCCGCATCAAGCCAGTCTCACCGGGAAAGTGAAGCAGTGTTGGTATCCATTATGATAGAGAACCACGCATTTAGAGAACTGTCCTGATATTGGCAGCCCATGTCCAGAGGCCTCCTGATGACGTGTGTTATTCTCTGAGGGGAAGGTGAGGGCTCAGTGGGAAACAGCAGGCAAGAGAACTATGCTCTCACCCATTCATAGCTGTGAGCAGCCCTGCACACCTCCCTCCTGGGGACAGCTTAGGGTACTGCTTGTGTGGCAGGACCTGTCAGTTCAGGCCTCTCACCTGTCTATACTTCTCTCTCTCCTCGGCCTCCAGTGACGATGTATGTTAGCAAGTATAACATGTCTGCTGTTTTCGAATGCTTTTTGTTCTGTTCTCTGCCTCATCTGGATAACAGTCTGTTGGTCTGTGTTTAAACTCACCAACTCTTCAATCAACACAATCTACTTAGTTCTTTGTTTCTTCATTTTTTTTTTTTTTTGGTTCTTTTTTTCGGAGCTGGGGACCGAACTCAGGGCCTTGCGCTTCCTAGGCAAGCGCTCTACCACTGAGCTAAATCCCCAACCCCGTTTCTTCATTTTCTGTTGTGTGTATGTATGCACATGTGTGTACAAATGCATGTGTGTGTATATGTGTGCACACTAGTGTATATGTGTGTGCCTGTGTGTGTGTGTATGTGTGCATGCTAGTGTATATGTGTGTGCCTGTGTATGTATGTATGTGTGCATGCTAGTGTATATATGTGTGCATCTGTATGTATGTATGCGTGCTAGTGTATATGTGTGCATGTGTGTATGTGTGTATGTATGCATGCTAGTGTATATGTATGTATGTGTATGTGTGCATACTACTGTATATGTGTGTGCATGTGTATGTGTGCATGTGTGCATGATAGTGTATATGTGTGCGTGTGTGTATGTGTGCACACTAGTGTATATGTGTGTGCATGTGTATGTGTATATGTGTGCACGATAGTGTATATGTGTGTGCATGTGTGTGTGCATGTGTATGTGCCCACATGAATGAGCATGTACACAGGCACACTGCATATGCATATGTATGTATGCACATTAGTAAATATGTGTGCATGCACACTAGTGTATGTGTGTGCATGTGTATGTGTGCACATGGGTGAGCATGCACACAGGCACACTGCACGTGAAGTCCCAAGGTTGATTGATGGCAGGAGTCAGCCTTGACCACTCTCCACTGGGGCGGGTCCTCTTCAGTCAGACTTGGAGCTTGCTGACAAGGACCTGGCCATCTTGCTCTGGCTGGAACTACAAATGTGTTTTCAGTGTATGTCTGGCATTCTGTGAGCACTGGGCTCCTGAACACCACTCCTCATGCATACCTGGCAAAGGCTTAGCTATGAGCCACCTCCTAGACAAAATTCTTAATTTCAGACACTAATTTTTTAACTTGTAAAATGTCCAATTTGATTTAATTTTTTCATACTTTCAATTTCATTTCTTTTATTTTTGTCTTTTTTATATTCTTTCATGAGTATGACTTCTGCCTGTGTGTATGTCCATGTACAATGTGCCGGCCTGGTGCCCACAGAGGCCAGAGGATGTGTGGGTGCTGGAAACGGAACGCGAGTCCTTGGGAGGAGCAATCTGTGCTCTTCACCACTGAGCCGTCTTTCTGCTCGCTCGCACTCTTCTCTGTGCTACTTGGAATGTCCGTGCCGCTTGCCCATGTCTCCCTGTCTTCTCACATGTCTTGTAGCTTTGTGCTTTCCTTGGACATGTATATACATATATATACATGGGAGAACCATGGCTGGAGTGCTGCTGCCCTCCCATGAGGGTGCACTTTTTAGTGTCCGGGCAGACGGACATCTCCCATCTCCTCAGTCAAGCTGGAACCTGGTGCGGCCAGAATTTCACTTAGGTTCATTCTCTCTTCTGTCTGTCTGGGGCAGCCAAGTGTGTCATAGTGCACACACAGAAAACCAGCATTCAGGAGCCTGAGACACACTCCCAAGCCCTCACTGGGAGATTTTGTTGTTGTTTTTCAAGACGGGGTTTCTCTGTGTAGCTTTGGCTATCCTGGAGCTCACTCTGTAGACCAGGTGGGCCTTGAACTCAGAGATCTGCCTGCCTCTGCCTCCCAAGGGCTGGAAATAAAGCATGTGCCACTGCTCCTGCCCAAAGCGAGGTGCTCACCAGTGCCTCATTCTTGCCATCTGTTCTGCTCACAGAGGGCTCGGGGCAGCGGTCAAGACTGGCTTCCATGCTGGACTCAGACACAGAAGGTGAAGGGGACATTGGAGGCACCATCAACCCATCTGTGGCCATGGCCATCGCTGGGGGACCTCTGGCTCCTGGCTCGCGGACCAGCATTTCCCAGGGACCTTCAACAGTAAGTCCGAGGCTCGTGCCATAGATACCTTTGAAGGAAGCCCGTGTCCCTGGCTGGGACTGGAGCTCAGTTGCTAGCGTGCTCACCTGGCGTGCACCGAGTCCTGGGTTCTGTCCCTAGCAGCACATGGAATGGTACACACTTGTGATCGAAGCCCTGGGGAGACGGAGGTGGGAGGATCTGAAGTTTAACGTCATCTTCAGACTACGTCAAGAGTTGGACACCAGCCTGTGTCCCAAACAAAAAAAAGAGAGAAAGGAACGCGTGTCCTAAGATACAGTTGGCCACCGTTCCCCTTCTATAAGGAAAATAGAAATGGATTCTGTTCCCTCTGTGCACCCAGGCAGCTCGTTCAGGCTGTCCCCTCTCTGCTGAGTCCAGCCGGACCTTACTGGTGTGTGTGCTGTGGGTCTTGAAAAATGCAGAGCCTGCACTCCTGCAGCGCTGGGCTGCCGACCTGGCCCTGCCCCAGCTGGGACGCCTCCTCGACTTACTCTACCTCTGTCTGGCTGCCTTCGAGTACAAGGTGTGACTGGGTGGGTGAGCCTGGGGTGGGGTAGCGCAGCATTCCTCTAGAGCCCACTGCAGCAGGAGCCTAGTGGGAAGGGGCAGACTGTCTGGACACGGGCTTCTGTGAAATGAGGCTGAAGGGTGGACTGTGTCTATCCTCAGCTCTCGAGTAAGGTGTCACATGACTTCATCACCAGACTGTTGCCCTGGAGATGTGCTCAGTTATAGTGTATTGGGCTAGCATGTATAAGGTTCATCCATTCCCAGCATAGAAGAGAATGAGAAGCAGCAGTGGGGAGTCCACATAAGCCTCTTGTACCTAGCACTTGGGTGGAAGAGCAGGAGCAGGAGTTCAAGATCATTCTTGGCCACATAGTGAGTTCAAGACCAGCCTGGACTCCTCGAGGCTCTGTCTTAAAAATAAGGAAGTTAGAGAGGGAAGGAAGGAGCAAAGAAAGGCAAGCTACGAGGGGGTCTGGAGGCATAGCTTTTGGCTTTGTGGTTACTGGAGGAAGTGTGGTAGGATAGAAGGAAAGGAGGAAGGAAGGAAGGATGTTGGGAAGGGAGGAAGAGAATTTAGAGGTGGTGAGATTTTGGAGAGGAGACTGAGCTGTGCTTCTGGCAGAAGGCCCCAGAGATAGGAATTGCCCAAGGCGGAGGTGGGAGGCCTAGGCTGCCTCGGGTCCCAGCAGAAGGGACACGTCACCCAGTTCTCTGCTTCCCCAGGGGAAAAAAGCCTTCGAGCGGATCAACAGCCTCACGTTCAAGAAGTCCCTGGACATGAAAGCCCGGCTGGAGGAGGCCATCCTAGGCACCATCGGGGCTCGGCAGGAGATGGTGCGGCGGAGCCGGGGTGAGCTGACTGTGGAGAGCCGTGCGGCGGTCCCCGTCTGTAAACCCGGCGCTCGGGGGATGGAGGCAGGAAACCAGTTCAGGGCCAGGCCTCAGATGTAGGAGAGAAACAGTTCTTATCTCCCTGTCCTGTACATGGATGCGTGTGCTTCCCGTCTGTCTGCACAAGCTGTTTGTGTAGCTGTGGTTTCTGCTGGGCAACCCTGTCCTTAACTCAGCCCCACCCTGTTTAGCCCTCATGGTGTTTCCCTGCTGGGTGTGTTTCCTTGTGCTGACCTACGGTTGTCTATCTCTACCCATCTACGAACGAATGGACATTCGCGCGTGGCAGAGAGAAGTCCATTTGGAAACCAAGAGAATGTTCGCTGGCGTAAGAGCGTCACACACTGGAGACAGACCTCAGACCGCGTGGACAAGTAGGTTGAGTAGTAGATGAGTGTCGTTTGTTGCCACGATGAGCTGCCAGAGTGTCTTAGTCAGGGTTTCAGTGCTGCGGCAGACACCGTGACCAAGGCAGCTTTCATAAGGGAAGCTTCTACATCTTGACCCCCAAGAGCATAGGAGACCTCAAAGCCCACCCCCGCAGTGACACACTTTCTCCAGCAAGGCCACACTTCCTAATAGTGCCACTCCCCATGGGACAAGCATGCACACATTTGAGTCTATCCACCACACTGAGGCAGCCACTACAAACAAAGAAGGGTTTTCTCACAGGGGTGGTGGCGCAGATCTGTAATCTGAGTGCAGATAGCGGGTTCAAGGGCATACAGAGCCACACAGTGAGAACCCATCTCCAGAGAAAAAGAAAAAGAAAGTTGTCCCATGAAACCTCCCTTAGTCCCTTCCTAGGACACGCTCCTAATAACCAAAGACCGAGGAATAGCTAGCTAGTTCCGACCTCTCTTTTCTCTCTTTAAATGGGTCTATCAATCCACAGATCTCACCACTGAGCCATGCTGCCAGCCCCTCACTGGGGGATTCTAGGCAGGGAAGGATGGAGGGGCTCTACCACTGAGATCCTTTGGGAACGCACTCTGACCATGACATGTGGGCAAGGAATTCCTTGATTTAGACCAGTTTCTGGAGAGCTGCTCCCTCCAGGGACAGCTGAGGGTGGGAGAGCATTCCCCTGTGTCACTGGATCTGACTCAAGTGACATCACGGGCTCTCCCCTGCCCTCCAGGACCAAGGATGAAGTGGAACATGAAGCTCTGGTGGATGGAAACCTGGCAACAGAGGCCAGCCTGGTGGTTCTGGACATGTTGGAGATCATCGTGCAGGTGCGGCCTGTCCAGTGTCTGTTCTGACCTCCCTCCCACTTCCTCATGGAGGCCTAGGATCTCTGACCCCATAATCCCCCAGCTTCTCAGACCCCATTCCATCCATAGTCTCTTAATGCATGAATTTCTAACACATGAAGACAGTGATGCTGTCAGAGGCCCGTGAGAGCATCCTGGGTGCCGTGCTGAAAGTTGTCCTCTACAGTCTTGGGAGCGCCCAGAGTGCCCTCTTCCTACAGCACGGCCTGGCCACCCAGCGGGCACTGGTCTCCAAGGTGAGCACTCCTAAACTACAGCCATGGTTCACAGAGATGACGGTAGCTCATTTATTGAGCACCTACTATGTGCTGGACAGGGTCATGACACAAGGGCACCACAGCTGCAGTTCTGAGCTGAGATGTGAGCATGGCATGGTGGCTCACACCTGTCACTGCAGCACTTGGGAAGTGGAGGCAAGAGGACCTGAAGTTTCAGGACTTCCTTGTACATAGCAAGTGTAAGGCCAGCCCAGACTGCCTAGGATACTGTTGCGAAATAAGAACAACCAAAAAGAAAAAAAGAAAACTCTTGCAAAAATATAAACAGTGACCTGGCTTTGGGAGGTAGAACCAGGAGTTCAGGGACAGTCTTGGCTCTACATGGGGTGTAAACATCAGCCTAAACTACATAAAAGACCATCTCAAAAAACAGGATGAGATGGGCCAGCAAGGTCGCACGGCAGGTAAAGGCATGCAAGTCTGACAACCTGAGACCTGGCAGCCACAGTAGAAGAGAACTTATTCTCAAAAGTTGTCCTCTGACCTCCACAGACAGGTGGTGGCATACAAGCACAAGGGGAGAACTCTGGAGGAAGTCACCCAGTGTCACCTCCTGGCTGTTACATGCACATGACATACACCCATACACCACATATTCTCATTCTCTCCCTCTCTCTCTCTCTCTCTCTCTCTCTCTCTCTCTCTCTCACACACACACACACACACACACACACACACACACACACACACACACATACAAATAATTAATTAAAATGAAACTATAGACCATAGGTCAAAATGGCCAAGTCACTTGACAGGGTCAAAGCAAGGGCCTAAACCCAAATCTTACCATTGGCCAAAAGTGTGGCAGCCTGCCCTGCCCGGGCTCCATCTGGGAGCTGCTAGACCCTCCCATTTAGGAGGACTGAACAGCATCTTTCTGGGTCCTGGGGACAGTTTCCAGAGCTGCTTTTCGAGGAAGACACGGAGCTTTGTGCCGACCTCTGCCTGAGGCTTCTGCGACACTGTGGCAGCCGCATCAGCACCATCCGCACGCACGCCAGCGCCTCGCTCTACCTGCTTATGCGCCAGAACTTCGAAATTGGCCATGTATGGGGGGCACTGTCCCCACAAAGCCCATCCAGGGCTCCAGTTTCGGGGGCAGGGTGGAGCATTGCCACAGGATGGAGGGATGATCAGCATGTATCACCCAGTGTCACAGGCCAGGAGAAGGGATCCAAATGTGGGGAGCGTGGACGGGCAGAGGTAGCCACTTATGGCAGCCGAGAGGTCAGCAGGTCTAAAGAATCCTGGGGTGAGCCTGGGCCCTGAGGCTCTCAGGGCAACGCTACCTCCCTGTTCCATCAGAACTTTGCCCGTGTGAAGATGCTGGTGACCATGTCCCTGTCATCTCTTGTGGGGACAACTCAGAACTTTAGCGAAGAGCATTTGAGAAGATCCCTCAAAACCATCCTGACCTACGCAGAGGAGGACCTAGGGCTGAGGGACAGCACCTTCGCTGAGCAGGTGATGCCAATGGTGGCCTCCCCCGCTGTGGACAGTGTGTGGCTCGCCTTGTGTCCTTTTGTTTGTCTGTTTATTCTATTTATTGGCATTTGTATTTAAAACTGGTATTATGGGGCAAGGTCTCACGCTGTAGCCCAGGTTGGCCACAGACTGACAGCAATCCTCCTGCCTCTGTTACCTGAGTGCTGGGATTCTATGGATGATCCACCAAGACAAGCCTTTGTGTGTGTGTGTGTGTGTGTGTGTGTGTGTGTGTGTGTGTGTGTGTGTGTGTGTGTGTGTGTGTGTGTTTGAGATAAGTTTCCTCCCTCCCCTTCTCTCCCCATGACCCCCAAATCAAGGAGGCCTAGATCCCATTATGTAGCTGAGGGTGGCCTTGAACCTGTGACTCTTCTGCCCCTGTCTTCCATGTTCTGAGTAACTGGAATCTCCATCCCTCCAACTTCTTTGTCTTCTTGTGGACGTCTCAATCTTAGCCAAGGCTGACCTGGAACTCATTCTGTGGCAGTGATCCTCCCCAGAGTTGGTACTGCATGGAGTACTTGTGTGTACACCCAGCCTGTTGCTCTCCCGGCAACACAGTCACTGTGCCTATGCATGTGTACTTGTATGCACATGCATGTGGAGGGCAGAGGTCAACTGGTGTCTTCCTTGGTCTCTTGCCACCTTTTTTGTTGTGGCAGTGGGGCTTGTTTTTTTCAGATGAGTCCTTCTATGTACCTCTGGCAGTCTGGCTGTCTTGAATCTTACTGTATAGACCAGGCTATCCTCAAACTCACACAGATGGGCTTTCATCTTCCTGGGTGCTGTGGTTAAAGCATGTGCAGTCCTACTGGACCTGGAGCTCACAGGCACAGCTAGTGTGTCTGCCCAATGGTAACCTCCCCGCCTTCCCCGCCCCCAACACTAGGATTGTAGCCAAGCCTCGCCACGCTTGGCTTTTTGCTTGGGGGCTAGGGATCAAACGCAGGTCATTAGGCTGGCACAGGAAGCACTTTGCCCACTGAACCGTCTCCCCAGGCCCTCTCCCCCATCCAGCCCTGACCCCGCTGCCCTTGCTGACCCTGGGCATCCCTGTCCTGTAGGTTCAGGACCTCATGTTCAACCTGCACATGATCCTGACAGACACTGTGAAGATGAAGGAGCACCAGGAGGACCCCGAGATGCTCATGGACCTCATGTACAGGTGAGGGCCAGAGCCAGGCCGAGGCAGGCGGGAGAGCGGGCGAGCGCAGAGGCTGAGGGGCACGGAGAACAGACAGCGATGCACATGCACGTCGGTGCTCCAGCACTAGAGCGCACGCCCAGGGCAATCAACTTCTAAGGAGAAAAGCTTGGTCCAGGAAGTTGGCTCAGTAAAGATCCAGGCCTGCCACCAAGGCTGAGGCCCTTCAGGTTGTCTTCACACCTCCATACATGCACTATAACAGCACATACGTGCCCTCCTCTCCACACATATGTTCTACATACACGGGAGATAAAACAAGTGTAAAACAGGACCAGAGAGAGGGGGCGGGGGGGAGGGAGTGGGACATTTAAGCTCATGGTCCTGGAGGTTTTGATCTATAGCAGTTGGCCTGTAGCTGCTTTGGGCCTGTGAGTGGGCTCCACACTGCTGCAGGAGCTTGTGGTCCACAGAAGCCACTCAGCTCATGGTGAGGAGGCTAGGAGGCAGGAAGAGACAGTCCCACAGTGAGTGGAAGTGAAGAAAATAGGGAAATGAGTAGTGCCCATGACTCTGACGCAGCTGTCCATCTGTAACAGTTCATCTCTAACAGTGCTGAGAAGCCCTGGTGAGTGCTGGCCATCCCAGCACTTGGGCGGTGGGAGCAGGAGGAGGAGAGGTTTAAGGTCATTCTTGGCTACATCGGGAGTTGGGGGCAGGGTTCCAGTTTGTTTTTCTGTTTGTTCACTTGTTTGTTTTGTTTTTAATCTTGTAGATGGGGTTTCTCAGTGTAGCTTTGGCTATCCTGGAGCTCACTCTGTAGACCAGGTTAGCCTTGAACTCAGAGATCAGCCTGCCTCTGCCTCCCGAGTGCTGGGATTAAAGGTGTACAGTACCAAGCGGCTTTCTACTGCTGTTACAGACACTATGAAGAGATTTGGGGAGAAATGGTTTATGTGGTGCTTATGTCCCAATCACAGAGGAAGGAAGTCAGGGCAGGAACCGAAGCAGTGGCCAAGGAGGAGCACTGCTTACTGGCTTGCCCAGACCACCTGCCCAGAGGGGTCGTCACTCAGAGTGGGCTGGGCTGTCAGTCATTAATTAGGACAGCACCCCAAAGACTTGCCTACAGATGTTAGGGCTTGTTAGATGGACAGACAGGTAAATGGGTGCAGGGGAGGGTCGAGGCTGGACAAGCAGAGACAGGTGCTCACCCCCCTGCTGTCCTGGACCCCAGAATTGCCCGGGGCTACCAAGGCTCTCCAGACCTGCGGTTGACATGGCTGCAGAACATGGCCAGCAAACATGCGGAGCTGGGCAATCATGCAGAGGCTGCCCAATGCATGGTCCATGCCGCTGCCCTGGTGGCCGAATACCTGGCCCTCCTCGAGGACAGTCGCCACCTGCCTGTGGGCTGTGTGTCCTTCCAGGTGAGTACTCAGGGTGCCTGGGGGGTAGAGGAAGGCCTGTCTGGGTGAAAGGTGGCTCTGATGCCACCTCCTCTGCTCCCCAGAATGTCTCGTCCAACGTGCTGGAGGAATCTGCCATCTCTGATGACATCCTGTCGCCTGACGAGGAGGGCTTCTGCTCTGGGAAGAACTTCACGGACCTGGGTCTGGTGGGGCTGCTGGAGCAGGCAGCCGCCTACTTCACCATGGTGAGGCCCAGGGCTTCAGGACACAAGCTAGGACAATGTGGCACTGACAGACAGCTCACCAAACACTTTCCTGGCCAGGGATTCAGAGTGGGGAGTAAGAGGCAGTCATGCAGTCCTTTTGGGACACTGAGGCAGTAGGATTGGAGTCTGTGGCCAGCCTGGACTACAGAGCCATTTCTCCCCCAAACAGAACAAAATTCCCCTGGGCCAGGGCGGGGGCTGGAGCCGGGGCTAGTGCTTGGCCCGGGCTGGCATGCCCTGGGTTCTGTCCCCAGCCCCTATAAACCAAGCTTGATGTTGCACACCTATGATCCTAGCACTCACTAGGTAGAGGCAGGAGGATAAGAAGTTCCACGACTCCGCCACTACATAGCAAGTTCTAGGCCACTCTGGGTTATTGGGAGACACTGTCAAAAGAAAGAGGGAAGGAGGACATTCGAAGGAAAGAAAAGAAACACAGTGAGAAGAAAAACTGAAAGCTGGGCTTTCGCTCAACAGCAGTGGTATGCAGGATGCTCGCCTAACATGGAGCTCAGTGTCCAGCACCACCATGGGGTGGGCTAGAGGACAGAAACTGTCAACCTACGGGTGCCTTGAAAATGTGGGGCTAGGAGATGGCTCAATTGCTAATATGCTTGTCAGTCAAGCATGAGTTTGGGTCCCCAGAAAAAGCCGCGCATGACAGGGGAAGCACTGGGAGCCAGTGAGGATTCTGCGGGCTTGCTGGCCAGCTAGTCTCCCTCAAATGGCAAGCTTTAGGCTCAGTGAGGGACCCTGTTTCGGAAAATAAGGTGGAGTGCAGCAGAGGAAGACACCAGAGGCCAACCTCTGGCCTCCACATACCCTTGCGGTTGAGCTGAAGCCCCCAGGTTTTGTTTTTTCTTCTCTGTATGCACATACACACACATAAATCCCCCCAAAGAGCTGGGGTGTGGCTGAGCTGGGAGAGCAGTGGCCTAGCAGGCATGAAGCCCTAGGTTCCATCCTCGTACCTCAGGAACCCGGCACAGTGGTACACACCTCTCCTGCCCACACTCAGGAGGTAGAGGCAGGAGGATCAGAAGTTCAAGGTCAGCCTGGGCTCACAGAACCAACCCTGTTCAAAATGAGAGGAAAGCAGAGAATTGTGGCCTCAGAACTACTGTCGCCTTTCTCTTCATAAACCCTCTCAAGTGGGCCTGTGTGTGCTTTCTTTCTCTGTTCTTTCCTCTCTTTCTTTCTTTCTTTCTTTCTTTCTTTCTTTCTTTCTTTCTTTCTTTTCTTTCTTTCTGTTGTAGGACTTTCAAGGGCACATAAAAGAAGATGGGAGTTTTGTTTCTGTTTGCTTTTTCCAGCCTTACTCTAGCTATGAAGCCAGCCTCCGGCCTCACTGCCTGGGCCTTCTTGGACAGTTACTGTTTCTGGGAATACTGTCTTGGCCAGTTAAGACGAGCTGGGGTCAGCCCAGTGGAGCACCAGGTTAGCCAGGGGCAGCTCCAGGTCCCATCCCAGTGCCACATAGCCTGCATGAGAGCCACATCCCAGTCACTTGGGAGGTTGAGGAAGGCTCAGGAGTCCAGGTCATCCTGAGGCTGAGTAGTGAGTTTGAGACCAGCCTGGGCTACATGAGACCCTGTCTCAAACGGAAGGGCAAAGCAGTGCAGCACAGTGACCCAGCACTTGCCTGGAGGGGCTCCATCCTACAGAAAAACAAAGTATCAAATCTGAGGCCTCAAACAAACCCAACGCCCATGCTTAACAAGACTGGGAAGATCCCCTTTCTTGATGAAATCTTAGAAGCTCCAGCTTCCTGCAGATCCCAGCTCTTGGCCCTGAGCCCCACAGGTGCCTTCCCACACCACCGCTGAAAGCCTTCAGAAACTGGGCACACTGGCACTGCCCACAGAGGCGGGGGCAGGACAGCGCTTAGCAGTAGAGCACATGGGGTAGCATGTGGGGTAACGGATGGATGCACACACTTATTTGTCTTTCCTTTTAAAATTTGTATTTATTTATGTGGGGGTGGGGTATGCAGTGTGCCTTGGCTCACTATAAAGTCAGAGACAACATGCCCAAATTGGTCCCCCACCCCCTCACCATGTGGGCTCTGGGAATCAAACTCAGGTCATCAGGCTTGGTGAGCATCCTTACCCACTGAGCTGTGCTGTGCTGTGTACAATTTTCAGGTCCCAGTCAAACTGAGTGGGAAATATAAAATCTGGCCGTGTGTTTTGTTGGGGAGGGGTGCTTTTCAAGTTTTTGTACCAGGTTTTCATGCCAACCCATAATGCACTTTGAGTATATCTCCTCCCATTTTACCCCCTTTTCATTTTTACGAGAAAGGCTTACAATAGCCCAGGCATTCCTCAGGCCCCCTATACAGTGGAGGATGGCCTTGAACTCTCAGTCCTCCAGACCACAGGGCTTGCAGACTTGGCCACCAGACATGGTACTTGCCTGCTTATCCTCTTCCCCCAATATGCACAGCCTCCCCCATTGTCAACACCCGGCGCTGGCTTGTATGTTGGTTCCAATCGATAAAGCTCCATGGACAGACACAATATTGCCCCACCCCCACCCCCACACAGTCCAGAGTTCAAAGCCAGGATCAGTCTGGGTTCTATACATAGTCTGAAGGCTTTAGCCCACATGCAGCAACACATTGTCCAGAGGCCACTTCCTCAGTCTCTCAATCTAAAAAAGCCTGAAGCAGGAAAATCAGTTACCACTTTCCTCCTTCCTGGGATTAAAACGACTCCTCCTCTTCCTCCTCCTCTCCCTCTTCTTCCTCTTCTTCCTCCCCTCCCCCTCCTCAGTGTAGTGGTTGGATAGAACCCAGGGTTTTATGCATGCTGCCAAAGTACTCTATAAACGTGTGTGTGTGTGTGTGTGTGTGTGTGTGTGTGTATGTGTGTGTATGTGTATGGCGTGTATGTGTATGTGTGTGTGTATGTGTATGGTGTTGTGTGTATGGTGTGTGTGTGTGGTGTGTATGCTGTGTGTGTGTGTGTGTATGGTGTGTGTGTGTGGTGTGTGTATGCTATGTGTGTATTGTGTGTGTGTATGGTGTGTGTGTGTATGGTGTGTGTGTGGTGTGTGTATGCTATGTGTGTATTGTGTGTGTATGTGTGTGTGTATGTGTGTGTGTGTGTGTATGGTGTTGTGTGTATGGTGTGTGTGTGTATGGTGTGTGTGTGTGTGGTGTGTGTATGCTATGTGTGTATTGTGTGTGTGTGTGTATGGTGTGTGTGTGTGGTGTGTGTATGCTATGTGTGTATTGTGTGTGTGTGTGTGTGTGTATGGTGTGTGTGTATTGTGTGTGGTGTGTATGCTGTGTGTGTGTATGCTGTGCGTGTGTGTGGTGTGTATATGCTATGTGTGTGTGTGTGTGGTGTGTGTGTATGGTGTGTGTGTGTATGGTGTGTGTGTATTGTGTGTGGTGTGTATGCTGTGCGTGTGTGTGGTGTGTATATGCTATGTGTGTGTGTGGTGTGTGTGTGTATGGTGTGTGTGTATGGTATGTATGTGTGTGTATGGTGTGTGTGTGTGTATGGTGTGTATGGTGTGTGTGTGTATGGTGTGTATGGTGTGTGTGTATGGTGAGTGTGTATGGTGTGTGTGTGTGTGGTGTGTGTGTGTATGGTGTGTGTGTGTGTATGGTGTGTATTGTGTGTGTGTGTATGGTGTGTGTGCCTGTGTGTGCGCACATGCATGTGTGTGCAGTGTGGTCAGGGGACAACCTGCAGGAGTCAGTCCTCTCCTACCATGTGGATTCCTGGGATTGAACTTAGGTCCTCAGGCTTAGTGGCAAGTGCCTTTTTCTGAGGCCCTACTTTCCTTTCTGTTGCTATGATAAACACCAGGACCAAAAACAGCCTGGGGTGGAAAGGGTTTATTTTACCTTAAATTTCCAGGGAACAGCCTATCTCTGAGGGACCTCAGGCAGGAACCTGGAACTGGGAGCTACTACGTTGACTAAACCATAGCTCACTGCTTCCTACATCAGTCGGGAATCACAAAAAAATGTCCTAAGGAGGTATTTTCTCAACCCAAAGTTCCTTCTCAGATTACCTTAGCTTGTGTCAAACCTAAGCAGCCCACCACGGTGCCCTTGAACATCTCTTACTTATGACAGTCTCAGTACATGACCCAAGTTGGCCTGGATCGATTGATTATCTATCTATCTATCTATCTATCTATCTATCTATCTATCTATCTATCTATCTATCTATCTTATTTCTTTCTTTCTTTCTTCCTTTCTTTCTTCCTTCCTCTCTTTCTTTCTTTCTTTCTTTCTTTCTTTCTTTCTTTCTTTCTTTCTTTCCTTCTGTTGTTGGGGGTTTGGGAGACATTTCTCTACATAGCCCTGTCTGTCCTGGAACTCCCTTTGTAGGCCAGGCTTCAAACTCAGAGGTCCGCCTGCCTCTGCCTCCCCAAATACTGGGATTAAAGGCGTGTGCCACCACAGCCCAGCTGAAATATTTTTAATTAAAAAATGATTTATTTTTGGGTTGGGGATTTAGCTCAGTGGTAGAGTGCTCACCTAGCAAGCGCAAGGCCCTGGGTTCAGTCCCCAGCTGCAAAAAAAAAGAAAAAAAAAAGATTTATTTTTACTTTACGTGTTTGAGTGGCTACCATGTATGTGTGGGGACCATCTATGTGCCTGGTACCTGTGGAGGTCAGAAGAGGGCACTGGATTCCCCGTAACTGGAGTTATAGACAGTTGTGAGCCCCCATGTGGGTGCTAGGAACCAAGCCCAGGTCCTCTGCAAGAGAAGCCAGTGCCCTTAACCACTGAGCCACCTCTCCACTCCTGGCTTTTTATTTTTTCTTTCTTTTCTTTTTTTTTTTTAAGATTTATTTTATATATATGCGTACACTGTAGCTGTCTTCAGACACAGCAGAAGAGGGCATCAGATCTCATTACAGATGGTTGTGAGCCACCATGTGGTTGCTGGGAATTGAACTCAGGACCTCTGGAAGAGCATTCAGTGAGCCGTCTCTCTCCAGCCCTATTTTTTATTTTCTTAAAACTAACTGTGTGGGAGGTGATGTAGCTCAGTGGTGGAGCCTCTTCCACAGTCTTAACCACCACAAACCTGGCCTCTCTTCCCACCTAGGAGGAGCTACTGCAGAACCACAGCTCTTGGGCCTTGGTAGATGTTTGGGAGAAAGTGTGCAGGCCACAGTGGGGTTCCTAACAAAGAAGACGTGTCCTTTCTGGGGTAGGGGTTGTCAGGGTATTGGGAGGTGGGGGGAGGGGCAACCTGCGGTTCAGAGTAGCACAGAATGTTTGGAGGCTCCTTACTCACTTCTCCTATTCCCCAGGGGGGTCTGTATGAAGCAGTGAACGAGGTCTACAAAAACCTCATCCCCATCCTTGAAGCCCACCGAGACTACAAGAAGCTGGCCGCAGTGCATGGGAAGCTACAGGAGGCCTTCACCAAAATCATGCACCAGGTGGGCCTAGGCCCTGCTGGGTCAGGATAGGTGCTCTCCAGCCCCCCACCCCACCCCCGCTCCCCTAATCTTGTCTCCTCTTCCCACAGAGCTCTGGCTGGGAGGTGAGTCTGAGGGAATCCTGATTCCTGGTGAACGGTGGTCAACAAACACTAGGGGGCGCCAGAACGGCATGGCACCCCTCCGCAGGGGCCTGCGCTCAGTGGGTGATGACGCACAGCCCCCTACTTACTCCCTTCCCCCAAGTCCCCCCCATCTCAAGGGCACTGTGAGTCACCCAGCTGGGAGCTCTCCAGAGACACCCCTCCCTCCCTCGGGTAGGACTAGCTCAGTCACCACCAGGGCTGGGGGTGGGGGAGGAGTGGGGCTAGCTCTCCCCCTGTCTGATGCTTTTCTTCTGTCACTGTCTTAGGGCTCCCTCACTTTCTCTCCATCCCAGTCTCTCCAACTCCCGGCTCTGCCTGCCCGGGACAACTGCTCCTCATCTCTTAGGGTGCTCCCCACCAATCCCTCCTTCTCCTTTCTATTTTTAGGCATCTCTCAGTTGAGGGAGAATTTTCTGGCCAAAGATGGCAGGAACCTAGAGCCCTAGGCAGGCTGGGTGGGGGCAAGTGGGTAGGTCCCCGCCTCTCCTGCATCCTAGGTCTCCCTCTCCCTCTATAGAATGATTCTCATAGGGTGGTATAAGCAGGACCCAGGGGGGTACCTCTGACCCCAGACCTCTGACCTCTGACCTCTCCAATGACTGCATCTCTCTCTCTCTCTCTCTACCATCCCTCCGTTCTTGTGTCTGGCCACACGTCTGCCCCACCCTATCTGGATCGGCCTTGGTGAGTGAACTTGGAATGATCCCACCTCCTTCCCCATGGTTTGGGGGATGGTTTCTAGGGGTGAAAGGTCTTCCTTCCATATATGGGGCTATTAGCAAAGAGGAGAATGTTCTAGAACTAGAGCCCAGGGGTTGGGGATTTAGCTCAGTGGTAGAGCGCTTGCCTAGCAAGCACAAGGCCCTGGGTTCGGTCCCCAGCTCTGAAAAAAAAAAAAAAAAAAGAAAAAGAACTAGAGCCCAGCATCCCAGGACAGGAGGCTGCTCAGTCACAGGGCACCTGCTGGACCTGGGTGTCATGGGTACCGAGGTACAAGCAAGCAACTCCGCCCTAATTTGGTATTGGAGCGTTGCTGATGAGTCAGCAGACGCTACAGAAACTCAAGTTTATGTTAAGCAAGGATGCTGACAGAAGACTGTCGGAGTTCGGAGGCTGAGACAGGAGGATAGCCTAGTCTACATAGTGAGTTCCAGGTCAGCCAGGGTTATGGAGAGAGATCCTATCTCAAATAAATAAACAAGCAAACATTTTTTAAGTAAAAAAATAAGTGGCTGTGGTCTTGTCACGGCCATAGGGCCCCAAGCTAATGCCTTGCAGAGAGGAGCTGGGGTGTTAGGTGTTAGGTGTTAGCCATGGAGTGCTTACCTAACATGTGGGTGGCTCTGGGTTCCCCTGTCATGTTCGTCTGTCTCACTGTCTCTGAGATCTCCGACAGGCTCCTGAGGTTCTTGGGATTCCCCACCCCAATCTTCTTTCCCTCTGTATCCCACCCTGAGTGTGTCTGGGGCAGAGGCCATCTGCAGAGATGCCTCCCTGCCAACACACTGGCCTCTCTCAGCCCAGCGTGTGTTTGGGACGTACTTCCGAGTGGGCTTCTATGGTGCACGATTTGGTGACCTGGATGAACAAGAGTTTGTGTACAAGGAACCGTCGATCACAAAGCTGGCAGAGATCTCACACCGGCTAGAGGCACGTCCTGGCACTGGGAGGTGGGACAGGCCATGCGGGTACAGTGGGGGCTGCCCTAACCGACCACGAGTCAACCCTGTGTCTCTAGGAGTTCTATACGGAGCGGTTCGGGGATGATGTGGTGGAGATCATCAAAGATTCCAACCCGGTAGATAAGCTCAAGCTGGACCCACAGAAGGTGAGAAACACTGTGCAGACACTGTGTGCAGGGTGGGGCAGGTCCTGATTCTCGGGAGGGTCCTGTATATCCAGTTCCAGGAAAGATCTGGACCTGTAGGTCCAAAGCCTTTAGACCTGAAGGGCCTGGGCCTCTGGCTGGAGCGGTGTCGGGTGGACACCCACTTCCAGCCCCATGCATGGACCCGGTTACTCTAGGCCTACATCCAGATAACATACGTGGAGCCGCACTTTGACACTTATGAGCTCAAGGACCGGGTGACCTACTTTGACCGAAACTATGGGCTTCGGGCCTTCCTCTTCTGCACACCCTTCACGCCGGATGGGCGTGCGCACGGAGAGTTGGCAGAGCAGCACAAACGCAAGACGCTGCTGAGCACAGAGCATGCCTTTCCCTACATCAAGACACGCATCCGAGTGTGCCACCGTGAGGAGGTGGGACCCCAGACCTGGGCAAGAGTAGTGGGGAGGGCTTCACGCCTAGGGAGGGGAGGAGATGATTGGGGGACTCGAGGTCCAGTCCTGGGGGAGACTTTTCCAGGGAGGAAAAGGCAAAGAAGCCTCACAAACAGTGCAGGGACTCTGGATGCAGGAAGAAAGAGAGAGGGACTTAGCAGAATGGGCTTGGGAAATAAAAGGACCCCAGGCTGAGGCTCCAGATGCAAACCTCTACCACCAGGCCTGGAGAAGTGTGGAAATCTCAACTGTAGAGGCCCTAGGCTCAAGGGCAAACAGCTAGTGAACCAGACCAGAAACCCCAACTGGGTCGAGACCCACCAGGTAGCACAAATCCCCCAGCACTGTTCACAGCCTGGGACCCTCCCGGCCCCACAGTTTCAGCTATTTTGGGCTGGCTTGGAATAGGACGTTGCAAGCCCCAGCATGTGCACCCAGACATGCAGACAGCAGTACTCACAGTACACACCCCACTGACCCCCACAGACAGTGCTGACACCAGTGGAGGTGGCCATTGAAGACATGCAGAAGAAGACACGGGAGCTGGCCTTTGCCACCGAGCAGGATCCTCCAGATGCCAAGATGCTGCAGATGGTTCTGCAGGGCTCCGTGGGACCCACTGTAAACCAGGCATGGCTGGCATTGCGGGGGCGGGGGCGGGGGTGGGGATGCTGGCCACCATGGGCCTCCAGTTGCCCTCATGAATCTTCTCACCCAGTAGGGTCCCTTGGAAGTAGCCCAGGTATTTTTGTCAGAGATCCCAGAAGATCCCAAGCTCTTCCGACATCACAACAAACTACGGCTCTGCTTCAAGGATTTCTGCAAAAAGTACACTGGCTCTTATAACCCTGCCACCCTGACTCTCTCCTGTGCCCATCCTGACTCCATGTTTAAATTCACCGCCCCTGTTGTGGGTCTGTGCGTGATTGCCTCCAGACCCTTCACATGTATACCCTGAAGGAGTCCCTGGCCCCTCTTCTTGCTCTCTCTTGAGTGCCAGTCTCCAGTAGCCTCCTCTTCACCCCTCAGGTGTGAGGATGCACTAAGAAAGAACAAGGCCCTGATTGGACCAGACCAGAAGGAGTACCACCGGGAACTGGAACGCCACTACAGCCGCCTCCGGGAGGCACTGCAGCCTCTGCTCACGCAGCGTCTGCCCCAGCTGTTGGCACCAAGTTCCACCAGCCTCAGGTGCCCACCGTGGGGGCTGCCTCACACACATATACATGTGCACTGTGTGTGGTGTCCGAACTGGGTCACGACATTTCATCTATCCTGGTTTTCGGTTATTGTATTTGATTTAGTGGGGTGGGGCATGTACGGGTCAGTGCATGGAGATCACAAGACAGATTGCAGCCACAGTTCCCTTCCACTAAGTGGGTCCCAGGGATTGAACTCAGGTCAAGGCTTGGTAGCAAGTACCTTGACCCACTGAACCATCCTGTCTACTCTCCCCACCCACTCCTGATAGAAACAGACTCCTAGGCTATACACGGGGTTAGTACCCTGCCACTGAGCCATGTCCCCAGCTTTCAGCTGGCCATCTGAGACTCAGTTTCCACACCTATGAAATAGACGTGATTCTAGCACACTGTGAATCTTCTGGGGGTGGAAAGTAATACAAGTGACTAAAGGTGCTTGCAACCAAGCTCCAATACCTGGGTTTGAGTCCCCTGAAACCACAGGTAGAAGGAAAGAACCAGTTCTATTAAGTTATCTTCTGACCTCTACATTTGTGTGTGTGCACGCACGCACGCGCACGCGCGCACACACACACAAAGAGAGAGAGAAAGAGAGAGAGAGAGAGAGAGAGAGAGAGAGAGAACAGAAAAAGAGTCTACTCTTCTTGGATGGGATGTGTGCTGCTAGATGAGGAAGTGGGAAGACTGGAGCTGGGGGTCCCGCGGCCCTGCTAACCGGCCTTCTGCCTCCAGGAACTCCATCAACAGATCAAGTTTCCGGAAGACTGATCTCTGATGAAACAGCTAAAAGCCACACCCAGAAGACCAGCACCTACACCTCAGCTGCCTGTGCCTTTCTGGAGTCAAACCTACTCCCTCATCCATGGGGTGACCACAAAGTCCTTGGAGCTGGGCTCTGTCTGTCTGCACTGATGGATTTCTAAGCTTTGTTTTTATTTGTTTGTTTTTTAATTTAAAGTGAGTTTTATATACAACCTGTGTGGTGTGCTGACAGTTGACACGGTTCCTGCCCTAGGGTGTTGATGTTCATTCAGTCGGAGAAGAGAACACACACACACACAATGTAACATGTCCATGGGAAAGAGTGCTGTGTGTGTGTGTGTGTGTGTGTGTGTGTGTGTGTGTGTGTGTGTGCCTTTGGTCACGTGTGTACACCTGTGGTGAGGGCTTGCATGAGTGCATATTTCTGTCTCTACGTTATACTCTACTTATAGATCAGCCTGGCCTTGAACTCACAAAGATCCATCCACCTCTTGGCCTTTTCTTACTAAGTGAGGGAGAGATTAAAGGGGTGTGCTGGGCCCCTCACCTCATTTGTATTGTATTTTTTCTTACATTTATTTATTTATTTGTATCTATATGTCTGTGGGTGCATGAGTGCCATGGCACACATGAGGAGGTCAGAGGACAGTTTGCAGAAGTCAGTTCTCTCCTTCCACTGTGTAGATCCCAGGGATTGAACTCATACCCTCAGGCCTGGCAGCCGGCTCCTTTATCCCATGAGCCTCTCCTTGGTCATCCGCTTATTTTTTGAGACAGGACTCCTTGAACCTGGAGTTCATAGATCCAGCTAGGGTCACTGCCGGTAAACCCCAGAGAGCACCCAGAATTGGGCTTCAAGGTAAACTTTTGGGCCCAACTCTTATGTAGATGCTGGAATTCGAACTTAAGTCCTGATTCACACAGCCAAGCAATTTACCCACTGAGTCACAAGTGCCTTGTGCTAAGTAGATTCCAAGAAGCTCTTTTTCTTTCTTTTTTTTTTTTTTTTTACTGTTGTTTGTTTTGAGACAGACTCTCCTAGTCCAGAATCGCTGTAGTAGAAGGTGGCCTCCTAGTACTACTGGCCCCACGACTTTGATGTGCTAGCCATTGTGTCTTCAGAAAGTCCTGTGCAAACAGAAGTTCACCTCTGGGCTAGGGTGTAGCGTAGCAGCAGAGATTATCTAACATTCGAAGAGTCCTGGGGTCCATCCCCAACCCCGCAAAGTCAATAAGCCACGCCCTGTGATTTGTGTCAGCTCTTGAGTAGAATGAAGGGAATTTTCTGAACACACTTATCAGGTAGATCATGTGATTGACCCCATTCTGCTGATGGGGAAACTGAGGCCCAGCTTCAATTTCAGGAGATAGGGATGGGCTGCAATCTCGGAGCTTGGGCCGGCGGTCACGCTACGGTGCACCCGGCCTGCAGCTGGAAGACTTCCAGCTGCCGGCGGCCAACGGGGGAGGGGTGACCTCCAGTCCTGGCCACCGCACCGCCCCGGAGCTGGGCCCCGGCCAGCTCCGCCCCCTGCAGCGCCCAGCTGCGAAGGGCGGGCACCAGGCTTGTAGAAGCCGGGACCCTGCCCCGAGGGCTTGTGGCCAGGAGTCGACTGAGACCCTAGGACGCGCTCAGGCCGCAGCGAAAGCGCGTGCACCCCTGCGACCACCCTTCAACTTCGCCCCCAGCCCCTGCGGCCCAGGCGCCTGGGAGGCTGGAGGGGCGTGGCTTTCTGCTGGGGGCGTGGCTACCGCGCTGGCTCCACAGGCTTGGGGCGACTGAGGCGGAGCGGGCAGGACGCTTGGGACGGCGGAGGCTGCAGCGCGCCAGGCGAGTGGGATCGGGGTGGCCTGGGGTCTGGGCTTCTCTAGAGGGACTATCGGGATTTCTAACCCACCTCCAACCCTAGGCTGCGAGCTCGCTCACTCTCTCTTAGCTGGTCCCTGCCAAGTCTTAACCATCTGCGCCCAAACTTTGCAAACCGGAGCGTCTGGGTCCCCGCGCTCCTGTCCCCTCCCCAGCCCTGACCTGGGCCCTGCTTCCCTTGCCCCTAACCCACCACTCTCCTTTTATCATTCCCTGCCTCGCTTCCTCTTCTCCGCCTCTTTCGTCTAGCTCTGTCCCCTTCCCTTCCCAAGTCCCCGCTCTCGCAGCTCCCGGTGGCCGGACCAGGCCCCTCAACGGCGGGAAGGCATCCGGCGTCCGGCCGAGCTGGGCCTGGCTGCTGGGCGGGTGTGGGGATCAGCAGATGTTTGCCATTAGACTGGGACCCCACAGGCCCCGCCCCTCCCCGCCCGGGGCGGGGTCCTCCTCACCCCTAACTTTGGGGGCGGAGAGAGTGAGGCAGGAAAACCCCCAGATTCACCCAGGCTGGTGGGGAGGTGCACTCTGGGGAGACCCTGTGGCCCTTCTCTGAAAACTCCCACCTGTTGATTCTCACAGCCTCCTTCCGCCTCTCTCATCCAGGGATCTTGTGGAGAGGGGGGGCCTCCTCTTCCGACTCCCGCCACAGAGTTACCAGCCTGAGCTTAGATAACTGCAGACCCTTAGACCTCAATCGCTGCGTCTGGAGAATAAAATGTGTGGAGTCTGGGGGCGCCTTGGGCGAATCTGCCCTGTTTTAGGCTCAAGTCACAGAGACCTGCCTGCCTCTGCTTCCCAAGTGCTGGGATTAAAGGCATGTGACACTACACTCAGCTTGCAAGATCTTTTCCCAAAAACATAAGCAGGGTTGGGGATGGAGAACGTGGGGTGTGAAGCCTGGGGTTCCAACCCACAATATATAGCTGAGTATGGTGGTGACACCAGCAAGGCCAGAACTTGGAAAGTAGAGGCAGGAGGATAAGATTTTAAAGTCATCCCCAGCCACATAGTGAGTTTGAGGCTAGCCTGGGCTACAGGGGACTGCCTCAAATAACCAAATAAAACAGTGTGATAATTATTCAGTTTATTCATTCCACCTTGGTGCCCCTATCCCAAGTTACCCCAATTCTGTTCCCTCTTTCTATGTCTCAAGTCCTCAAAATATATTTTGGACAGAATATATTTCCTGTCCTTGGAGGGACTGAGACTCCAGGCAGATGCCAATTTTAACTACAACTGGGAACTGCATTTCAGGTGCTCAAGCCAGCAAAGCAAGCGGAGACGTGGACAGACACAAACTGGAGGGACAGAGATATGGATGGGAACTGAAGCAGGGGAAAGGAGCATCCTAAGCCTGCCTTGATGCCCAGCAGGTGTCCCACCTAATCCATCCCCCCAGGTACCCACTGCCCTAACACCCACAGCTTAGAATGGTTCACTCTAGAGAGTGAGATGGGTGGAGGTGACTGCAGCAAAGTGGCTGCAGGGCAGATAACAGAAAGGACTGACCTTGGCTAACCTCCAGGACTGAAGTGGGCCCTGCAGAAGTCTTGATTACAACCCCCCTGCAGCCTGTTGGCACCCCGCTTTACTGCCACCTCTATGACTTTATAGTCTTCCACCCTACTCTATCCCTATGTACCCCACCAAAACCCAGACACATCCTGAGGGGGCAGGAAGTTCTATGTAGCTGGGCAGTGAAACTGTTTATTTTTAGAGAAAATTGTTTCCATAAAGAGGAAGGCTTCTCAGAACTTTTACCCTCACCACTTTGCGGACCCTCCACCGGCCTGGCCTGACTCTCTGCTTTGAGGTCGCTGAGGGGTCCCACCTCCATGTTCTGTCTCTCGCTCCCCCCGCCCTGCAACCCCCCCTGTGTCCCTGTTAGCACCCCCAGCCCTCCCCCCTCTTACCCTGCTCTCTCTGTGCACTTTCTAAGCTGGGCCAAGGGGAGGGGGCACAGGAAGGGTGGGGCCACCTGCCCTGGGGGCCATGTGAAGGCTGTGGGAACTGCTGGAGCCTGTCCAGGGCTGGACAGATGTGCACGCAGGGAGGTTTGGTTTCTTTGTTCTGGGGCTTTCTACAGTCAGGCAGGGGTAGGAAGGGGAGCTTGAGTGCTCAAGTATGTGAGAGGTGCCTGACCCGTACCTACGGGGTACCAGGCCATCTGTGAAGGGTGGGTGGCTTCTCCTTCCTTTTCCCTGAAGACTGCCCACCCCTCTGCAGGTTAGCCTCAGCTGTCCGAAGGCTGTTGGGGAGACTCGGTTCCCTGAGTGACATCTGAGGAGCAACTGCAGAGAGAGGATGGCCCAGGTCCTGCATGTGCCCGCCCCATTCCCAGGTCAGGGGCAGCTGGGGGGGGGGGGTTTGAATGGGGAGGACGCTCTGACAATCTGGGTGCGGGTTTGGAGGGGCAGCCATAATATGAGGGCCTCAAGTGGGGCAACAGCTCAGACTGTGTGGCTTGACTGGGAAGGACAGCTCTAACCGTGACAGTCTTAGGGAGGGGACAGCACTAATGTGAGGTCTGAGTGAGAAAAGGACACCTTTGTCCTTGGCATCGATGGTTGGTATGGGCAGACAAGCTTTCTTGATCTCCGATGGGCCGCCAACGTTGGCAAATGCCACTTGTGTCCCTGGGCTATCAGCTGGGCAGAAAAGGGAGCAGCAGTATTTAAAGGCCTCGGCTTTCCCCAACTCCAGGAACCCCTGGCCAAGCCTCCTCAGCGGCCTTCCCCAACAAGGAGCCAGACCCGCCATACTCGGTGGAGACGCCCTATGGCTACCGCCTGGACCTGGACTTTCTTAAGTACGTGGATGACATTGAGAAGGGCCACACACTGCGCAGGGTGCCGGTGCAGCGCCGGCCACGCCTGGGCTCCCTGCCACGTGGCCCGGGCTCCTGGTGGACGTCCACAGAGTCGCTGTGCTCTGACGCCAGTGGGGACAGCCGGCACTCGGCCTACTCCTACTGTGGCCGCGGCTTCTACCCACAGTACGGAGCCTTGGAGACCCGCAGCGGCACCAACCCACGCGTGGAACGCACGCTGCTGGATGCGCGGCGCCGACTGGAGGACCAGGCGGCTGCCCCATCATCGGGTGGCCTGGGCTCTCTGACGCCCAGCGCTGCGGGCTCCACCAGCTCCCTGGCAGGCGTGGGCCTGCTGCCCCCCACACCTCGCAGCTCTGGCTTGTCCACCCCAGTGGCACCCAGCGCTGGTCACCTGGCCCACGTGCGCGAACAGATGGCTGGAGCCCTGCGCAAGCTGCGCCAGCTGGAGGAGCAGGTCAAGCTGATCCCCGTGCTCCAGGTCAAGCTGTCGGTGCTCCAGGAGGAAAAAAGACAGCTCACCGTGCAGCTCAAGAGCCAGAAGTTTCTAGGCCACCCCTCAGGGACAAGGAGCCGGAGCGAGCTCTGCCTGGACCTTCCGGAGGCCCCCGACGACCCTGCTGTGCTAGAGACTCGCTCGGTGGGCACCTGGGTTCGAGAAAGGGATTTGGGCATTCCAGATGGTGAAGCTGCCCTGGTAGCTAAAGTGGCCGTGTTGGAGACCCAGCTCAAAAAAGCGCTGCAGGAGCTGCGGGCGGCTCAGACCCAGCAGGTCGACCTCCAGCCCCAAGCCTGGCCACCACCAGACACCCAGGTCCGCGTGGACACCGTGCGAGTTGTGGAGGGTCCCCGGGAAGTGGAGGTGGCAGCCAGCACGGCAGCCGGGGCTCCTGCACAGCGAGCTCAGAGTCTGGAACCCTATGGAGCAGGGCTGAAGGCCCTGGCCACATCTGCGGAGAACACCCTTGTGTTCCGAAGTCATGAGGTGGTGGAGACCATGTGTCCCCTGCCCACAGCTTCCACCAGCAACATGCACACAGCCAAGAAGATCAGTATTACAGAACGGAATTGCACTGGTGCGGCCAGGATGGCAGGTGAGTGACGAATCAGGGGAGTCCCAGGAGGACCCCCTCCTCATCCTAACCTTCAGAGCCTCTCAGAGTGAGAGGGTTCCAGGATGGGTCTCGGAGCTGTAGGCACTGGGCAGAGAAATTTGGTGTCTTGGGCCTGGGGAGGTGGCCCAATTGGTAACGTGCTTGCTATGCAAGACCCTGAATTCTGATCTCAGGCCCCTGTGTAAAAATGCCAGGTGGGTTCATCCCTACTTGCAATCCCATCACGGGGAGACGGAGGCAGGAAGATAATGGGGGCCAGATTGGGTTACTTGGTGAGTTCTAGCCTGTGGTAGACCTTGTCTGAGACAACAAGACAGCCCAGTGAGATGGCTCAGTGGGGACGCTGAGCCGGATGACCTCCATTGTTCTGTCCCTGGAGTCCACATGGCAGGAAAGCAAACCTCACTCCTGCAAGTTGTCCTTTGAGCTCCACAGGTGTGCTGTGCCACACGTGTGCCCCAGCCCCATAAAAAGATGGACATACCTGAGGAACACCACCATCTGTTTACCTCTGAACTAAACACGTATGCAGACACAGTGCACGCACACACATGTACACAGGTACACGCGCACACACATGCATACATTCACATTCACGCTCATGCATGCACACGCATGCATGTCTGCACAATCCACACCTATGCATGTACACTCACGCCTGCGTGCACAGAGAAACTGAACATCTAGCACACTGCCTTGTTGTGTTGGGGTGTAAAAAAAAAAAAATCCCGTAAACATGAGTTGTTTGGAGGAGGTTCTCCAAGGCTGTTGGTTTCATAGAAAGTTCCCTCTTTTGAGTGAAGAGCTGGCAGGAATCAAGACACTAGAAAGAGTGTCTTGTTTGGGTTTCTGAGGGACAGCCTCGGGCATATCCGGGTCCAGGTGCTCAGGGGGTTCTGTGGTACCTCTAACTCACTGTTCTCTGGGGCCTTCAGATGAATGAGTCTGGAAGGGAGGTGTTCCCTCCCCTCCATAGGTCACACAACACCAGATAAAAATCCCAGGAGTGGCCCTCGATGTCGGAACAACCATTGAGCCTTGAGGGTAAAAGAGACCCTACCTACCCAAGCCCAGTGGCCTTCGGAAGAGGAAGGGGGTGTACCCGGAGAAAGTGCTGAGTCCTCATGCCAGGAAGGGCATATACTAATCGTTAGCTGCCCAGAAGCTGCCAGAGTGATTCACAGGATTAGTGACAGCTGTTCTGTCTTGGCACAGGCCTGGGGTGCCAGCTGCTGTGTTAAGTGTCTCACCAAGGGAGGCTGAGGAAGATGGCCCACAGCCAGATACCCCGGTGCGATCACTGTGTGACCCTAGCTGAACAACACCACCTCTCTGGGCCTCCATTTTCGTCCCTGTGGCTCGCTCTAATACAGATACACCCTTCCAGAACCCTTGGCAGTGAATGCATACAGTAAGCGCTCAAGCAGTGCCTCTTGCTGCTTCTGCTGACAGTTAGCAGGTTGACCTGATTTGTTTCCTTTAGGTTGCTTGGTTTTGAGTTTTCATTCCCTTTGGGGGTGTGCGACATTTGAGTGCTTGGTTTTGAGTGTTCTTACCCTCTGGGGCTATGTGGCATTTCAGACAGTCTTGCTGTGTTGTGAACTCCAGCCTTGAGCCCTTCCCTTCCCTTCCCTTTTCTCTCCATCTTCCCCTCATCCCCCTCCCAAATGCTGTGCCTCGGCTGGCTTACAGGGCATTTAATCCATGCCCAACTTCAGCTCTGCTTATAGTTGGGGAAACTGAGGCTTAGGGCCAGGAATCACCTAAGACTCATGGAACCCTGCATCCCCCCCCCAGATCCCGGTCATGTCGGCCGCAGCCCTGCTGACTCTAACGGGCACCGGCTGCAGGGCGAGGGCCCAGCTGTGCTTCCCTGTTGTTCCGGCCAGCTACGGAAACCACCACTCTGTTCTGTGTCCATCCAAACACCCAGCCCTGAGGTTCTGGCCCCCGGCCAGAGGCCCGCCCAGCACAGCCTTGGAATCTTTGAGAGGCACCCTCCATTCCAGACATGCCTCCCAGGGCAGTCATGGGGCCTTCTGCTCACAGGACATAGAGACAAAGCCATGTTCACTGCCTGTGGAAAGCTGCCACCCCGAAAGTCCTCCCTCATGTCTCACTGCACTCCCTGTTGCTGCATCTTGGCCTCGCTTAGATAGAGCGGGAGTATGTTCATTTATTTCATCTTGTTCTGAGGATACTTAGTGCTTATTGTCACAGGTACTAAGAACATACATAGCAAGAGATCATTCCTACCAATGTCCCTGCTCAGGGCCTACAAGATGGCTCAGCAGGTAAAGGTGCTTGCTGCCAAGGCTGATCTTGGACCCACATTTTGTTTGTTTGTTTATTTTTGAGGACAGGGTCTCACTGTATGTCTCACTGGTTGGCCTAGAGCTTGCCACAGAGACCACGCTGGCCTCTAGCTCACAGATACCACCTACCTGCCTCTGTCTCCCGAATTCTGGGAGTGAAGGCCCACAGCACTGTGCCTGACCCAGAGACTTACATATTGGAAAGAACCAACAACCAACACAAGCTGTCCTCTGATCTTCACACAGGCACCAAGCCGTGCCTCATACCCTCTCTCCCCCCACTAAGTAAATAAATACATAAATAATACTTTATTTTTAGAGACGGGGTCTCCTTATGTAGACAAGGCTACTCTCAAATTCACAGAAATCCACTTACCTCTGACTCCAGAGTATTGGAACTAAAGATGCATACACCTGGTTGGGGATTTAGCTCAGTGGTAGAGCACTTGCCTAGCAAGCACAAGGCCCTGGGTTCGGTCCCCAGCTCTGGAAAAAAAAAAAGATGCATACACCGACATGCACAGAAATAAGTGTAATTAAAAGGAAGGAAAAAAAAAATCTTCAGAAAATATACGAGAGACAAAGTATCCACATGAGAAATATGTACTCAGATCAAACCCGAGGGAAACTGGCAGGGCTGGTGACAGCCCTCTGGGGACATGGCTGCCCCGTGCCCTCCTCTGTAATCCTGAGCATGCCTTTGAAGCTCTGCGTGGTCTAGGCGATAGCACCCAAACCTCCTCAAACTGCAACACTGTCTGTAAATCAGGTGTCCTGACCGATCACTGTGCGGGGGCGTGGCCCCGTTGGTAGAGCCCCTGCCTAGAATCCCCCAGTGAGGGACTGAGTGTGGCCTAGTGGTAGACAGTCGGCTCCCGGCTCTCTAGTGTCCTTTGAATATATTCAGGTGTGGTAACACAAGCTTATAAGTCCTGCACTCAGGAAGCTGAAACAGGAGAATCACCTCAGCTTCAAGGCCAGCCTGGGCTACAGAGTGAGTCTCAAAACAGCAAATGCTAAAATAGGAGGTGATGGAGAAGATCAGGCCTTGTGGGCAAAGAGGCGATGAGAGGCTCCAGGCCAGCATACAGGCTCTGGGATCAAGACGAGTTTGGGCTGATGAATGATCTAGAAGGGGGAAGACAAAGAGTTGAGGTGCTGGGGGAATCTAAGCATCCAAGGGTGAGTGCCACAGACTCCTGAGCTAGGACAGCACTGTCAGAAATATGAACATATGAAATATGGTGTTCAGATGACATCACCACATCATGTCCTCTGAGGTTGGTAGGCCTGGTGATAAATCATGGAGCACTCTTTGGAGGAATAGATAGGTGTGTGTGTGTGTGTGTGTGTGTGTGTGTGTGTGTGTGTGTGTCCTCTTTAGCATCCAGTGAGAGTTGTGTTTCTCAGCAGAGCTGGAAATTACTTTCTCCAGCTGAAGATTTGGGGAAGTCCCCACCTCCACAAACACAGACACATCCCCAGGTTTGAGAGAGGTAGGCAAGATGGACTGAAAGACTTGGAGTCAGTCACACGCACACACTAAAACAAATCTTACAGCCAAGTGTGGTGGCAACACTCCTCTAATCCCAGCATTCTGAAGGCAGAGACAAGTAGGTCTTTGAGTTTGAGGCTAGCCTGGTCTATGTAGTGAGCTCCGGGACAGCCACAAGGCCCTGACTTGAGCAACAAAAATGTGATTTCTTTGTAGAAGGATTGGAAAGTACGGAAAAATCTGGAATATCAGTAACCTAGGTATAGCTGCTTTCTAGATTTTTGTTTGTTCTGTTTTTCTGAGATAGGGTCCCGCTCTAGTCAGGCTAGCCTGGAACTCATGGTCACACTGTGGCCTCAGCTTCTGTGAGTGTTGGGATTATAGGCATGAGTGACCAGTACAGCTCCTGCCCTTGGCCGCCGCGCCAGCATTCTACCTTGGGCCATGCTGCAACCCCGCTTCTGAATTTTTATTTTTATTTTTATTAATTTAGAGGCAGTGTCTCAGGTAGCCCAGGATAACCTTGAACTCCTGATCCCCAGTCCTCTTCCCCTTGAGTGCTATGCCGCCATGCCTGGTTCATAGGGTGCTGGGGATGGTACCCAGGGCTTAGAGCAGGCTCACACATGCTCTCCCGCCCCAGCCTCAGTCCTGTGTTTATTTCGTAGGAGTGTGTGTTTGAGACAGTTGGGTTTCGTAGCCCAGGCTGCCCTTGCTGCCTGCCTCCATCTGGCTTGCCAAAGCTGGGACCTAAGGCATAGCCAGTCTGAATCTTTTAAATGCATAAAAGAAAAACATGTTTTTAATATCTGGCACCACAGAGCTGGTGGAAATTATTGTTTTGATTGATTTTGTTTATTTTTTCAGCTGCCGTGGGACCCAGGGCCTGGTGCATCCTGGGAAGCATCTGCTCTTGGTCCAGGCCCTGACCCTGCACTTATTACGTTTTTCCTTGATTTTCCCTGGCCACATGAAAAGGCACTGAGCACAGTAGCACGTGAGCCTGCCAAGCGCATTCCTGCACTTGGGAGACTGAGGCAGGAGGATTGTTGTGAGTTCTAGGTAGTTCTAGGGTGACATAGCAAGATGCCACCTTGATAAAGAGAGAAGGGAAAGGAAAAGAAAGAAAATTGAGAGTAAACACAGTCTTGGGCCATCTTGGCTAGAGTGTGCTTGTCGAGTCGGAGGCAGAAGGATCATTGGTTAAAGGGTGCGAAAAATAAGAAAGAAAGCTTTGTAGTGGGGGCACATGCCTTCAACCCCAGCACTCAGGACGCAGAGGCAGGCAGATAGCTGAGTTTGGGCCAGCCTGGTCTACAGAGTGAGTTTCAGGATAGCCTGGGCTACACAGAAAAACCCTGTCATGCAGAAAACACAGAAAGATAAAGAAGGGGAGTCGTTCTTTTCACTTTTCCTGTGTGTACTGTGTTTTAAGAGAGAATTAAAGGGCAGCCTGGGGTACGTAAGTCCCTGCCTCAGAAATACAAATAAAGAAAAACCCGGGGCTGGAGAGCTGTCTGCAGTTAGGAGGCTGCTCTTGCAGAGGAACTGTTGCTTCTCGGCACCCACATCAGGAGGCTCACAAATACCTGTGACTCCCAATCCCTTGGAGCCTCCCCAGGCACACTCTTGATTAAAAATAAATCTTAGAAAACACAGATAGAGCTGTGTAACGGCACGGTTTGTGTTGTCTTACTGGGTCCAGCTCACCCACTTTTGAATTTCAGCCTTCATCCCAATCATTATGTATGTATTTATTCTTCTTCTGTATTGTCTTTTAGTTTTCTGAAACAGGGACTTCCCCATGTTCTGAAAGCCACCCCCAGCCTCCAACTCCCAGGTCTTCCTTCATCTGCCTCCCAGGCACTGGGGTCACAGATGTCACTGCCATGCTTGGTCGACATGTTTTACCCCTTTTGAATTACTTACAAACGTATTTATTTGTTCCGGGCGTGTGCTCGGGAGTGTGTGGATGTCCGAGCACAGCTTTGGGGAGACATCTGTCTCCTACAGTGTGGGTCCCAGCATCAAACTCAAGCCGGCCACTTAGCAGCAAGCTCCCTTCTTCACTGACCCATCTCGCCCGCCCCGTATTCTGCTTTTTGAAGATGATGTTCCTCTGTGCTTTCCTGGCTAGCTACCAAGTAATCCTCCTGC
Organism: Rattus norvegicus; assembly: GCF_021556685.1. NCBI lineage: Eukaryota > Metazoa > Chordata > Mammalia > Rodentia > Muridae > Rattus > Rattus norvegicus. The sequence goes on along the minus strand of NC_141541.1, from coordinate 26,585,063 downwards.
CTCACCCTCTCCATTCCCTGGGCCCTCAGGCATGTGCCACCACCCTGGGACTTCCCTACCCCTTTTAATTGCTTTGCTGCACCCCACCTTCAGCAGCCAGTTTAGATATTCCGTGTCCTTGAGAAACATGCCCTGTGCCTGCCGATTTCCTTAAATGGTCTTGTGTTTCAGAAAAACAAGATTCTCTCTCTCTGTTTCTTGTTTTTTTCCACTTAAATTTTTTCCCCTCCAGTTCTGGGACAGGGCTGGACATCTTGCTAGCCAGGCAAGAGCCACACTGCCGAGTGCCCACTCCCGTTTCCAATTTCATTATTTAATTACAGTCTATTACCTTTGCGGGGAGGGGGTGGAGTATGTGTGTGGTGGTTAGAGGGCATTTTGGGGGGATCCGTTCTCTTCCACATTGTGGGCCCTGAGGATCAAACTCAGGTCCCCGGGCTTGACAGCAAGCTCCCTTACCAGCTGAGCCACCTCACCAGCCCTGCGTCTAACTCTCCACGGGTCTGGGGATCCGAATCCAGGCTGTGGCTAACCTGCTGAGTCATCACACCAGCCCCTCTGTTTGCTTTGAGATAAAGTCTTACAGTTATGCAGGCTAGCCTCAAACTCACCTTAGCTGGGGCAGGCCTTTGACCCGTGTTCTCCGTGTTCTCCGGGACAACTCCCAGGCGGCAGACAGGCCTGGAGAAAGGGGGCGGGGGACGCTGAGCATTGCCTGTGGCAGTCAGCACTCAGCTTTGAGGTGGAATGTTTTTTTTTTGTTTTTTTGTTTTTTTTTTCCGGGGCTGGGGACCCGAACCCAGGGCCTTGCGCTTCCTAGGTAAGCGCTCTACCACTGAGCTAAATCCCCAGCCCCGAGGTGGAATGTTTTATTTGCTCCGTTTGCTCCCCCGCTGGCCGACTTCGGGTTCTGAGGGGTCCATAGCTGCCCTGGGATCGTGGACACACAGCTGTGCCGAGGTTTGGGGATTTGAACTCCGATCCTAAGGCTTGCACTGCAGGTGCTGTGCCATCTCCCCAGCCCTGGGGATTTAAAAAAACTGTTACATTTTTATTTATTGGGGGAAGGGGCATGTCAGAGGCTAACGTTTAGGGGTCAGGTTTGGCAGCAAATACCTTTACCCTATGAGCTCTCTTGCTGGCCCTAGAAAATATTTTTTCCTACTGATATTTTTTGACCTGAAGCTGTTTGAGTGCACAGGTGCAGAGCGCGGAGACACTTAGGTCTGCTGTTGCTGCTGCTGTTTTTGTTTCGCTTTGCTTTGCTTTCTCCAGAACAGGGTTTCTCTGTGTAGCCCTGGTTGTCCTGGAACTCGCTATGTAGACCAGGCTAGCCTTGAACTCAGAGATCTGCCTGCCTCTGCCTCCCAAGTGCTGTAACTAAAGTCGTCCATCACCATGTCCAGCCATTAACTGACGCATTTCAACATGTGCACACCCTGCTGGGGTTGGAAGGAAGCTTTGAAGCCTGGTTTGTTTGTCTGTCCTCTTCCTCTTCTTCACACGGGCTGTTGCACATAAATAGTGCATATACATATGGGCCACACTCGTTCATGTGCCTTTTGCCTCAGAGTCCTAGCCCTAGAGCCTGGGGTTACAGGAATGAGCCAGCACACAGATGGCGTCTGAGGGTTGTCACTGTCCCTGTTTTTATTCTTAAGGTGCATGGTGTATGTGGAGGAGGCAAGCTTGTCTACCAAAGGCATGCTAATGTCAGATGCTGGTCCCCTCACCGTCTTCTCTTGTTTGTTGCTGGTTCCCCAAGCTAGCCCAAGGGCTTCCAGGGGTTCTCCATCTCCATCTTGCCATAGGAACCCTGGAATTGCAGACTTCCACCACTGTGTCCAGCTTATGCATGGTGAACTCTTGTCATCAGACAAGTTCCCTTACCCAATGAGCTGTCCTGCCAGCCCCCAGCCCCCAGCATTTAAAATCTGGAGCTCTAAGCCAGGCACATTGGGGGCCTCCCTGCCATCCCAGCACCCCAGACTGAGGCAGGAGGCTCTTCAGCACAAGGCCAGCCTGGGCTATAGAGAAAGACCCACAAAACCACAACAGCCAAGTGCCTGAGGATGTAAAAGGTTGATAGAATGCAGACTCAGAATCCTGGGCGTGATGGGTTCTATCCCACATCTTGGGAGGTTGAGGCAGTGAGTTCAAGGCCAGTCTGGGCCACATGAAACTCTTGTCTCAAAAAAGACAATGAGCGAGCCAGGGCCACAGCTCAGTTAAGCATATCGTAATTGTGTACACAACTCAGGTTCCATCCCCAGGACCGCAAAACAATAATAATAAGTAAATAACTGAGAAGTTAGACGCGCCCGCACTGGCTCCTGGCTCCAAAAGTCAATTCAGTTCTCTGTCGGCTGGGGTCGCCACACCCTGGACTAGACTGCTTTTGGACACATTTGTAGCCAAGTGTCCCACCCCGCCCTGTCCTGTCCACACTCAGCCTGTGAGCAGAAAGCACTTTAAGTTCCTTGCATAACTTGAGTAGCGCCCAGGAACTTCAGGAAGCAATGACTTGCTTCTGATTTTAAAAAACAAAAAAGGTTAGTGGCAGTGCAGTGGCTCCTACCTTTAATCCTAGTACTTGGAAACTAGGGCGACCCTGAGTTTCAGGCCAGCCAGGGTTACACAGTGAGACCCTCTCTCCAAAAACAAAACATTGAATTTTTTTAAAAAAATGTAACCATCAAAGAGACCTTCGACTCTTGGCCCCTCCGCAGAGCTGCACCCATAGCTGGAAGTGGGTGCCGTAAGGAAGGAGGGACTAAGAGCTGCAGCAGGATGAGGAGGGCCACAGGCACCTCACTGAGTCCACACTCGAGGCCTGGGTACTGCGCGTCCTTGGAGACTGGGCCCAAGGAGTCACTTGTGTCGGCGTGGTGGCCATCTCAATACTCGTGAGGCAGAGGCCACACACTCCCTGATTATGGTGCCAGCCTGGTCACATAGTGAGTTCTAGGCCGCCAAGGCTGAGAGATGGCTCAGTGGTTAGTAGCACTGGCTGCTCTTGCAAAGGTCCAGGTTCAATTCCCAGCACCCACATGGTGGCTCACACCATCCGACTCTACAGAACTAATGGCTGTCCTTTCTCTTTTGTGCAGGCGCCAGGATGCACACGGTGCACAGACACATACGTGCACAGGCATGCATTCTGGCAAAACACTAGAAAAATCTTTAAAACTTAGAATGAATGGTGTGTGGAGTAAGCGTGCCCCCATACACGTGTGCGCCACATGTGTGTGGGAACCTGCATGGAGAGCGCACTGCTTCTTCACGTAAGTCAACCGGCCAGCCATGTCCGGTGGCAAATGCCTTTATCCTCTTGCTGATAAAGCTCTCTAGTGGCCACTCCGGCAGCAGGAAGGGCATTTACATGATCTGCAGTTGATCTGTCTCAGAGCTTTCTTTTTAATTGAGACAGTCTTGTTACATAGCCGTAACTGGCCTGGAGCTTGCTGTGTAGACCAAGCTGACGTCCGTCTCCCAGAGAGCCTCTGCCTCTGCCTCTCCGGTGCCGGGTTAGAGGCCTGCGCCACCGCACCCAACAAACCCTGCTTTTATGTTTTCCAAGTAAAGTTTCGGCAGAGTGGGGTATTGGTTTGATCGGTTGATTGATTGGGCTGTGGAGATTGGAATCCAAGGCCTCACATGCTAGACAAGTGATCTACCGCCAAGTCACACCCCAGCCCCTCACTGGGGATTCTAGGCAAGCACTCACTACCAAACTATGTCCTGAGTCCCCATTTTTAAATTAGTTTATAAATGCAAACTTTTCAAAGGTGTGGTGGGACATGCCCCTAACCCTAGCACTGAGGAGGCAGAGGCAGGAGGATCAAATCCAAGGACACCTGAGCTACGGAATGAGATGTGGGCCAGTGTAAGCTCGACAGGACGCTGGTCTTGGAGATAGGAATTCTAGTTGTAGTTTTTAAATGTTCTAGTGGCTCCTGTTCCCTTTTCCTGGTAACTAGAGTGACGCCTGCTTGGTATCAAGCAGGTCAAGATAGTCTGTCCCACAGATGGCTTAGGCAAGCAAGACACTGTGTGTGTGTGTGTGTGTGTGTGTGTGTGTGTGTGTGTGTGTGTGTGTGTGTTCTTTTTTTTTTTTTCTTTTTTTATTTTATGTGAGTACACTATAGCTGTCTTCAGACACACCAGAAGAGGGCATCGGATCCCATCACAGATGGTTGTGAGCCACCATGTGGTTGCTGGGAATTGAACTCAGGACCTCTGGAAGAGCAGTCAGTGCTCTTAACTGTTGAGCCATTTCTCCAGCCCCCGTGTGTGTTCTTTAAAGAACCTACTAAAGGGGTTGGGGATTTAGCTCAGTGGTAGAGCGCTTGCCTAGCAAGCGCAAGGTCCTGGGTTCGGTCCCCAGCTCCGAAAAAAAGAAAAAAAAAAAAAAAGAACCTACTAAAGTCAAAAGCTATGCATGCATGTATGTGCACACATTTTCACACACTCACAGAATCTTACATACATGCGCATGTGTGCACACATACACAGATCCAATCATATACCCACAACCACACATACTCACATTCATTCACACAGTCACTCACATACAATCACACACACACACACACACACACACACACACACACACACACAGATAAAGAAACACCAGGAAGGAATGGGGTTGCACACCTTGGAGCCCTGCACTTGGGCAATGGAGACAGAAGAATTCCTACAAGTTCTAGCCAGCCCAGGCTACTTAGTAATGCCATGAGTTAAAAGATGCTTTTTAGGGGGCAGGGATGATCCCGGGGCACAGCCTACTGCCTAGGGCACACATCTCTTACATATGAAGTTTGCATCTCTCCTGACCACCACACTCTTGCTGCAATTGCATTTTTTTTCTCTAGAAAACACTCAGGGTGACACAGAGTGTGAGAATTGAGTCTGAAGGCAGGACTGTGAGGCCCCCGAGAGCTCTGTCACCCGCAGGATGCCACTGGACAATTCTGTATTGTGTTGCCTAGGATTTCAGTTCCCTGGGCCTCAGTTTCCTCCCTCTATAATCAGACCCCTTCCGGGGTTGGAAGCTTGAAGGTGTCGCATAAGGACTAGCTCACCTGTGAGAAAGGACCGCATGGCACATGGCCGTCATGCCTCTCAGGCGATTTGTGGGGTGCATTGTATGGGCTGTGGGAGTCAGAGGATGCCTCTGGTAGTTCTCACATGCATCTAACTTGGATTTTATTTAATATTTATTTATTTATTATGTATACAGTGTTCTCTCTGCATGTATTCCTACACACCAGAAAAGGGGACCAGATCCCATTACAGATGGTTGTAAGCTACCGTGTGGGTGATTGGATTTGAACTCAGGACCTCTAGAACTCACTTAGTACAACAAGCTGTCCTGGAACGGCTCAGTAGACCAGGCTGAGCCATCTCTCCACACCAGCCAACTCTTGTTTCTTTACTGTTCGTTTGTTTTTGAAAGATGTATTTACGTATATGTCTATGGAAAATGAGCGCTTTATCTGCATGTACATCTGCACGCCAGAAGAGGAGATCCCATTTCAGATGGCTGTGAAATACCATGTAGTTGCTGGGAATTGAACTCAGGACCTCTGGAAGAGTAGCTGTGCTCTTAACTGCTGCTGTCTCTCCAGCACCCCCGTTTGTTTGTTTTTTGAGACTGGATCTACTCTCTAACCCAGACTATCCTCCCATTTGTAGTAATCCTCCTGCCTCCATACCTGAGTGCTGGAATTACATGTATACACCACCAGCCCACCCAGTTTGCATGGTGCTGGGGATAGACCCAGAAATTCGAGAGTGCTAGGCAAGTGGTCTACCATCAAGTCCAGCATTGTGCTTTTTAGAGATAACAGCTTACTCTGTAGCTCAGACTAGCCCTCCTGCCTATACCCAATGACACTAGGCCTGGACCAGCACATTAGGCCTTTTTCATTTTCCTGATCTTCTGAGATGCCACCTCTTGTCATCCCAGACCCTCCACCATCTCCTGCAGAGCCTTCCCCCTCTAGTCCATACCCTGCTGCAGAGCCTGAGAACCCTGCCCCAGCTGCCCAGGACACCACGGACAGGGAGCTCACCAGGCCTGTGGCATCGCAGGACTCACAAGCGGCCGAGGGAGCAGGTAAGCAGACAATCTGTGAGGGACACAGGACCCCAGTCATCCTCAGTGGACTCGGGATCACAGGCCACTTACGCCACATGGCCTCTCTTAGGCGGAGCCTCCTTGGGAGTCCAATCAGCCTTGAAGAGGAAAGAGGTCCCTGCAGACCCTGACGTCCACCAGAGGAACCTTCAGTTTGTGGGCATCAATGGCGGGTGAGTGGATCTCCAGTGCCCGCTGACTCCAAGTCGTTCATACTGTAGCACTGATGGGTAGGAACCGGGGCCTGAGCTTGCTGCTGTGAGAGCCACACTCAGCCTGGTCCTCACTGTTGATGCCTTCATGAAAGCATAAGGAATATAGGGTGAGGAAACTGAGGTAAAGAAATGCGTGCACCTTGCTGGGACCTGATCTGTGGCTCTGGAGCCTATGCAGGTCTAGTGGGGGCTGTGACGGGTGCCGCGTGGCACGGTTAGAAATGGAGACCATGGGCTCTGGAATCCCGAGTGAGGGGCTGGAGTGTGGATTTCAGACAAGTGCTCACTAACATGTGACTTGCTTTACCCCCAATATAAAATGTGGAGAAGCCGAGAACCCGAGAGATCACAACCAATCCCTCCTACACCATCACCATCGGTGTCCTTCCTGTCCACCCTTAGGTATGAGTCCTCCTCGGAAGACTCCAGCACAGCAGAGAACTCGGAACACGAGAGCACAGAGAACGAGGCCCCAGAGCCTCCGGTGAGGGTTCTGAGCACAGCTGAAGGCCCTCAGCTCAGGCCTCTGGGGCCTGCAGTGGGCAAGACCAGTCAGGACGAGCGTCAGCTCTCTCAGGAATCCCAGCGTGTGCCCGAAGCCAAGGTGGCCCCAGGACCTGACCCCGAGGAGGAGATTCGGTCAGTTCTCTGGGTCGGATGGCATCAGACAGGGTGATGGGTAGCTGGTCTGCCGCCTGGGACCCAGCTCTGCAGGCCTCCTCCTCTCAGACAGGGATTCCTGTCAGTCACTCACTATGAGCATCTCACCTGACCTTCTGAACGTTTTTCTTGTCCTTTTGAGACTGTCTCACTTTGTAGCCCTGGCTGGCCTGGAACTCACTAAGCAGACTATGTGAGCCTCAAACTCAGAGCTCTGCCTGCCTCTGCCTCATGGGTACATGTCATATGTGTGCACATGTGTTTGGGGATGTATGTGGGTATGTATGCGTGGGAAGACTCCTGGGCAGTGTTTCTTCTTTATCTTTCATTTTATGTGTGTATGTGAGATGTGCATATGTGTACCGTGTGTGCATGTGTGTGCATGTGTGTGCACATGGGACCATGCCTTTGTGTCTGTGTGTGATGCGGGTGCACGTGTTTGTGTAGGTATATGTGCACGTGTGTGTGCATGGGAATGCCCCCAAGACTGGCATTCGGTGTCTTTGGCCATCACTGTGCACTATATCGATTCACTCAGTATCTCTCCCTGACCCCGGCTTACTGTGCAACGCAGTTTAGCTTGCTGACTTGTTCTGCAGATCGCCTATGGAAGACACAGGCCTGCTGGGCTTGCAGCTCCTTGCCACATACCCACCCAGAATTTCTGTGGGTTCTAGGAATGTGGATTCCTGCAAGGCCTTGTCTACTGAGCCATCTTCCCAACCCCTCCCTTTTTATTTTGAGATATAAGGTCTTATTAAGTTGCCCAGGCTAACCTTGAACTCACTCTGTAGCACAGGCTACCTTGAATTTGTAGTCCTACTACCTCCAGTTCCTGTGTGTTAGGATTACAGACAGGTGTAACCAGCCTAGTTTATGGGGTGCTAGGGCTGGAACCCAGGGCCTCAGGCCTATTAGGCAGTCTAACAACTGAACTTCATCTCATGCCCATTTCCAGCCCTCAAGTCCACCAGCCATGGCAATGAACATGCTCTCAGGAGCTATCCTGAGACACATGAGAACATGTCTCAAAAACAGGGAGAGGGCTCAGAGGGTGGTTCACCAGTTAAAAGCATGAACTGCTCTTCTGGAGGACCTAGGTTCAATTCTCAGCATCCATATGTGTCGTAAGACAAAACTTTCTCTGGGAAGACACATTAAACGGCAGCGAGGAAGCCCATGACAGACATACCACCAAAGTCCAATTTGGTCAACCAGTGAGTTTTATTGGGGTCACTTACAGGAATATGGGGAGGTTACTTAAAGGGTCAGAAGTGACTCAGAGACAGCTGCATCAGCAAGGTGCACCCCAGAATGAACGACAGCTCACAAAGCTGGGAACCTGGAACACACTTCATAGCCTGCAGGCAGCTCAACAGTTTGGAGAGTGTTTGTTCTGAGGTACTCTGGTCTAAACCTCCTCTAGGCAGCTTGGCTGGTCTGAGAGTCTTCTCCACAGCCCAGCTTCCCTTCCTCTGTGGGGACTCTCAGCTTTCATTGTTTACTGTGGAAGGAAGAGGCCTAGTGAACCTGGTCGGTTTCAGGGACTTCCTGAAGCTACTCTGAGTTGTTTACTTCCTGCTTAAGGAGCATCCTTCAGAATGGTATGCTTTAGTCTTGGAGGAAACTGTTAACCCACAATGTGATAGCTCACAATCATGTGTAACTCTAGTTCCAGGAGATCCAAACCCTCTTCTGGCCTCTTCCAATAGGGCACACATGGTGCACAGACAGACACACAGACAAAATACTCATACACATAAAATAACAATGAATAAATCTTTTTTTAGTTTATAATCTGATAACATTTCTCCCTTTCTCCTCCCATGTATGCTATTCTGTTCTCTTTCAAATTCTTGGCCTCTATTTTCTTTTTACTAATTGTTACTGCGTGCATCTAGGCATATACCTATATATTCCTAAAGTTCAATCTGCGTGATGCTACCTGTATGTGTATTTTCAGGATCGACCAAAACTAAATCTTTTAAAAGATAATGATGATGACACCTTTAATCCCACAGCTTGGGAGGCAGAGGCGAACAGATCTCTGAGTTCCAGGGCAGCCAGGGCTACATAGAAAAACGCTGTTTAAAAAAAAAAAATCCAGGGGTTGGGGATTTAGCTCAGTGGTAGAGCGCTTGCCTAGCAAGCGCAAGGCCATGGGTTCGGTCCCCAGCTCCAAAAAAAAAAAGAAAGAAAGAAAGAAAGAAAGAAAGAAAGAAAGAAAGAAAGAAGAAAAAAATCCAAAACAGTGATGATGATGGTGGTAGTGGTGAGGAGGAGGAAGAGGATGATAAAATGAGGGGCCCCCCTGTCGGGTAGCTCCTTACTGCCTATAACTGCAGCTCCAAGGACTGCTACCCTGTCACCTCCACAGGAGCCTGCAGTCAGGTACACAGACACACAGATAGCAACATACAGTTTTTAGATTTTTGCTTTAGTTAGGGTTTTACTGCTGTGAATAGACACTGTGACCAAGGCAACTCTTTTAAGGACAACATTTCATTGGGGCTGCCTTACAGGTTCAGAGGTTCAGTCCATTGTCATCAAGGCGGGAGCATGGCAACGTCCAGGCAGGAATGGTGTAGGAGGAGCTGAGAGTTCTACATCTTCAAACTGAAGGCCACTAGGAGAAGACCGACTCCCAGGCAGCTAGGACGAGGGTCTTAAAGCCCACCCCCACAGTGACACACCCACTCCAACAAGCCCACACCTCCCAATAGTGCCACTCCCTGGGCTAAGCATATTCAATCCATGACAGATATGTTTATTTTACTTATGCATAAGAGTGTTTTGCCTGCGTATAGGTATGTGGACCACATGCATGCTTGGTGCCCACAGATGTCAAAAAGGGATCCCTGGGACTGGAGTTACAAACAGTTCTGAGCCTCCCTGTGAGTGCTAGGAACCAAACCCAGGCCTTTTAAAAAGTGCTTTTAATTACTGAGCCATCTCTCCACCCCCTTAAACATAAAAGTAAATAAAGGAGCTGGAGAGATGGCTCAGCAGCTGTGAGCACGGCCTGCTCTTCCAGAGGACCCAGGTTCAATTCCCATCACCCACATGGTAGTTCACAGCTGTTTGTAACATTAGTCCAGGGGATCTGACATCCTCACACAGACCTATGTACAGGCAAAACACCAATGCACGTTAAAATAAATTTTAAAAAATTATTTAAGGGGTTGGGGATTTAGCTCAGTGGTGGAGCGCTTGCCTAGGAAGCGCAAGGCCCTGGGTTCGGTCCCCAGCTCCGAAAAAAAAAAAAAAAAAAATTATTTAAAAAAATTCCAGGCAGTGATGATGCACACCTTTAATCTCAGGAGGCAGGGGCAGGCACATCTCTGAGTTCGAGGCCAGCCTGGTCTACAGAGCAAGTTCTAAAACAGCCAGAGCTACACAGAGAAACCCTGTCTCAAAAAACAAAAACATAAAATAAATAAAGAGCTCTAAAAGATTAACAAATGAGTAAACTTTCAGAAAGTAAAGCAACGTAAGCTCACCCCTGTCTGTTTCTGGCAGGATGGATCTGAGCCCTGACCTCATATCAGCATGCTTGGCCCTGGAGAAATACTTGGAGAACCCCAATGCCCTCACGGAGCGAGAACTGGTACGAAGGACCCTGGGCACACTCTCCTACCACACCGCGATGCAGGATGTCTCTGCACCTACTCAGAGGCGACCCAGACACGAAGGGTGTAGCTTGGTGGTGGGTGGGGCTGAGTCCCAAGATTGTGGTGGGGTCCACTGCTACCCGGAGACACCTGGCTTCATGTTCTTGTTTTTGGGATGTTCAGGAGATATTTTCATTTTAGGAGCTGTGTTAGAGTCTGTGGGGACAAGCAAACATTTTAGGGGCTGTCTCTAATTATCTTGGAATGTAGGCAAGCATACACTACATTCCAGGGTCCTACCCTCTATCACGTCACTGGCCCTGTGGCTGAGTCAAGGACAACATTGTTTTGTTTGTTTGTTTTCATTTTGCTCATTTTGAGGTCTCATGTAGCCCAGGCTGGCCTTGAACTACATGTGGCTGAGGATGACCCTGAACTCCTGATCCTGCCTCCGACTCCCAAGTGCTAGGATTATACGTCCACGCCACCTCACTGAATTTGTTTGTTTTCTGAGATAGGGTTTTCTCACTAGGGTAGCTGGATGTCTGTGTATGCCTGGCCTGAAACTCCTGTATAAGTCAGGCTGGCCTTGAACTCACAGAGATCCTCCTGCCTCTTCTTCACGTGTTTGTGTTCAGACAAGTTCTCAGTGTGTAGCCCCGATTTGACTTGAACTCTGGATTTTTTTTCCTTGGACTCCTGAGTGCTGGGATTAGATAGGTGCTACCTTGGCCAGTCACAGGAGCTGCTGTTTGGGGACTCCCTCTTCTGTTCTTGTATCTTTGTGCAGAAGGGGATGGGGATCCCAATCCTCACTCTGTCCTCCTGCCGTCTCTATGCAGAAAGTGGCTTATACCACGGTGCTTCAGGAGTGGCTGCGCCTGGCCTGCCGCAGTGATGCACACCCTGAGCTTGTACGGCGACATCTGGTCACCTTCAGGGCCATGTCTGCCCGGCTGCTGGACTATGTGGTCAACATCGCTGACAGCAATGGTAACACTGCCCTGCACTACTCCGTGTCACATGCCAACTTCCCTGTGGTTCGGCAGTTGCTGGACAGCGGTAAGCCTCCAGGGAGGACCAGCCTGGTGGTCTGATGGGGGAGGCATAGGTTCCCAAGCTCATGAGAGAGTGGTTGCCTTCCTGTTCTAAAAGTCCCTGCTCCCTTCACAGTTTGATGGAGGGTTGGTGGTCAGGGATTGCAGTGTCCCAGTCTGATGGGGAGGCACCATGTTTTCCAAGTCTGAGGGAGCTTCCACTCACTTGATGTAATAGAAGCAATGCACCTTCTAAGTTGGATGGGGCAGAGTGTCCCCTTCATTGACTGATGAAGGAGGCTTTGCCCTGATGAAGATACTCTGTCTCCTAGAGGATTGTAGCCAGTCTGGTGGAACTCAGTCTTCTTAGCAGTACGATGAATTCCCACTAGACACTAGGATGCAGGTATCAGCAATGAACGGTACCTGTGTAATGGATACTTTCACTGTTATGGATACTCTGTTTCCAAAGCCCTTGTGTGAGGGGAGGCCTAGGCCTCTGGGCTGACATGGTATTCAGTCAGACAAGAAGAAACCTGTCTTCCCTGGTCTGATGGAGTAGACAGAAGCTCCCAGTCTGAGGGAGGCAGAGCTTAGGGAGCGCCAGGATACAAAGACTGGTTATAAAAAGAAAGAAAAGAAAAATCTGGCAGCTGAGGAAATGGGCAGTAGAGAAAGTGCTTTTCCTGTCAGCATAGCCATGGTTCCGGTCTCCAATGCCTAAGAAAAGAAAACAAAAAGCAAATCTAGGCACGGGGTGGAGTCAGGTGCCTATGACATGACCCTTGGGAGGGAGGAGGTGTAGACCAGAGAGTCTCTGGAGTTTGCTAGCTGCCAGCAACAATTCAGTGACAGATCTCCTGTCAAGAATAAGGTGGAGAGCAGTGAAGGAAGGTGCCTGTCACTGACCTCTGACCTACACACACACACACACACACACACACACACACACACACACACACACACAGAGGCAGCAAGATGGCTGAGTGGGTAATAACACTCCTGACAACCTGAGTTCGATCCCTGGACCCACACAGTGGCTGGAGAGAGACAGCTGTTGCAAGCTGGCCCCTGATTTCCACAAGATGTCAGGGCAGGTACTCCCACCCCAACTAACTAAATAGAGGTAAGAGGTAGATTAGGCAGCTGCAGAGATGGCTCAATGGTTAGAAGTGGGTAATGCTCTCCCAGTGTAGCTACCAGCTCCCACAACTGTCTATAATCTACCTACGACACCCTCTTAGAGACTCCAGGGACGCTTGGACTCTGGTGCACATATATGTGCATATACACAGACACACAAGTTGAAACATAGTAAATCTCTTTTTAAAGTAATTTTTTTTTTTAAGAGAGACCAGACAAACAAAACGAAACATAAACGGAGGTACCTGGCTCCCGGAGACACTCTGTGGTTTCCACAGCACATGAACAGTCCACAGAGACCTACTCAGCTATGCCTAGACAGAGGGAGGGGCACAATCCCCAGTGCTCACCGTGGCGGGCCAGCCTTTAGTCTGATGGCAGAGGCTCATGCCCACCCTTCCCCTCCCCTCCCCACACAGGCGTGTGTCAGGTGGACAAGCTAAACCGTGCTGGCTACAGCCCGATAATGCTCACTGCTTTGGCCACCCTGAAGACCCAGGATGACATTGACACCATCCTTCAACTCTTCCGCCTTGGGAATGTCAACGCCAAAGCCAGCCAGGTACGGGCCTGCAGTGGGCCTTTGTTTACTTAATTCATTTACTGGGGATGGGCGTAGGCCTGGGTACTCTTTTTGAGACTCGCAGGTGGGCCCCAGGTCATCAGACTTGATGGCAAGTTCCTTTATCCATGGAGCCACCTCACCTGCTCCCTGACCTCCTTTATGGACTCCAGGCTGAGGGCCAAGCCTGGTCTATAATTAGGTATTGAGACTCAAAGCAGCAGGATTATTTCTTCAAGACTCGAGGCAAGGAGTTGATGTCTGAACCTGATTGACTCAGCCTTAGAGCAAGCTCCAGATAACTGGCATATGATGTGTGTGTGTGTGTGTGTGTGTGTGTGTGTGTTTGGTCCAGAGGACCAGCATTTTAAGACATGTTTCCCACTAAATCTAGGGCTCACACAGACTAAGATCCCCCTGCCTCTGCCTCCCTGGCACTGGGATTACAAGCTACATCCCAACCCGGCTGTGCATGGGCTTTCTCTGGATGGAACTTGGGTCTATTACCTACTTGATATAACGTCTCTTCGCCTCTCTTTTTGAAACAGTGTCTGTTACAGAGTACCCCAGGGTGGCCTCGAACTCACAGAAATCCGCTTGCCTCTGACTCCATAGTGCTGGGATTAAAGGCATGAGCCATCGTGCCTGGCCCCTATTTACCTCTATTTATTTATTTATTTGGTTGCTTGCTTTGGTTTTTTGAAACAATGTTTCTCTGTGTAGCCCTGTCTGGTTTGGAACTCACTCTGTAGTCCAAACTGACCTTAAACTCTAAAGAGATCCCCCTGCCTCTGCCTTCTGAGTGCTGGGACTATAGGCACAAGTCACCACGTTCTGCTAAACCTTATTATTTATTATTGTTGGAAGACTAATGATTGAGCCCCACACATGTGAGGTAAGTGCCACGCTATCTACAGGGCCCACCTCCCTCTTCTTCCTCTGTTGTTTTTTTTTTAAGATTTATTTATTATTTATTTTTTGTTTGTTTTGTTTATGTAGCCCTAGCTGCTATGTAGATCAGGTTAGCCTACAATTCAGAGATCCCCCTGCCTCTGCCTCAAGTGCTGGCATTAAAGATGGCACACACGCTGTCTGTGTTTTGCCTGCTTGTATGTGTCCCTAAGAGGGCATCGGATCCCCTGGGACTAGAGCAGCAGGTGATTGAGAACCACAGTGTGGGTGCAGGGGACCAAACCTCTGCCAGAGCAATGGGTGCTCTGAGCCCCTGAGCCACCTCTCTCGCCCACAGCTCTCTTCTTATGTGTAATTTGAGGAAAGATTCCACTGAGTTACCCAGGCTGGCCTGAACTGTCAACAGACCTTGAGCATGAGGCCCTGTGGTACCAGACCCCCACCTCTTCACTTCCCTTCCCCTCATCCCACCTCTGTCTACAGAGGTGACACGTGCCTGTAATCCCAGCACGTGACAGAGGCAGTAACACAGGGGTCAGTGTCACCTTCAGCCACAGCAGGTTCTGGGCCAGCCTGGGCTACGTGAAACCCGATATTAAATAATATTAATAATAATATTGATGATGAAGAAGGCCCTGCACTCACTGGTACACTCTCTATCCCAGGGCCCTGCTTGCTCTGGACTTACTGGGCATGTCTTATAAATGGAGTTACAGTTCCCTAAATGTGAATCAAACCGTTAAACCTCTGAACTGTCAGCAGACTAAGACAAAAGTGTCACAGGTTCCAGTCCATTCTGGGGGCTCTGCAGTGAGGCTCTGTGACACCAAAATAAACACACACACACACACTGTCTGTGATTTTTTTTTTTTTTTGCGTCTAGCTTTACCCTCAATGTTTTTAGAAGTTAGAGAGCATCCATCAATATTCTGAATAACGTTTCTTGTCATGGCTGAGTAGTATCCTGATGTATGACTTGACAAGGTTTGCTTTGTCTCTTCATCCTGTGGTGATCACCATTTTTTTTTCTTTTTTTCGGAGCTGGGGACGGAACCCCAGCTTGTTAGGCAAGCGCTCTACCGCTGAGCTAAATCCCCAACCCCGATCACCAATTTTTTAACCACTTGGGTGTAACTACTATGTAGAAATATCTCGGCTGGATATGTTTTTTTTGTTGTTGTTGTTTACTTTTTTATTCACTTTTGACAAGTTTTTACATAATTGTCCACCTATGAGTTGGGAGCTCGTGGTAGGTGGCTAGAACCAGGCTAGCCCTTCTGAAGAAGACCAGTTTATACTGAGACCTGAGGGAAGAGAAGAAGCCAGGTGGGCCCAGTCTGTGCACCCAGTCAATGTCAGAGGGGAGCCGCGGGACATCCGGGAACATCAAGAGCAGAGGTATGATGCCACCAGGCCTCTGTACTACAGCCCTATTCTGTTGTCTCAGGCAGGACAGACGGCCCTGATGCTGGCGGTCAGCCACGGGCGGGTGGATGTGGTGAAAGCGCTGTTGGCCTGTGAGGTGGATGTTAACATGCAGGATGAGGACGGCTCCACGGCCCTGATGTGTGCGTGTGAGCACGGACACAAGGAGATCACCGGGCTCCTGCTGGCTGTGCCTAGCTGTGACATCTCACTCACCGACCGCGTGAGTCCCCACCCGGTGCTCCCTGGTGCTCCCTTGGAGGGTGGCTGCTCCTCAGTGCTCCCTGGTGCTCCTCGGTGCTCCCCCGGAGGGTGGCTGCTCCTCGGTGCTCCTCGGTGCTCCCCCGGAGGGTGGCTGCTCCTCGGTGCTCCCTGGTGCTCCCTTGGAGGGTGGCTGCTCCTCAGTGCTCCTCGGTGCTCCCCCGGAGGGTGGCTGCTCCTCGGTGCTCCCCCAGAGGGTGGCTGCTCCTCAGTGCTCCTCGGTGCTCCCCCGGAGGGTGGCTGCTCCTCGGTGCTCCCCCAGAGGGTGGCTGCTCCTCGGTGCTCCCCCGGAGGGTGGCTGCTCACGGGGCTTCTTTAGAGCTGTATGTTTTACAGGATGGAAGCACAGCGCTGATGGTAGCCCTCGACGCTGGGCAGAGCGAGATCGCATCTATGCTGTACTCACGCATGAACATCAAGTGCTCCGTGAGTCCTCTTCCCGGCACAAGAGGGTGGGATTCAAAGGAGCTTTGGGATCAGATAAGCTAGGAGGTTCCACCCCAGCCAGTGCTAAAGAGTTAAGTTTGAGGCCAGCCTGGGCAGCTAGGTAAGACTTAATCTCAAAATGAAGAAAGAGGACGGCTGGAGCTCAGTGTAGAGCCTCTACCCAGAATCCCCCAGTGAGGGGCTGTGGTATAACTTAGAACCCTCCGCATTAGCATTCGATTGCCTCAAACAGTATTTTGGGTTTTGTTTGCTTTTCAAGGTAAGTATACGTGAGTGTATTACGATCCTCCTCCAGCTGGGTTGTGAGTTTGGGCAAGCCTGGACTACATTGTCAGATCCTATCATATATGTGGAGGGGAAGTGGGCCACTGCCTCAGTAAACTAAATGGCTGGGATCCCGTGACAGACTTTCTCAAGCCCCTCCAATCTCCAGAGCCTCCGCTCTTGCCCTTCCACAGCTTGGATCGCCCTTCTCCCAAGGGTGCCCTGCTTGACCTGGTGCAGGGGTCAGGGAAGAAGTCTCCCTCTCTCCTCCCCGGGCTCCACTTTGATTCCTTCCCATGCATTCTCCCTGCAAGCACAGGGTGACAGCCTGTCACTGTATCTGCTGTGTTGGAAGGCAGGAGCTGCCCTCTTTCCCTTAGCATCCGCAGCAGATCTCCTCAGAGGGATTTAAAAGTATGCCAAGAAAGAATTCTGCCTCTCCTCACTTACAGTTCGCTCCCATGTCAGACTACGAGAGTCCGGCTTCGTCTTCAGCTGAAGAGTGAATACAGGGAACCAGTGAGTCCCCAGGACCCACCAGCCACAAGCCATGGCAAACCGTCCGTCCTCAATCCCTGTCCCTTTCTGCCTTGGCATTCCTCAGCCCTGTTCTCCACAGCAAACCCCCTGCACTTCCCTAAGGGAGCTCTGACATCTACCAGACTCCAGCCTTTCCCAGCACCGTGGGTTCAAAGCCAGAAAGCCAAGCTACATTCTCCTCCCAGTTGGCGCCAGTTGGCGACGCCCGGGTGTGGGTTTCTTATGAAGAACAGAGAGAACAATCAGCCGGCAATTATGGGAGGAGTGGGGGCAAGGGGGGAAAATACTGTATTCTTGAGTCATTGTTAGGGGATGGGAGGGGTCAGAATTCAGTTGCTAAATTTGAATGTCACTGGAATGTTACAGTGTCCTTTGTCTCAACACTACAGCAGGTCTCCACAAAGCCCGCTCAACACCCTTTGTCACCTCTTTTCATTGTCTAGTGTACAATAGGGTTTTGTCCACTGCCCTCCACCTCTAGACGGTTTCTTTAGGGCCAGGGGTGTCTCTCAAAATAAGACTCTGTCATCACTTAGCCATCTGCCTCCCGCCAGAAAGCAGTGTTTTCCTTTCACTGTCACACACACACACACACACACACACACACACACACACACACACGTACACACACATGCATGCACACACGGGGCTTGTCACCCTGCAGCTGATGTTCTTGCTGTGACTTGGAAATGACTACTTACAAGGAGAGGTTATGCAGACCTCCCTATTCCCCACAGGGAGGGCTTGGGACAGGAGAATGCTCCTAGAAAACCTTTCAAACCTACATACAGACACAAAAAGAAAAAAATTTCGGAGCGGCTCCCAGCATCCCAGGCAGAGCCTCCCTCCTCAGAGCGTAAACAGAGGATGTGATACTGACCAAGAACGGGCTCTCGCTCGGAAGCCCATGTGTTCCTGATTAAGAGCTGGCTGGCCTCAGAGCACTCCCAGAACTAAGCTTAAAGTGCCAGGCTTTGCCGAAATCCAAAGGGACAAATGAGTAGTTTTATGTTTGTGTGTTTGTTTTTAATGCCCTAGAGCTCCTGCTGGTGACAGGGTACAGACAGGCTGCACTTTTCTCTTACTGGGTTTCCTTTCTGTCCCCAGAATCTCAGCGTGGTTCATAGGGGGGTTGGATCTTGTTGTTTTTCCTTGTTTCTTTTCTAGATGTGCCTTGTGATGGGGAGGACATGTCCTCTCAAGTCTCCCTGTGTTATCCAGGTCACAGCTGGACCCACTGGGCCTTGGAGCCAAACCTCAGGAGGGCAGAGTTGAGGCTCATGAACTAAAGGAAAGTGTTCGTTTCTCTTCTAGACAAGTAGGTCTCTTGGTTTGATGGAGTCTTACTCCGCTTGACTTTTGTAGGAGGGGTTTGACTAAGGCATAGAGGCTTGGTTGGCATGAGAAAATAAGATGGATGGGTGGATGGATGGATGGACGGACAGACGGATGGATGGATGGGTGGGTGGACAGACAGACGGATGGACAGACGGATGGATGGGTGGATGGATGGATGGATGGATGAGTGGCTGGATACATGACTAGATGGATGGCTACTTAATGGATGGGTAGATGAGTCCGTGGACAGATGAATGAGGAGTGGTTGGATGAATAAATGAGCAATGGATGAGAGACTAGGCGGGGCTGGTGGACGGATGTCATGATGGAGTCTTTGCACGTGTATAAAACAGAAAACCAAACTGTAGGACAGCCGCTGGTGTCTCCGGACGCTCACAGCCTAGGGTACATTCATAAGGCTGTGCTCTGAGCTGAGCCCCGAGTTCCAGCCTTGTAGCCAGCAAGGGAGTTTATTTAAGGTTCTGGAAGCATCAGCTATGACCCCAAAGCACACACTCCTCAGAAAAGCCCCTGTCTGTTTCTGCCACTGCTGCTTTCTGTGTCTCTGTGAGGGGGCCACCAGGGCCAAACACCGGTCTCTCCTCTCCTTTCCTGTATACTCATGTTGTATTTCTACTCCGTGACCACGGTACGTCCATGAAGACAGTGTTACACGTAAATGAAGTATTCTTTTCTTGTAATCATGTTTTAGAAAGTAAAGGGACTTAATAAAGCTGCAAACAAGCGTTGCGTGTCTATTTTTCCCCCTGTTTTTAGGCTAGCCTTGAACTTCTCATCCTTCTGCCCTCTCTTCCCTTCTCATATACTTGATGTCAGCAGTGTAAACCGATGTGCCGTGCTTGCTAGGCTAACTGAACCACAGCCCCACCCTCTGCATTGTGTTGTCTCTTCCCATACTTTGTGTGTTGTAGCTCTGGGAACTGCACACAGAGAAGTGCGGTGCCACTGAGCCACGCCCCCAGCTCTTTTTTTTTTTTTTTTAAATTCTGGGATAAAGGGAGTTTATGGGGGAAGGGAGAGGAGGGAGGAAGACCTGGGGAGGGGTGGACAGTCTTCCTGCCTACCCTCAGCTATCTACTGAGTACCAGGGAAGCCTGGTCTATTGCGGACCCTGTCTCAAAAGACAGAACAAACAACAGAAATGTAAATAAATCCTGGTATTTATGTAAAAATATTCCAAGATTTGAAAAAAAATATCTGAAGTTCATAACATTCGTCTCCACGAAAACCTTGCCGATCCTGTGGTGGTGGTGATGGTGTTTTGTTTTTGAGGCACGGTCTCATGAACCCCATGTTGCCCCATCCTCACTACAAAGGTAAGGATGACCTTGAACTCCTGATCCTTCTGCTGCCATCTCCCAAGTGCGGGGTTATAGGGCTGCACCTCCACTGGGCTTTCTTCCCTCTGAGGATGAAAGCCCGGGCCTTGAGCATTCTAGGCAAGCACTGTGCTTGCTCAGTGCCAGCCGCAGCCTGAATCTCCTGTTGCTTAACTTGTGCTTTTGCGCAGCAGTTGTGTGCACAGGGACAGTGCCACGCACGCACGTGGCAGGAAGCCTCTGGGGACCCACAGTCCAGCCTTCTCCAAGCAGCAAGACCTTCTACCAGCTCCACTAAATTCTGGGAACGGATACTCAGGCCCTCCAAAAGGGCAGCATGCCACACGATCTTAACCACTGAGCCATCTCTCCAGCCCCTCTATTGATTCATTTATTTTGGTTACTCTAAACAGGGTCTCGTAGTCCGGGCTGGCCTGGAACTGCTGCCCCTTCTGCCTCAGTCCCAAGCATAGGCTTACAGGCAAGCCTGGACCACCAGCCGTGTATTCCGGGCTCCTGCTGATTAGTGTTTTTGGTTTTTGGTTTATTTTGTTTCATTTTGTTTTTCAAGACAGGGCTTTTCAATGTAACCCTGGCTGTCCTGGAACTCAACTCTGTAGTCCTTGAAGTCAAAGAGATCCTCCTGCCTCTGCCTGCTGACTACTCTAGGTACTCACAGAAGAAGGCATGAGGAGACCTGCTCAGTCCCCTTACTCCCTTGGGATATGATCTCTCACTGAACCTTGGAGCTAGGCTGGCGGCCAGGAAGACCCAGTGAGACTCTTTCCTCAGTATCTGCACTATATGGTACAACCATGTCTGGCTCCCTCATTGGTACTGGAGATTTGAACTCAGGTCCTTGTGCTTGCACATTGAGTCCTCACCCAGAGCCCTAGTATTTTACCTTGAAGTCCAGGATGACCTTGAACTGCTCCCACCTCTGAGCTCTGGGACTTCAGGTCTGTACCACCACAGTTTAAGAACCTTTAGATTTATTTAGTTTATTGGTGCGTGAGTGCTTTGTCTGTGTGCATGTGTGTGCATCACACATGTGTGAGCAGGGAATTGAACTCAAGTCCTCTTCAAGAACAACCAAGCTGGGGTTGGGGATTTAGCTCAGTGGTAGAGCGCTTGCCTAGCAAGCCCAAGGCCCTGGGTTCGGTCCCCAGCTCCGAAAAAAGAAAAGAAAAAGAAAAAAAAAAAAAAGACGCCAACTCCGTGTGCTCAGGTCTTTGGTAAGAACAAGTGCTTTTAACCACTGAGCCATCTCTCTCTAGCCTGTAAAATTTTTATGAAACGGAGAAAAAAATCCACATGTATATATAATTGGACACAGTCCACATATCATTGAATTGACTTTCATTTTTCTTTTGGTGCTGAAAGCGAGTGACACACAAGGCCTCACACAAGCTAGATATGGGCTCTACCCAGAGACCCAGCTCCATCACCTGCACCATTTCGAAGTACCTAGTTCAGTGGCACTTAGCACGTTCACTGTGTTGTGTAACCATCTCCAAAACTACTCTGCTTGCAAAATCAAAACTCTGTCCCCACTGAACACTAACCCCATCCCCCAGACCCAGCCACTGAAGCCACAGCATCTAAGGGCCTCCAGGTGTCTGTGTGTCTGTGTGTCTGTGTCTGTGTGTGTGTGTCTATGTGTCTCTGTGTGTGTCTATGTGTCTCTGTGTTTGTGTGTGTCTCTCTGTGTGTCTATGTGTTTCTGTGTGTCTGTGTGTGTGTCTGTGTATGTGTGTCTGTGTGTGTGTCTATGTGTCCGTGTGTGTGTGTCTGTGTGCCTGTGTGCCTGTGTGTGTCTGTGTGTGTGTCTATGTGTCTCTGTGTGTCTGTGTGTGTGTGTCTATGTGTGTGTGTCTGTGTGTGTGTGTGTCTGTGTGTGTGTGTCACCTCAGAGATTGACATAGGTGTTTGCAGACACATTTATTTCAACCTCTTCTCTACTTCTATCTTGAGACACCGTCTCCTACTGAGCAGGAAGCTCTCTGTTTCGGTAGAACTGAATGAACAAGCTGCCTGTCTCCCACCCCTGGCATTTGGGGTGCAGGTCTATGTTTCTTGCTTGGTTATTTGTTTGTTGAGACAGAATTTCTCTGTGTAATCCTGGCTGTCATAGAACTCAGGTTAGCCTCAAACTCACAAGTATTCTCCTGCCTTTGCTGTTTTCCTGCCTCAGCCAGTTCTGAGGCATTCACACTGGGGTCTCTTTATTTAGACTGGAGCTTGGACTCACCACTGACCCTGACACAGCAGAACGGGAGGTTGAAGCCCCAAGTCCAGTTTCAAACAAGCATTTATAGGGGCTACAGAGGCAAGCAAACAAATTAAGGGGGTCTCTAGCCTGTCACACATTTGATTGGGGGGGCTATTGTGGGATTTTGTTGCCCTTTAAAATAATTGGCTGGTGCTGGGAGTCAAACCATAAACGTTACTTCTGTTTTCCTCCTGATTGGTAGTTGTCAGGGAGTGACTTGGAGGTGCAGGCTTGTTAGTTAACTTGAATCCAACCTTAGGTCAGGTTGGAGTCTGAACCCAAGATGGAGTTGGTTTGGTCTCTCACCTTTATTTATCCCACAAGAGCTGGGATTAAAGGCATGCATGTCCGCTCTGCCTGGATTTGATATGGGGCTGGAGACTTGAACTTGGGTCCTCCTGCCTGCACATCATACACGTTTTCCACTGAGCCACCTCTTTAGTCCTTGTGCTGTTTCTATTGTCCCTATAAGATTCTTTCTCTGTGTGTGCATGTGTCTGCATATGCAGGTCTCCATGGAGGCCAGAAGAGGGGAAGGGATCCCTTGGAGCTGGAGTTACAAGTGTCTGTGACCCACCCAACAAGGGAGCTGGGATTTGAACCCCATGCTTCCTGATTGAACAAAAAGTGCTCTTAACCACTGAGCCATCTCCCCAGCACTTTCTGTTCTGTTTGTTGTTTGCTGTTTTATTGCTTTGGGTTTGGTTGTTTTTTTGTTTTTTTGTTTTTTTGTTTTTTTTTTGGTTCTTTTTTTCGGAGCTGGGGACCGAACCCAGGGCCTTGCGCTTCCTAGGTAAGCGCTCTACCACTGAGCTAAATCCCCAGCCCCTGGGTTTGGTTTTGAGACAGGGTCTCACTATGTAATCCTGCCTGGCCCCAAACTCCCAACGAAAACCAAGCTGACCTTGAACTCACAGAGATCTGCCTGCCTGAGCTTCCTAGCTGAGATTAAGTAAACGTGCACCACGGTGGCTGGCCTTTTATTCTGGTTGGCTGCTTGTTTTTTGAGAGCAGGTCTTGTGAAGCCCAAGCTAACACTGAACTTATGAAGTAACTGAGGATGCCCTTGAACTCCTAATGCTCCTGCCTCTACCTCCCAAGTGTTGGGATTGCAGATCTGTCTGTGCCACCACTCCCAAATCATGCAGCACTAGGAAGCGTCCTGCGTGCCAGGTAAGCTCTCTACAAGCATCCCACACCTCCTGTTTTGAGACAGGATCTCCTATAGCTCAAGTCGTCTTCAACTCAGCTCCTAGCTGAGGCTGATCTTGAGTCTGATTTCACTCGGACCCCGGGACGGAGCTCAGTACTAGGCAAGTGCTCTGTTGTTCCCCACACCTCAGCCATGTTTCTCTGTCTGCTAAGGCACCTGCTCTCTGTCCAGTTCTCCCTCTACACTTTGCGGCCTCAATGGGTGGGCGTCAGCCCTTCTGTGTCCCCAGTAATCAGTACTTTCCTTCCAAGGTCTTTTCAGCTATGTGCCTCTTGCTGGACAGAAGCTCTGGCCAGGACTGGGAGGTGGCACACCCTTTGCTCCTAGATGGGAGGTGGGTGGCACTTTGGGCACTTATGTCTGCTAGGTCTTGCTCAATCCCAGTAGTTACCTCCTGACCCTGCCCTGCTGATAAGAACAGGCTATCTTTAGCCCCAGGGTTTAGAAAGATCTGCTAGGAAGCTGCCAAGGTCACAGGCACAAGTTGCATAGCTAGAAACTGAACTCTGGGTCCCCACCCCCAGTGCCTTCACTCAGGCCACCTGGGTGCTAAGCTAGCACTTTCTCACTAACCCAAGGCCCGGGCTCCCATTAAAAAAAAAAAAAAAAACTTGCACTGTTATGCAATTTACTGACTTCAAAGAAGGTGGTTGGCCTGACAGAGTCACCCAGCAGCAGCCAGGTGGAGATGAGGCAGTTTCTACTGTGAGAGCTCAGGGGCCCAGCTCTCATCCAACCAGATCGCCAACTGCCCTCCCTGCCCACCCTTCCACCATCGCTCCCCAATTTTCACATTCTCTTGTTTTTGTTTATTTGATCGCTTCAGATTTTCAAAAATCCTCTTTATTATTAGTGGGGAGGTGGGCACAGGGTGCCACCAAGGCAAATGCTGGTCAGAGAGCAGATTATGGGAGTCAGTACCAGTGTCTGTCTGGGTGTGGGCATTTAAGGAGACAGGGTTCAAGCTGTAGTTCAGGCTGGTCTGGAACTCACTCTGAACTGGAGGCTGGAATCCCATGAATGGCAAGTTCTCTTCCTTAGCCTCCAGAGTGCTAAGGGGCCAGGTATGAACCCCATACTTATCTTCGGGGTTCGTTGCTTGTGGTGCAGGCTGGCCTGGGATTCCCCTCCATCCTCAGCTCCCACCACCCGAGTACTAGCAAGTACCCGAGTACTTTATTTTGTTTTTTTGTTGTTGTTGTTGTTTGTTTGTTTCGGAGCTGGGGACCGAACCCAGAGCCTTACGCTTCCTAGGCAAGCGCTCTACCACTGAGCTAAACCCCCAACCCACCCAAGTACTTTAAAATTCTTAAAGATTTTATTTTATTATTGGCTTATTTTATTTTCTGAGACAGATCTGTTCATATAATCCTGGCTCTCCTAGAGCTCTATCTGTAGACCAGGCTGGCCTCAAACTCAGAGATCTGCCCGCCTCTGCCTACCCAGTGCTGGGATTAAAAGTGCACACTACCACACCAGGCCCCTATTGAAACATTTCAAAAACACAGAAGGAGGAGCCTGGGAAATGTAGCTGTGATAAGCAGCATTGGCTGTTCTCGTAGAGGATGAGGGTTTGGTTCGAGCACCCACATGATGGCTCCCAACCATCCGTATCTAGTTCCAAGTGGTCAGACGCCCTTTTATGACCTCTGCTGGCACCAGGCAAGTACCTGGTTCACATACATAGATGTAGGCAAAACTCTTTCCCGTACACATAAAGATAAATAAGTCTAAAACAATATAGAAACGTGACGATCGTGGTGGCACGAGCCTGTAACCTAACCACTAGGAGCAGAGGTAGATAGACCTCTAAGCTTGGTCTACAACAAAGAGCTTCAGGACAGCCAGGACGACACAGTCTCAACAGCTCACACATATCCCAACTTGCTTCCCCACACCCCCACTTCCACACCCCCCCAAAAAAAACCCTAATAAATCCCGTTTTTATGTGTAGTTAAAATATTTCTAAAGTGAACTTTAAAAAAAAAAAAAAACCCAAGCAAAGACAATAAGCCATCTGCTGCTTCGCTCCTAAAGCAGTGCCTGCTACCTGCAAACTTCTCTAGGATCACACAACTTTCCAGTCTACGCATGCGCAACAGACTCGTACTGAAGCAGCCTCTTCCCGGGCTCAGAGCGGGAGAATTGACGCACGCGTACTGGGCCAAACGCGGACTGGCCACTCGTGGCACGCCCTCCCTACGATGATTGGTCCTCACACCTGAGTGACAGAAGGCGTTTCTTAGGTTCTCCACAAAATGGCCGCTCCTTCCGAAGCTCTCTGTCCACTCGCTGATTGAGTCCTGCAGAAGACGGACGTAGGAACGATCCAATGAGTCTTAGGCTCTCTGGGAATGGGGCAGGGGCCACGGTGAGACAAATTTGCGCGGGCTCGGACTAGGCGGTCAGTCATGGCGGCTTTCCGTGACATGGAGGAGGTGAGCTACGGGCTACTGAGCCTGCTGGCGGCCAACCGCGCCGAGGCGCAGCAGCGGCGGCTGCTCGGGCGTCATGAGCAGATGGTGGAGCGACTGCTGGAGATGCAGGACGGCGCCGACCGGCAGCTTCGGGGTGAGGGCCGGGGCCCAGCGCTCCAGCCCTGGGGGACTTCTCGGTTGGAGCTAGCACTCCTGGACCTCAGTTTCCCCACCTGACATTAGCCATCGCCCAGAGGCGTCCAGATAAGTGGTAGAGCTCACAATGCGCGACTCTACACGATCTTACTCCGTAGCTCAGGAAGGTTTGGAAGTCAATTACGATCCATCCCTCAACCCCACCCTTGCTCTCCACTCTTGAGGGTCTTCCGAGGGGGAGCGTCGGTTTCTCCACTCGTGAAACCGTTGTCATGATAGTGGATGTCATCTAGGGACTTAGAAGTAAATCTAGGGGTTAGCGGGGCCCGACCCTTTATGAACTTTCCAAGACTCAGTCTTAAATGTAGTTCTGGCTAGTGTAGAACTCTATAGCTGAGAAATTCAAAGAACCTTTGCTGTCAGCTCATCAGTGCCGTGGTTACAGGTATGAGCAGTCTCCCATCTCAGTGTCCTTCACTGTCAAAGGTTGGGAACTTTTTAAAAATGTTCATGCCTTCCCAATAGATTGTTGTGAGCAGAGCCTGCTGTAAGCTTGGCCTTGGGTGACTGCAGGGAAAAGCCCGTGGAGGCTGGAATCCTACTAGAGAGGAGACAGGATAAACATTTACACTGCAGTGATGGATTGAGGAGACAAGTCCTTTCTGTTATGAGGAGCGGTGACATGGCAGGACTGGGCAGGGCTTTCTGCAAAGATAGTGGGGAAACCTGGAGGAGTTGAGGTAGCAGGGATATGGTAAGGGTTTTAAAACATTTGCTGCCAGGCGGTGGTGGTGCACCCCTTTAACCCCAGCAGGCTCAGGACAGACAGAAGAGCTCTTTTTTTTTAAAGAGTATTCATTTTAATTTATATACTGCAGTTGTCTTCAGACACACCAGAAGAGGGCATCAGATCCCATTCCAGATGGTTGTGAGCCACCATGTGGTTGCTGGGATTTGAACTCAGGACCTCTGGAAGAGCAGTCAGTGCTCTTAATCACTGGGCCATCTCTCCAGAGAATTCTGTCTTAAATAAATAAATAAATAAATAAATAAATAAATAAATAGAAATAAATAAGGACAGACAGAAGAGCTCTGTCTCAGACAGACAGACAGGCATGCTGTGAAGAGCTAGAGAGTCATGACTCAGCAGTTAAGAGCACATACAGTTCTGGTCTGTATAGCAAACCCCAGGCCATGCAGGCTGCACACAAGTCCCACCTGCAAGTAAGGGAAGGGAACCCATAGTTTTATCCAGGATACTTGGTGAACATCACCCAGACATTCACCTTATACAGAACAGAACAGCCATGCAAGAGAGCTGGGAGGGGGTGGCCAGAGAAGGGGTGGGAGATCACGTCTGCACTGGAGGTCCTTCCTCGGTCCTGCTCAAAAACTGCCAGGAACAGGGGCATAAAGGAAGTGTTTCGCCAGTGCCCGAGACAGCAGCCGGGGAAAGTGCCTGAGATACCAGCTGGAGCTCAGCAACTAGGAGAGCACAGTTCTTCCAGAGAACCTGAGTTTGTTCCCAGCGCCCATGTCAGGCAGTTCCCAACCACCTGGGACATCATTTTCACAGAGATGTGACACTTCTGGTCTCCGTGGACATCATGCGCACAATTGCATACAGCTAAGAGTAAGGATTAAAGTAAGCTTTTGAAAACCCAAGCAAGAGGGGCAATGGCTGTGGTTCAGTTGGTGGAGCGGTTGACTGGCATGCATGAAGCCCTGGGTTCCATGCCCAGAGCTGCATTAGACAGGCATGGCAGAAGGGACCTGTCAAACCAGTGTTCCAGAGACGAGCAAGAGGGTCAGGAATGAGACTGGAAGGAATTCAAAGCAGCCTAGTGACAAACACAAGACCCATGTCAAAGGAACAAAAGTATAACAGGAACTGCTAGGACTTGGAGCAAGCAGTAATAATGAAGTAAGATCTGGGGGCCGTCGAGATGGCTCAGTGGGTAGAGGCCTTAGCTGTCGAACCTGGCCATCTTAAGTCTGATTCCTCAGAGCCGTGCAGGGATTGCGCTGACTCCTGCAGCTTGGCATCTGATCTCTACACGCAAACATGCTGCTTTTTATTTGAACAAGTCTTGGTTGCTTGAACATATAATCATAAAGTTTGAGATACCGGAGCAAGAGGTTGCTGAGAATTCAAGGTTAAGCTCAGTTATGTAGAATTTCTGGCCAGTATCGGCTACAGAGAAATCCTATGTCACCCTTCCCCCGTTCTGCCCCACACAAATTTTTTTGAGAGGGGTTCTTGCCTAGTATGTGTGAGGGAGGCTCTAAATTAAAACCCAGTGCCATAAAATAATTAAAATTAAGTAACTCAATGGCTATACATTGTGACCTGCTTCTCTAGAGTAACTTGGGAGAATAAAACAGAAGGATCCTTTGAGTCCAAGAGTTTGTTTGTGGCCAACTTGGACATCATAGTGAAATTCTCATCTCATCATTCAACCTTCCTCTCCAAAAACCTTAAAGATTATAACAAAAGCTGGTAAGAGAGCTGTACACGGACCCTCCCAGCATTTGGGAAGTAAGAGGCCAATCTGGGCTACCTAAAACTACTTCCCAAACAAAAGACACCAAGTGCTGCTTTGGTAGGCAAAATGCCTGCCTAGCACCCAGAAAGTCTTGGCTTCCACCCCCAGCACCACACAGATTGGGCATGGTGGATAACTTAGGGGCGCCCCCTCCCTCTACCAAGTGGGTCCCAGAAATGGAACTCAGCACCTTGTCTGCTGTTACTGAGTTGCTGGGGGCCTTGGCACAGGGTCTCTGAGTTTCACCTAAGCCGGAGAACTCTGCACCCTCCTGCCTCTGCCTCCTGAGTCCTGGGTTACACTCTCAGTATTGCCTGTGTCCGGCAGAGCAGGGGCCAGGCCCAGAGGCTGGGAAGCGCTCAGGCTTGGAGCAGAGTTCTGGGCAGAAGACAGAACAAGAAAGACACCCACTTCTGTCCCATTGCAGAGACTCTGGCTGTGGAGGAGGAAGTGGCTCAGAGCCTTCTTGAACTGAAGGAATGTACGCGCCTGGGAGGCACCGAGCTCCAGCAGCTGGAAGTGGAGCTCCAGAAGGCCAGCAAGGAGGATTCCTGTCTGCAGGCCAGGCTCTGATATCCTTCACTGTGCCCAGCAGCCTCTGTCAGAGTGCACTTGGGTTAGGCTGCAGCTCAGTGCTGAAACACCCTGCCTGGGATACCCCAGTGAGAGATGGGAGTGTGGCTCAGTGGTAAAGCCCTTCCTAGAATCCCCCAGTGAGGGGCTGGGATGTGCTCGGGTAGAGCCTGCCTAGCATCGGATCTTGAGGTGATTGTCCTAGCTCTCAGCCTTGCCCTTAACTGACTGCACTCAGCTCACCGCAGAGCTGCAGGAGCTCAGGGAGATGGAGGAAGATCTCCAGCGACAGGAGAGAGACGTGGATGAAGACAACACTGTCACCATCCCCTCTGCAGTGTATGTGGCGCAGCTCTACCACCAAATTAGTAAAATAGAGTGGGATTATGAGTGCGAGCCCGGGATGGTCAAGGGCAGT
This sequence comes from Rattus norvegicus, assembly GCF_021556685.1. Classification (NCBI taxonomy): domain Eukaryota; kingdom Metazoa; phylum Chordata; class Mammalia; order Rodentia; family Muridae; genus Rattus; species Rattus norvegicus. The sequence continues at coordinate 26,555,571 of NC_141541.1, read as the reverse complement.
ATCCTTTGAGAAGTCGGTGTGGGCTGGGGGGGGGGCACCTGGGGAAAATGGGTACACCCTCCTCCTTTCTCCATGACCATCCCAGCTCTGCGAAGGCAGAGGTTGGTGATCTCATGGGAGATTGAGGTAACCTGGTCAGCAAAGGAGAGACAGACAGTAAGCACAGACTTCTGGACATCTGTGCCCAGGAGTAGAAAGTGGGCTCGTGGAGAGATATTGATCCGTTGTACTCATGGGGTGTCATTCCCCACATCCAAATGCAGACAGTGTCTCCACAGATGACAGGTAGAGGGAGCCCAGTTTATCTGTGACTGCACAGTATGGAAGATGCGAACGTAGCGCCTTTGCTCAGCATATAGGTGACCTGGAACCTATGTGAGCTCCAGACCAGCCGCAAGGCCTTGCTGGACCTCCCCGTTCTGTCTCAAGTGCTGGGACTGTAGGTGTTTGCCATCACGTCCAGCAAATAGACCATTTTTTTCCCCCCGGAGCTGGGGACCAAACCCAAGGGCCTTGCGCTTGCTAGGCAAGTGCTCTACCACTGAGCTAAATCCCCAACCCCACAAATAGACCATTTTTAATTAAAAAGAAGTGGGGGTGGCTAGGCAGAGGGATCGGTGAGTAGGGGCTCTTGCCACCGAGCCTGATGATTGGGATTCCATCTCCGGGACCCACTTGGTAGGAGAACACCAGCTACACATTGTCCTTAGCGCACAGGGACACTGACATGTTTGCACTCACACACCCACAGAAACAAACAAACATAAAAAGGAACCAGCCTGGTACCCAGCACTTGAGAAGCCGAGGCAGGAGGAATCACAGTTCAAGGTTAGTGACAAACTGGGAAGACTGGATATACTTTCCTTTCATCTTGCCCTCAGTTCACCACGGCCCCAGCGTGGCCCAGCCTATCCACTTGGACAGTGCGCAGCTCTCACAGAAGTTCATCAGCGACTACCTCTGGAGCCTGGTGGACACTGCATGGTAGCCAGAGCCTTGACCTTGCATAGAATTGAGGTTGAAGGGGCCAAGAAAGGGATCACTGTAAAATTAAATTCTATATGTAAACGAGTTCGTCAATTTATTCGCTTGCTTTGAGACAGTGTCTCGTTGAGTCCAGGCCGGCCTGGGACGTCTTCTTTATTTTTTTATTACATTAAAAATCATTACTTTTACTGTATGAATGTTTTGCCTGCATGTATGACTGTTAGCTATGTGTTCCAATGAGGTCAGAAGAGGGCATCAGATCCCCTGAAACTGGAGTTATGCGTGGTTGTGAGCTCCCATGTGGTTGCTGGGAATCAAACCTGGGTCTTCTGCAAGAGCAGCCAGTGCTCTTAACAGCCACAACGTCTCTCCAGCCCCTGTCCACCTTCTTTCTTTGAGGCAGGGTTTGAACTCCCAAGGATCTGCTTTCTCCACCTCCCCCAGCAGTTTACCCAAGTTTTGGGTTTGGCCTCAGGTCCTCCTGTGTCAGCAGTCAGCTAGCAGCTACCTCACCCCTCTTCCCCATTTATGAGGTCCTGACACCAAGTTCTTCACTGGGAGATTCTCGGGTTGGGCCCAACTCCTGAGCCACATCTAGAGCCCGGTCACTCCACCTCACCTAGTGACAGCTGTCTGAAGTCTTAGCTTTTGGGGACACCATCCCTGACCTCACTGGATTCTGGGAGTGTCCTGACAACAGGAAGTGTCCTGAGCCATGACTGAGTGTCCTGGGGGAAGGTCACACCACTAACGGCTACTGGACTAGCATTAGCCCACATTGCCTGCTGAGTCACTGCCGTGGACTCGTCTTTTCATACCAGTGTGGAACAGTTGCAGGATAGAGCACTCACCCAGCCCGGGTGTTCTTTCCTCTGGCTCTACACAGTGACCTGCAGACCTGGTGCCTGGCAGAGACGGCCATGGGGTTCAGGGCTGCCAAATAGCCAAGCCAGGGGACTGGAGGTGGCTCATGGATAAAGGTGCTTGCCACCAAGTCTGATGGCCTGAGGCCTCATAGGACCCTAGGGCCCATATTTGCCCTTAACAGCACCTCCTCTCTTCCAGGGGACCTGGGTTCAATTCCTACCACCCATAGAGTTCAATGCCTTTAACTCTGATTCAGGAGGTTAGATGCCTCTGACTGTGTCAGGCTCTAGGCACACACATAGTGGGTGTATATATATGTGAAACACTCAAAATACACAAATCTTAAACAACAACAAAAAAACCCAACAGCAGCAGGAACCAACAATGAGGCTTCACTCTGGTCCCTGTGGAAAGGAACTACCTTGCTTTGCACAGGAATGGTGAGTGCCTGGCTGCTTGAACCCCTGAACCTCCTAGCAGTTGGACCTGCCTGCGTCTACCCTGCTCCCTTCACTGGAGGAGCACCAGGGGCTGACTCCAGGGCCCAGTGAGTGAGGATTGTGTCCCAGCGTCCTGGAGAGCCCCCAGCTCTGCATGCCTAGGCTCTGAGTCACTACCTAGCACTGGCTGGCTGCCCGGGACATCCTGGGGCCAGGCCACAGCCTCCTGCCCAAATTCCTACCCACAGCCTGGCTTGCTCTTTCTAAGAGAACCAGACACTCATTTTTAGGACCAGCCAGAAGGAAGAGCAATCATGAGTCTAGTTTACAGATGAGGTAAACTGAGGGACAGTTCCACCTGGCCATTTCCCTAAAGTCCCAAGGCATCATATGAAGTTCAGGGGTTGAGCCATTCACCTGTGCTCTACTGCCACCAATGGGCAGTGGCACCTACAGCCACGTGCCCCCTGAGGTACATAATGTCTTCCTTTGAGGTGTCACCAGGATGAGGTGGTTTGTCAGGACAGTGGTGAGAGCGCCCAACGGGTAGCCAGCCTATTTTTCCAGTCTTTCTATCTCCTCTTTCTGTCTGGGTCAGCTGTGGTTAGAGCATCTCCACCAGGCAGCCTCACTAAGCAGGAAGGATGCATAGGCCAAGGAACTGAGCAGGAGGGCCCAGGGACAGCCAAATTGGAAGGCCGTCTCCTGACTCAAGAGCTGGGCTGGTGTTGGGGACAGAGGATCCGTTGTGGGTTATGGATATGACCACACTTGGGGACTGAAGCCTACAGGTGACTCACCTCAACCTGTGACCTGCTTTGTTGTTCGGGCCGCTCTCACCTCTGTCTCAGGACCTCTTAACAGCCCTTTTTACTGTGTCTGTATGGAGAGACACAGTATGGAGGGAGGTAAGTGCAGGCCATAGGGTGTGTTCATGCTTGTGCAGAGTGAGAGGGTCAGTTTTCTCACCTTGATGAGGTTTCCAGGGATAAAACTCAGATCACCAGGTTTGTGTGACAAGCTCCCTCAGAGCCATAGCCCAGTCCCCCAGTGGCTGAATGTCCTGCCCACTCGGAGCTATGCCTGGCTGCACATTGTCTGGAAAATGAAACTAAACCTGGGCTGGAGATTGTCTCAGGTTTCGCACCTGGTAGCTGCCTGAGCTCCCAGATGTGGGTGGGGGGAGGGAGGGAGGGGGGAGGGGAGTGGGAGGCTCTCAGTCTCCACCAAGGGATGAGGCCATGGATGAGGCCATCACACCCAGCGATAAGGAGTTGCAGGGGATAAAATGCTGTGGGAGGTAGAGGTCTAAAGGGCCTCAGCACGGGGACAAGGGTGGGAGGGTGGAGGTGGTGACACAGAATAACAGCATCAAAGCTGAGAGAAGGCCAAGCGTTGGGACCAAGCAACCTCAGAAGGCACCTTGATCAATCTGGGTCTGCAGTCCACAGTATAGGGGAAGATTTTCCAGATGGCCAGCGGCTTGTCTGAGTAAGAGACTGATCTAATCAAACCCCAAGTTTCTCCCATACACTCCCTAAGACAGCCAGGCCAAAGAGAGGGTCAAGGAGGGAGGCAGGAAGGGGAGGGTGTTGTTCCTCCAGGGCAGGTAGCAAATGCCAATAGGGGTCTCAGACAAGACAGGGGAAGTGTAGGGAAACTTTCCCAGGTAGGCTAACTGGGGGTGATGTTCCTGAGAACTTAATCTCAGAAAACCACACTGGGGGGAGGTGGAGCATCGCGCTGGCTGCTGAGCAGAGCCTCCCCCCCCCACCGCCTCCCTCCCGCTGGGCTCCAAGCTGACTCACCACAGACAGCTGTGGTCTGTGATACTATGAGTTGGACGACAGCCTGGGGGGCTGGTGGTCAGCGGGGAACAGCAGTCTATGTGTCAGAAATCAGCTTCTGCCCGGCATTCTTGTCCTGGACAGAACTGAGTCCACAGAGACAAGACAAGCAAGACCACCCTTACTTGCCCACCCTGGGTCAGATAGATACTGCACACATTGGGGTACCCATCCAGGTCTTTCACTGATCGCCATTCTGAGCCCAGAGAACTTCAGGCAAAGACAGGAAAGGAGAACCCTGACTCAAGTGCCTCCCTTATTAGGCAGGCACTGCACAGTGAGTAAAACGCCAGCCCTTCGTGTATGTTGGTACGTAAGGTGTTTGTTTTTGAGACACAGTCATCGACCCCAGGTTGGTCTTAAACTCACTATGTAGGGAAGGATGACTTTGAACTCCTGATCTTCCTGCCTCCACCCCCCCCTGCCCCCCAGTGATAGGGTGACGGGTATGAGTGAGCATGCTTGGCTTTTTGGGGCCCTGAGGGGAAAAAAAAACTGAAGCCAAGGATCAGAAACTCCATCACCGGGCTGGAGAGATGGCTCAGCGGTTAAGAGCACTGACTGTTCTTCCAGAGGTCCTGAGTTCAATTCCCAGCAACCACATGGTGGCTTACAACCATCTGCAATGGGATTTGATGTCCCTTTCTGTTGTGTCTGAAGACAGCTACAGTGTACTCATATACATGAAATAAATAAAATAAATCTTAAAAAAAAAAAAAAAAGAAAGAAAGAAACTCTAACTCCAATGAGTGGTGGAACGCGACTTTAATCCCACACTCTGGATCTGTAGTGGTAAGCAGATCCCAAATTTGAGGCCAGCCTGGTCTACAGAGCGAGTTCTGAGACAGCCAAAGCCAACAGAAAAACCCTGTTCTTGGAAGAAGAAAAAGTCAGCCCATCACCTTCCATGACGACACCCCATGGGAGCCCCACACCTGCTCTCCAGTGTGTGTTAAATCCCAAGCCATGGGAATCCGCCATGCTGTGTGTCACATATGCCAGCAACAGGACTCGGTGCAGCGGTCCTTGAAGGCCTGTGCAGTGCAGTCAGAGGCTTTCCAGGCCACTTCTGAGCATTCTCTCCCACAGGCGGTTTGGCTCTTGCCCCAAACAAAGGGCAGAAGGAATGGCAGATGCGCCATCCTGTGGTTGGAGAGGAGATGACAGGTCTGGGCAGAGGTCCCACCACAATCTGGCAGAAGGTGGGATTACCCAGCAAAGCTAAGGCTCTGAAGTGCACAGGGTCACAGGCTGAGCCAGTTGCTTCTCTAGTGCGTCTCCATTGCCGTTCCATTTCCCAGACTCTTTCCCGGAATTTCTCTTATTGGGCTCAACAATGGGACTCGAGTGGGAGATGGGTAGAGGTCCTTTTCCTCCTCCACTCGCTCCAGCAAGATTTCCTAAGGCTGCAGCGTGTTTCCCTGCAGCAGTTCTCTCAGGGTGTTGGCATTTAGTCTAGGCTCCGCCCCACAGTTGCCTAGCAACAGCCAGGTGTGCCTGACTCATTATAAGAGGGTCCGCTCGCTCGCTAGCTCTTGTTCTCTCCTCTTGCCCTCTCCCCCAACCCTTCTCCCCATTCCCCTCCCTCTCCACGTGCTCATGACCGGCTTCTATGCCCCTCTCCTCTCTCCTCCACATCTTCACCACAAACACTTGGAAGGCAGAGGCAGGTGATTTAGTCTGCGTTCTCTCTTCGGATGAAATAAACCAAGTCAAGCCTAATTAAAGTTTATATGGCAGGTTGGTCGGATCTTCTTCTCTGGCAGGTTCACTGATGTCCCAGGCGGAGGTCAGGGAAGTCCCCTTGTAGACAGGCAAGGGTGGGGCAGAGAAAAAGGTGCACAAGACATTCAAGAGCCGCTGGGGGAGAGGAAGCCCCGCCCCTGGGCTGGAAAGTTCAGGGTAGAGTGTGGGGTTATGCCAGCCATGCCCTGTAACAGGTAGGGACCGAGGGATGCTGGGAGAACCTGGAGGCCAGGTCTGCTTTGATTTAAATAGGCACCTCAGCCACTTGTCCTGGGTCTCAAACCCAACGTGGGCTATACTGTGAGATCCTGCCTCAAAAACTACCAAATAGGGGCTGGAGAGATGGCTCAGCCGTTAAGAACGCTGACTGCTCTTCCAGAGGTCCTGAGTTCAATTCCCAGCAACCACATGGTGGCTCACAACCATTTGTAATGAGGTCTGATGCCCTCTTCTGGCCTGTAGGCGTACATGCAGGCAGAAAGCTGTATGATGTATACATAATAAATATTAAAAAAAACAAAAACATGACTCAAACAGAAAGCTTTGACTGACAGGCTCAGCAGCTGAGGATGCTCCCTTTGTAACCAGGGCCACAGTGCACACTCCAGAACAGCTTAGCAAGACTGGGGTCCTCTGAACACTTGTAACCCCAACTCTGAGCAGAGCAGAGCCAGGCAGGACCTTGTTGGCTTTAGACAAAGCTGAGGGAGCCTGCGGTTCAGCCCCTGTCTCAAAGGAATAGTTGGGAGTTTTGGGACACCCAATGCCCATTTCTGGCATCCACAGATATGCATGTGCACATCTGCTTACAGACTGACAGACAGACAGACAGACAGACAGACAGACACACACACACACACACACACACACACACACACACAAACACGAGTAAAAGTGTTCTTGGCACAAGCCTGAGTTCCTGAACCTGGGTGAACATAGAGAAGTGACTTCACAAAGCAGTCCTCCAAGCCTCCAGACGCCTCCTCTGAATGCCACACCTCCCATGTACGCACACATCAAGATGACAAAGTTTTCAAAAAGGAATTTAATCCATCACAGCAAGACATTCTCAGCCTATAAAAACATCCGAACAAGGGTTTCAAAGCAGTTCCCACCCCCAAAGCAACACACACAGGACAGGCCTGAGATCAGTTCATTCAAATAATCTTTGTACGCAGAGCATCCCAGAGTATCACCCCAGCCTAACCTGGAGAAACGTCACCGACAAGTGCAGCAGTCAGGGTCAGCAAAATAAATAGAGTTAATATATATGTGTGCTATCCTTGAATATACAGTGAAGACCGGGCCCGGTGCCATAGCACAGAGCTCCTTACAAGTGTCCTAGTGGCTGGACAGTGGGCACCCCAGGAACCCAAGCAAGGTCCCCACTGTCTTTTTAGGTCACCCGTGTGACAAATCCATGGCCATTTCTAAGTATTCTTCCAAGTTCCCCCAAATAGCCTGGATTATGGGATTTCTTTTGGTTTTTAGATGTATAAGGTCTCACTATGTAGCCCAGGCTGGCTTGGATCTCAGTTGTGTGTTTGCCTCTGCCTCTTGTGGATTAAAGCAAAGTGCTACCACATCTGGCTGGCTGATTAGGGCTGAAAAACCATGCATGTCTGTCTGTCTGTCATCCGTCCGTCTCTCTGTCCATGTCCCTCCCTCCTTTCCTTTATGTCAGCCAGGCTGGCCTTCTATTCCTGGCAACCCACCTGCCTTAGGCTCCCAGTGCTGGGATGACAGGTATACCCCACCACGCCCAGCCAAGCCACGAAAGAGAGTCTCTTGTGAGAAAGACGCGTTGAGTCACTGTTACCAGAGGAGCGGAACAACTCTGCAGTTCAGTCAGAAACTGCCAGGCAGAGGTTTAACGTAAACAAACAAACAAACAAACAAACAAAAAACAAACGAGGCCCTGAGATCTGCCCAGCACCGGAGAAGGCAATGGGTGCTTGGGGCCTGGCAATTGTCTTCTGTAGTGAGTGATTCGGGGCCACCTCTGGCCCGAGGTTCCATCCAACACACCACCAAACAGTGCAACCTAGGAGTACAGACGCGGGCCACGTGGGTGCCCAACGGGAAAAGTGCGCAGAGAGACGTGAAGTGCAAATCTCCCATGGACAGTAGGGGCTGGGCATGAGACGGAAGTCTCAATGGCCACCCCTGAGCAGGACACTTACACGGCACAGGCCAGGACTCCTGAGCAAGGCAAGCAGATGTCTCAGGCACTTCATAAATATTAAGGGGGAATGGCGGCTCAGGCTTGTCCCTCCAGGAACGGGTGACGTTTTGGCAAAGGCATGAGGAGTCATCAGTCATTGGCAGCTGCTGACCCCAAGATCAGTACCAAATGTCACAAGTCACTTTCCTGGCTTCTGCCGGGGGTGGCAGAGTCAGGCTCTCGGGGTGAAAGTCAACGCAGGTAGTCCTGAGTTTAGGGATTGGCTAAGGTCCCTGGGACCCTGTCACTAGTACCTGCTGTCTCATATTCAGAACAACACCCTCCTTCTGGCTGGGTCTCTTCTTCCTCGGCGTTAGTGTTGAAAAGAGGAGAATTCCAAAGCTGCTGGGGCACCCTCTTTGTCTTCCAAGGAAAGAAAGATCAGAATAAAAAAAAAAAAAATACCAGGCAGAATTCCCATCTGGAGCATGGCCAGTAGCCTTTTCTGTCCCCAGACAATAAATATATAAAACAGGACCCAGGGCAGACAGGCCGCTGAGCTTGGCCCCAGCCCAGTTTTGCTCTTATCTTGCTTTGAGCAACACAGAGACCACTGAGGTGGAAGGACCAGTGCAGGGCGGGGAGGTGTGAGAAAGCGTCCTTCCTGCCTAAGGGTGGCAGCGGATCCCGGAAAGAGATGGCTCCCCTCAGCTGTTCATGCCACATCATCCTCCAGGCTGACCATCTGTCTCTGTCAGCAAACCGGAAACACAGGAAGCAGTCAGACCAACAGGACTACACACACGGCCAGAACCCACCCTTCTCTCCTGCTTCGGAGTCCCCCACCTTCTGTCCCCTGCACAGCCACCAGAAGTGGCTGAACACCTAAGACTAGGTAAATGCTCTTGTGAAGAACTTGCCTAAGGTGCGTGTAGGGTGTTTGGTCTACACTAAAGTCACATGTGTGCCTGAAGCCTAGGAAGGCCAGAAGGTATCAGATCCTCTGGAACTGCAGTTGTAGACAGTTGTGGGCCACCATGTGACGGGACTTGAACCCAGGTCCTCTGGGAGAGCAGTCAGTGTTCTTAACCACTGAGCCATCTCTCCAGCCCTTCCCTCGTGCTTCTTTTTTTTTTTTTTTTTTTTTTTTTTTTTTTGGTTCTTTTTTTCGGAGCTGGGGATCGAACCCAGGGCCTTGCGCTTCCTAGGCAAGCGCTCTACCACTGAGCTAAATCCCCAACCCCCCCTCGTGCTTCTTAATTAAGCACATTATGCCCAATCTTACCACAATTTGAAATCTTTGCAGTGGACTGATGCCTCTGTTATCCAACCCCCACTGAGGAGACCTCTCCCGCTCCACACCCACAGAAGATGGAGAATGGACTCCATGCTACCCTGTCTCCTGTGAGTCGTGCCCTAAGCCCTCACAGGGGTCCCTAGGCGGATTCTACCACTGAGCTGTGCATGCCCCTGGTTTAGGCTTCCTCTGCTGCTTCCACCCCACCTAACTCCTGTCCTTGTTTGACGTCTCCTCTCCCCCACAGAAGGTGCACTCACCGAGGGGTAGGTATAGCCATCCTGGCTGCGGCAAATGTGGATCTCGTCCTCCGTGGTCTTCTGGTAGACTGGGTTGTCAAAGTTTATGCTGTTAATGTTCCTCAGCCGCCAGTTCCTCCACAGGAGGATGGCCCCGAAGACAAGGAGGGCCACCAGTGCTGCGGGGGGAGAGGGCTTGGTCAGGGGGTGCCCAGGAGGCCCTGTGCCAGCAAAACCACCGGGAATTACCATCCTGGCCCCTTGTGTGAGAGTGATGTGCTCTGAATGTAAAATTCTCCTCGCCTATCACACAAAGAAAAAACCAAGGGAGGGTGGTGGTATAGCAGCCACCGGAAGCCTGGCACCTCAGGGATGAGGCAGGAGGATGCCGGCTTCTGAACCAGCCCGGGCTCCATAGCCTGACCCTGGTTCTATCTTCTCTGATTCTCTGTCAACTTCGCTCTGTTTGTTCTGTTTTTTGAGACAAAGTCTCACTGTGTAGCCCTGGCTGTCCTGAGACTCTCTGTAGACCAGGCTGGCCTCAAACTCATTGACCCTCTTCCGCTGCCCCCTGTGTGCTGAGATTTAAGACACGGAGCGCCATGATTTTTATTTTCACACAGAATCACAATTACTTTTTGAGACAGAAACCCACTGTCTACCTCCCTTGCTGGTCTAAAAGTCTGTATGCTGGTCTCAAAACAACCTCAGTTCTGCCTGCGAGGTTAAAGTGTGCAACCACCGGGCTGGGGATTTAGCTCAGTGGTAGAGCGCTTACCTAGGAAGCACAAGGCCCTGGGTTCGGTCCCCAGCTCCGAAAAAAAGAACCAAAAAAAAAAAAAAAAAGAAGAAGAAGAAGAAGAAGTGTGCAACCACCAGGGGCACTTGATCTATTTGTAATGAATGAAAAGGGGGATTAGAGGCCTGCAGGGCACCCCGCAGGCAGGGCACCCCACAGGCAGGCAGAACAGTGCTGCGGCCCAGTTGGCTAAGCATGGAGTCAGGAGCCCCTGCAAGGTCAGCAGTGCAGACAACACTTACCAATGGGGAGGAAGATGGACAAGAACCCCACACCGTGCCGCTGCACCTCGTCCCCTCTGCCAGCCATGTCACCTTGGACTGCAGTAAGGAGAAGGGTAAAGTGAGGAAGCTCAAAGACAGACATCAGAGAGGGGGTGTGGCAGGACATGTCACATGTCTATTGTCTGACATGTGCCTGACATGTCTATTGTCCTGCTAAAGTTCTGGGGGACCTAGGGGTGTGACCAAGGTTCCTACAACGTCATGTGCACTGAGTCTGGCGGAAGCCGGCCTCCAGTGTCCACAGGGGACAGTTCCAGGATCCCTAGAGATGCCAGACATTTGCACAAAAACTCCCCACACAAACACTTATCACAGCGGGACCAGTAAGAAGGCTCAGTGAGTAAAGGAGCTTGCTGCCCAGCTTGCTGCCCTGAGTTTGATCCCAAGACACACAAGGAAGAAGGACAGAATAGACTGCCACAAGTTGTGCTTTGACACCACAGGCAGAGTGGCCAATTCCCCAACCTCACTGAATACATCACTGTAATTTTAAAAGGTCAATCAAACGAAGGGTGGGCCTGTTGGGCTGTTACCTTGGGAGGACACTGTCACCGACTCCACTGTGCTGAGCTCTGGGGTATCCCCAGGCTGCCTAGAGGTGCTGGTAGCTGAGGGATCCTCCTTGTGCCTGGTAGCTGAGGGATCCTCCTTGTGCCTAGTAGCTGAGGGATCCTCCTTGCGCTTCAGTGACACAGCAGCTGATGTGGTGACCACAGGCCCAATGGTGGATGTCCCCTGGGTGGTCGGTACAGTGTCGACTTCTGATGGGGCAATAAGTGTGTCGTGAGTACCAGGAACCGGGTGCCACCGACACCTCTGCTCTGGGCGGAACGCATATCACCAAGTTCCTCAGCATCAGGAATTGAGCGAGAGCAACGGGTCAGCAGCTGGTGACACTGCTCCTTGAATTAGTCCCGAGGTTTATTCCAGGAGGACCTCAAACCTGTGATTCCCCTGCCTCAGTCTCCAGATTATCCTATTCTTGCAAAGGTTGAGTATACTTTGGTCCCCGAGATGGTGAGGATGACCCCAAAAATCCATGCTGGAAACCTAACCACGCAAGTCTTACTGCTGAGAGATTTTATTTTATTATCTTTTTTTTTTTTTCAGAGCTAGGGACCGAACCCAGGGCCTTGCGCTTGCTAGGCAAGCGCTCTACCACTGAGCTAAATCCCCAACCCTTATTTTATTATCTTTGTTTGTTTCTGAGACACAGCCACACCATAGAGCCCTGGCTGTCCTAGAACTCACTGTATAGACTGGGCTGGCCTCAGAGATCTGCCTGCCTCTGCTGCTGCATGCTGGGATTTAAGGTCATCGGCAGTCAGAACAAAGCCTGGTAGTCAATCTTTCCTTCCACCAAGCAGGTTCTAAGGGATCAAATGTCGGGAAACAGTTCATTCAGGAGCTGTCTCCGGGGCCCCTCGTGTCTGTCACGAGCTGTCTGTCTGTCTCAGGGGCCCCTCCTGGGTATGATACTTGGCGGTGAAACCTTGCGGAGGTGATTAAGAGTGAGTGAGGGCCAACCTGGCAGTGGTGACACACCATTAGTTCCAGCAGTTCAGAGGATCTCTGAGTGCGAGGCCAGCCTGGGCTAAAGAGTAAGTTCCAGGACAGCAAGGGTTACGCAGAGGAACCCTGTCTTTTTTTTTTTTTTTTTCTAAAGATTTATTTATTGTGTATAGAGTTCTGTCTGAATTGTACACTTGCACACCAGAAGAGGGCATCAGATCCCATTACAGATGGTTGTGAACCACCATGTGGTTGCTGGGATCTGAACTCAGGACCTCTGGAAGAGCAGGCAGTGCTCTTAACCACTGAGCCATCTCTCCAGCCCAGGAACCTTGTCTTAAAAAAACACAATGACAACAAAAAAGTAGACAAGGTGGTGAGGGTGGGCCTGAGGACAATGCAGACGGGAGGCATTACAAGACAGAGGTCTGGGAGTGTGGCTGGGGCAGAGCGCTTGCCCGGCGTGCCGTGCGCTGGGTTCAGTTACAGCAATGCATAAACCCGGGACAGTGAGCATCTCTGCAATTCCAGCACTCAGGCGGTCAGAAAAGATCTTCCTCAGGCTACATAGTACTTGAGACCAGCCTGGGCTACGTGAAGGACAAGAGAGGGCCTGAGTTCAGTCCCTAGGACCCACATGACAGAGGGAGAACTGACTCCTATGAGTTGTCCTGACACACGCACGCACGCACGCACGCACGCACGCACGCCTTTCTGCCAAAAATAATTGTCCTTTAAATCAACGAGAACAACTGTCTCCCAGATGCTGGAATCATGCTCTGAAACCTCTAATGTCCAAAACCAGGAGTCACATAAACTATGCTTTATAAATTAGCCAGCCTCAGTCAGTCTGATCTAGCAACAGAAAACAGACAACTCCAAACTGAGCCCTTCTCAGATGATATCAGCAAAAAGGGGTCTTCTTACTCCATACCCTGCTAAAGTCAGACTACGTCCACACAGAGCTTAGAGACAACCGGATCCCAGAGGGAACCTTGGTCTAAGGGTACTTAGAGAACCTCATTCATGGGTCCCAAGACATTTCGTGTCTGGTCAGCCTCGGCAGGCCCATGCACACACACCTCTGGGGACTTGTCCCCTACCTGGGAGGCAGCTCCTCATGTCCTTGGCCAGTAGCATACCATCAGGGCAAGCGCAGGTGAACTTGGGTGAGTGGGCACTGATCTGAGGGGCAGGCAGGCACATGTACTGGCAGCCACCGTTGGGGAGAACCGTTGCCTCACACCAGTTTACCCCTGGGAGGAAGAAGAGAGAAGTTCATAGAGAACGAACCGATAATGTCTGATGACTGGGATAGTCTAGAAAAATTCCAGAGCAATGGACATTTTTATTACCAGGTACAGGAAGGGTGTTGAACCCATCTTCAAATAAGCCAAACGAATATAAGTTCTGGGATCGTGGCAGAGAAACTTATCTGAGTGCAGGGGCAGAGCTCACCTCTAGGCTGCGTGACGTTGTGAAACAGGACAATGTCCTCCGGGGACATGAGGTTTTTAGCCACCAAATTCACATCTGAACCCGTGAGGCGGTTGGCACTGAAAATGGCTTCATTTAAGACATCTGTCCAATACACTTTGTCCTACACAGGTGGTATATATGGAAGAGAACAGAGCCAGTCACCCCCTGCAGTAGCACACACCACCATCCACCCCCCAAAATCTCTGGGGTTCTCATAAGCAAGGCTGGCTGTGGTAGAAATGTGGAGAAACAAACATAAAGTCTCCCATCCTAACCATTTCCTATGTATATGCTGTATGTGCATACACGTGTTCATGTGCTTTTGCACATGTGTGTGGGGTGCGTGTGAAGGCCACAGTCTTTCTCAGTCAATTTCAGCCTTAATTTTTTTTTTTTTTTTTTGAGTCAGATTTTCTTCAGAACTAGCTCTGCCGACCAGGCTGGTCTCAAATTCAGAGCTCTGCCTGCATCTGCTTCCCCGAGTACTGGGATTGAAAGTGTGCACCACCACCCAACTCTCCACGGTAATTTTTGAGACAGTCTCTCAGTGACCTGAGGCTCACTGAGGCCACACTGGCTGGCTGGTGAGCACTGGCATTTTCCAGTCTCGTCAAGAACTCTGGGTTCCACTCCTAGCACCACAAAATAAATAAATAAAAATAAACAAAACAGTTCCACGAAGTAGCTGTAATTCTAATACCCCTCTCTAGAGCTCTAGGCAAGAGCTTTTACCCAGTCTTGGCTTGAACGGACAAGACAAACCTATGGCGGGACCAAACTCCCTCACAGTCCCGGGGTTCACCTCATAGATGGCCAAGGAGAAGGGGTGAGCTAGCTGCTTCTCATCCTCCAAAATGGTTTTCCGACCACCCCCATTGACATCGATGCTGGAGATGGAGTGGAGTTTGGAATCAACCCAATAGAGGCGGCCACTGGGAAGATCTAAAACATAAAGAAATACGGAGAGGCCAGAGTCAGAATAAGATTATTCAATTCGCCTAAATATTCCAGTATGTTCTTGAAGATTCTTAAATGTTCCAGAAAGTTTCAAAACATGCCAGAGAAAATTCAGGGCACTCCATTAGTGTAAAGGGTACAGCTTTGGGGGCGCACTCTAGCTATGTATGAGCCTGAAGGCCACACTGTAGCTTCTGCCTTAACCCAGTAACCCCTCCAGTGGTACAGGAAGGGGGTACTGTCAACCAGGTATTCTCAACTATGTACTTTGTTCTCTTCATTGTGCCCACCCCAGCAGGCTAGACCACCCCTCAGATGATTACCTAGTGTGATGCCATTTGGCCACTGGATGTCCTCGGTCACCAGAGAGTAGATGTCTACACCATTCAAACCCCCTTTCTTGATCTTGGCAGGTGTCCCCCAATCTGTCCAGTACATGAAGCTGGAAAAGACAACAGGAGATGAGGCCTCTCGGGTGGCAGGCTACCGCTAATGTCGACAAGAGTTGGTTCTCAATTTGGAACCACACCTCTTTGTTCGTGACTGATGAGGATCGAACCCAGAGCCTCAGGCTTACAAGGCAGCCACATTTTCTCTTCAGACTCCACCCTTCTACCAACTACAGCTTCTCTGGGGTTCTCCCAGGCCAGGGCTGCCACCTGGATGGTCAGCCCCTCTCTGGAAGGCCAGAGTTAAGCCAGATGTGGTAATGTACACCAGTAACCCCAGTCCTTTCAGAGGTATTAGAACAACGCAAAATACAAGGTATGCCTGAAGCAGACACACTATGAAACTACTCCTATGTGGACACGGATGTGGCCATAAAGGGGCAGAACATATGAGGTGGAGGTGGGAGGTGGGGTGAGCCTCCCAACAGATACTGTCCAGAGATGCTCTGGGGGGGGGGGGGGTTGAGCAGTCAGCAGAGAGATCTTATAGACCCGTCTGATCTCCGTGGTCAGGGGGAGGAGGAGGGAGCCTGTATATCGTGTGATATAAGTGGACCACAGAACAGGGTCTCAGCGATGCCCTCCGTGGGGCCAGCAAGATGACTTGGCCACTCAAGGCACCACTGTCAAGCCTGACAACCTGCGTTCAATCTCTGGAACTTACAAGAGAAAGGCAAGAAGTGACTCCTGAAAGTTCTTTAGAAGCCTGTCCTAGCCTGGAACATTTAGGTACAAAATTAAGTGGCTAGCATCAAAAGTGGTGCACCACTAAGCCCAGTTTGTTTGTTTCTTTCTCACACTGGGGGTGGAACCCAGAGCCTCCTGCAAGTTAGGAAGGTCCACCAGCAGTGTGTGCCACCGCCAGGCCAGGACACTGTTTTTGACAGTGTCAACTCACTAGTTGGTTTCCAGCACGTTTTAACTTAGACCCTCCCCCTCTGTGGCTGGAATGCATGACCATGTGGGCTTTTCTGTGCTTCTGAGGCAGAATCCACATCCCCATCACCTTCATTTTATTTAACATTTATTTACCCATCGTATGAACACACGCATGTGTGTACTCACGCACCACTTTGGGAGGGGGTGTCCCCAGGATTAAACACAGGTTGTCAGGTTTGAAGGCTTTTTTAATCCACTGAGCTAGGCTTGGCTTTCTTTTTAAGATTTTATTTTGCAAGGCAGTGGTGGTCATACCTTATATCCCAGCACTTGCGAGGCAGAGGCAGGCAGAGTTTGAGGGCAGCCTGGTCTACAGAGCTAGTTTCAGGATAGCCGGGTCTACACAGAGAAACCCTGTCTCTCTGTAGCCACCACATCCAACCCATACACACACACACACACACACACACACACACGAAAAGATTTCATTTTTTTTTTCCCCAGAGCTGGGGACGGAACCCAGGGCCTTACGCTTGCTAGGCAAACGCTCTACCACTGAGCTAAATCCCCAACACCCAAGATTTCATTTTTAATTGTGTTTATGTATCTGTGTACCTGTGTGCCATGCCTGATGAGGCCAGAGGCATCAGTCCCACCCCCACCCCATCCATCCCTTGCTAAGTCTCTTCTTTGATTTTTATTTTATTTTATTTATTTATTTTTTTATTTATTTTTTTATTTATTTTTTTGAGATAGGAGTTCTCTTTGTAACCTGAGCTAGCCTGTAACTCAGCCTCCTCAGGGCTGGGATTTCAGGTTGGAGGCCCCTGCTTCCTTGGTCTTTCACTGACACCCCCGGCCTCTACTTCACTGTCATCTCTGCAGCTTGGGGGACCATTTCACATTCCCCTGAGGCCAGCTCTGGCTGGACCCCACCTTGGGCCATCCTCTTGTTCAGCTGAGGACACTCACCCATGCACAGGGTCCACTACGATGGCTCTGGGTCTGGACCCTTTCTCTCGGAACAGAGTTCTCCTCCTGACACCCTTGGTGTCAGCCACGGAAACAGTGCCCGGAACTGAATCCGTCCAGTAGATGTTGCCATGGATCCAGTCTACCGCCAGCCCGTCAGGGGCGTGCAGGTCCCCACTGATGATGGCATCATAGGACAAGCTGGGGCCCTGGTCCATCACGGCGCTGAGGCGGAGGAAAGGGATCTCATCAGAGCCTGGGGTCTGGGCCTCACTAGGGGACGGGGTGTCAAAGGGTGATGGGGCTCACCTGTAGATCTTTCTCTGGGACAGGTCAGACCAGTAAATTCTATTGTTGGCCACCTCAGTGTCCAGCGCCACCACATTCTTCAGGTTGGGGATCAGGCTGGTATACTCGCTGCGGTCCAGGGTCATCTTCCGTACCTCATGGCGGTTGGTGAAGAGCAGAAACCCTATGGAACCTGGAAAACCACACAGGACAACAGTGAGGGGATGAAAGCCAAGGCTTCGCCGACGCCAGGCAAGAACTCCGCCTACCGTGTCCCTGGAACCCGTTTCTCTAGTCAGAGTAACTAGGGAGGTTAAAGAGGCTCAGGTCACACTTTGTACCTCTTCCCATCTGTCTGGATGTGAAGCGGGATAGGCAGAGTTTGAGCAAGGATAAATATGGGTGAAGGCCCCGTGTTTCCAGGTCCCCACTGTGCAGCTCCCCACCAGCCAGAATCCTAGAGAGCTACCATTCCCAACTTAACCGTTCTGAACCCCAAAAAGGAGCACCCATCCCCACCTCGGCCTCCTAGTGCTCACCCACAGCCTTGCAGACCCTGGTGTGAGGGTCCATGTGGAAGCCGGCCCGACACTCGCACTTGAAGCTGCCCTCCAGGTTCACACAGAGCTGGCTGCAGGTGTCTGGCTCCTCACACTCGTCAATATCTGTGTATCAACAGAGAAAGGGTTT
The DNA here is from genome assembly GCF_021556685.1 of Rattus norvegicus. Taxonomy (NCBI): domain Eukaryota; kingdom Metazoa; phylum Chordata; class Mammalia; order Rodentia; family Muridae; genus Rattus; species Rattus norvegicus. Next base: position 26,537,675 of record NC_141541.1, on the reverse strand, counting down.
TCTCTAGGGGAGAGGAACCCTTTCTACAGGGCAACAGGAGAACAAAACATGTATCCTCCAGTGGCTGAGGGAACGCATGTTCATGAGGGAGGCACGGGTTCGATGGGTGGCTGGATGAACCGCAGACTCACCTTCACACTGGTGGCCGTCCACCAACCGGAAACCGCTGGGACATAGGCACTCATAGCCAATCTTGAGGTCCTTGCAGATGTGGGAACAGCCACCATTGTTGTCCAAGCACTCGTTGGTCTCTGCGCGAGGTTGGAAAAGCACCTTAGACTAGAACAGCCACTGGAAACACTATGACATTGCACTGTCTCTGAAAAGCACTCCGAAGGTCATTCATTACTTTTATTTTTAATCATGTGTGTGAGTGTGTCCGCATGTGGTTATGAGAACATGAATGCGGATGTCCTCAGAAGCCAGAGGCACTGGAGGCCAGGAGATGGATCCTCTGTAGTTAGAGTTATTCTGAGCCTCCTGACTTAGCTGCCGAGAACTGAACATGAGTCATCTGGAAGAACAGCCAGCGCTCTTAATTGCTGGGCCATCTCCAGCCCAAGAACATATAGTGCGAGGGCTCTGAATCAGGTCCTCATCTCCCGGTGCCCCTCCCCTCATGCCTGTCCTGCCCTGGATGACAGGAAGTGGGCCTTGTGAATGCTGTGGGGGTGCTGGCTGGGCTCACAGTCCCACAGTGACTACATGCTGATGCCATGCTGGGCTCCCCAAACACCCCCACTCTGCCCAGCTCCCCAACACTCACTGCACTCCTTGATGGGCTCATCCGACCAGTCACGACAGTCCCGGGCGGAGTTGCACACCTTGTCCAAGCTGATGCACTCCCCACTGTGGCACTTGAATTTGTTAGGGCCATCGCACTGGGTCACTGAGAGAGGCAAAGAGAACGGTCAGGAGGGCCTAAGCCACGGGCTTTGCCTGCTGTCTGTAAGATAACCCTTCAGAGCTGGAATACGGGACTCCCTGGCACAACCCCTGCCTCCCGGTGAGGGTCTGGGGGCAGGTGACGGGGAGGTCTGCCCGAAGTCTCACTTTGTAGCCTTACTGGCCTTGAACAGTGTCCAGGACACTGGAATTTAAGGAGACCCTCCTGCCTCAGCTCCCAAACACTGGGATCACAGAGTTGTCCCCCCATGACTGCGGCAAGGAATTTCCTGGTAGTGTTTTGTTTTCTCTCTGTGTGTACAGGAGAGCCAAGCCCTTGTGTGGGTAGACAAGGGCTCTGTCACTGAGCCAAGCCCCTGGGTACAGGTCGCTGGGGGCTAGGAAGTTAATGTTTAACAGAACAGAGTTTGTTTAGACTCTGCACGATCAAACAAGTCTTGGAGAGGGAGTTCAGCGATGGCTGCAGACATGTGAATTTTTGGTCAAATTGGGATTCTTAGGTTGAATTGGGTTTCTTAGCAAGAGGTCTCAGTATGGTCCAGGCTGGCCGCAGCTTTGTGTGCTTCCTGCCTCAGGCTCCGGACTGCTCGGATCATAGGCCTGTACCACCATGCCCAGCATGGCACCGTGCAGACACCATGCCCAGCATGGCACCGTGCAGTTAAAAAGCAACAAGTAACTCTTATCCTAGCAATGGGAAGCCCTGAGTTCAACGCAAAAGAACAAATGGCAGGGCTGGAGAGATGGCTCAGCGGTTAAGAGCACTGACTGCTCTTCCAGAGGTCCTGAGTTCAATTCCCAGCAACAACATGGTGGTTCGCAACTATCTGTAATGAGACCTGATGCCCTCTTCTGGTGTGTCTGAAGACAGTACTCATATACATTAAATAAATAAATCTAAAAAAAAAAAAAACAACAGCAAAAACCTAACATTAAAAAGAAAAAGTGTTGGTGTTTGTTTGTTTGGAGTGAGAGCTGCTCTCAAATTCAGTGTGTAAGCAAGGGCAGCCTTGACCTCCTGCCTGCACCTCCCAAATGCTGGGGTTACAGGTATGTGCCACCACCCTAACCCTAACCCTAAGAGGCGAGGGCTCGACCAATGGCTCAGCCCAGACCACATCATTTATGTTATGAGCATTTCTTCCAACTTGCAGGTCAGTGAGGTGGGAAAAGTGTCACTAGGCCAGATGACGCGAGTTTGATCTTGGGACACTCATGGTAGCAGGAAGGAAACAGCTCTCCTCAGCTCTGGAACATTCTTTTCACAGAATGGGACTGTACGTACATCACTAGGGTCTCAAGGGGAAAACGGCTTCTACTGGGAATGTGGCTCCTTTGGTAGAAGCTGATATGTAGCAGGCAGGAAGCCCTGGGTTTGATCCCCTGCATAAACTGAACCTAGCAGTGGACGTCCATGATCCCAGCACTCGGGAGCTGGGGGCAGGAAGATAATGAATTCAAGACTAGCCTCAGCTATATAAGGAGTTTGAGACCAGCCTGGACTACATGAGAGCCCGTCTCAGAAATAAACAAATAGAAGTACTGAAGCAGGGGATCCCATATTGCAATCTAGCTAAGTAGAAGCAGGTTCAGAGGGGGCAAGTAACAGGTGGAGCTCTGTGAGTTCGAGGCCAGCCCGCTCTACAGAGCGAGTTCCAGGACAGCCAGAGAAACCCTGTCTCGAAAAACAAACAAACAAAAAGAAAATACGCTTCCTAGGGGCCTGACCCCCACTCCCTCACCCAAGACCAACAGTACCCCAACTTTACAGCAAGGCACTGAGAAGGGAGAAGAGGAAGAGGAGCCGGCGAGGAACCAAGTTTACCATTGATGCAGCCAAGCTCGTCGCTCATGTCTTTGCAGTCATGTTCACGGTCACACTGGCGGCTACCGTGAATACAGGAGCCATCTGCACACTGGAATTCGTCAGGTCGGCAGGTGGTCACCGCTGTGGAGGACAGGGTGACCGTCAAAAGAAGCACAGATAAGCTGCTCTGCTTAACTGCAGCTATAGGGCTGGCAAGCAAAAGCAATTACCAGCAAACCCAAAGGCTGAGCCAATCTCTGGAGTCTTCACAGTGGATGGTGAGGACTCACAGTTGCCCTATGACCTCTGTATGTGTTGCCACACACATGTATCATGTACACTAATAATTTTGTCTTTAAATAAATCATCCAGGGGATTGAAACCTGGGACTCATGAATGTGTGGCATGGTGGTTTGAAGGAGAACAGTCCTGATTGGGTCCTAAGTTTAAAAATCCTTGGCCCCCAGTTGGTAGAACTGTTTGGGAAGGATTAGCAGGTGTGGCCTCATTGGAGGAGGCGTGTCCCTGGGGACAGGCTGTGAGATTTCAAAGGATTCTCACCCTTCCCAGTTAGCACTGTCTCCGCCTCACGCTTGTGGATCAGATGTAAGCTCTCAACTACAGCTACGACACCATGCCCGCCTGCCTGCTGCCACGCTCCCACCATGGCGGTCATGAACTCACCCTTGAAACTGTAAACCTCACCAAATTCTCTCTCCTCTAAGTTGCCTTGGTCACTGCCCGTAGCCACAGAAAACTAAGACACTTAGTAAGTGAGCCACAGATTTGGCCCTCTTAAAATTCATTGTTCCAAAGAAAGAAAAAAATATATATTTTTTAAAACTTATCTTTGGTTGGTTTTTTAAAACAAAATCATTTCCTTTGGTTTTTGGAGACAGGTTCTCTCTACAAGGCCCTGGCTTTCCTGGAATTCAGTATGTAGACTAGGCTGGCCTTCAACTCACAGAGATCAACCTGCTCCTAAAGGTGTGTGCCACCAGACCCAGCCCTTATCTTTGGTTAATTTTTAAAATTTTATTGCACAGTATGTGTGCACATGCGGGTATGTGCTCCTGTAATTCTGGCTCCTTCTCCTCCTCCTCCCCGAGTCTGGGTCTCTCAATGAACTGGGAGCCAGGCTGGTAGCCAGCTCCGGTCTCCACATCCCACAAGCACTGGAATCACAGGCTCGAGCATGGCTGTCTGCAGGAGATTTGAACTCAGGACTTCATGCTCTGGAGACAGGTGTTCTACCCACCCAAACAGCCCCTTACCCAAAACAAAACTTCTTCTCTGGGAAGTCTGGCTATTTCTAAGCCCCAAAGCTCCGCATACAGGGCCTGGAGAGCCATCATCCATCCCTCCTCCCCAGGGCCTTACCGCAGTTCTCCTCGTCCGACTTGTCCTTGCAGTCAGCCGCACCGTCACAGACCCAGCTGCGATGGATACACTCACTACTGCCACAGTGGAACTCGAGGGAGGAGCAGGGGCTGCTGACCACCTCAGCGGCCGTGTCTCGGCCCCCGCAGTTCTGCGGCCACTCATCGGAGCCATCGTCACAGTCCCGGTCCCCGTCGCAGGCCCACAGGCTGGGGATGCAGGAAGAGGAGTTGCAGCGGAAGTGAGCAGGGCCACAAGTGGTGGCCGCACAGTGGGCCTCGTCAGAGCCATCCAGGCAATCCCAGTCTTGGTCACACACAAACTGCCGGGAGATGCACTTGCCATCCTGGCAGCGGAACTCATCCAGGGAGCACGTCTTGGGGGCTGTGGGGGTGCACAGAGAGGAGAGCGCCCTGTCATGCTACGGCTCATACCACCACACACCAGCCTACTCACAGACAGGACCCTGTGCCTCAAAAAAAATGGTGGTAGTAGGCAAAGGCCCAGAAAGCTACAACACACCTGTCTCTGCCTCAGTTTCCCTCACACGGTAAAGTATCAAGCCACTCCTGTACCAACGAGCCCCTCTTTGGGGTGGAGATTCTAGGCAGGGGTTGATCCACATCTTAGCACTTTAGGTTGTGCTGTGAACTGCTTACCTTGCTAAATATATAAATTCCACTATTGAGGGTATGTAGGTATGGGGAAACCCACATTACATGGAGATAACATTCAGGGTTTGGCACTCTCACGTCCCAAGTCTGCCCTGTGGATCGGCACATAAGAGGTATGACATCATGACGCACAGCTGATAAACACATTGGCGGCTAGTACCTCAGCTCTGATTGGACTCCGAACACAGCTCAGCCTTCCCGCCAATGTGGGCACTTAAGGCAGGGAGGCAGCCTACAAGTGGGCTCCCTGGCGACAGTCATCAGAGCTTCCCCCTCCATAAATGCTTCTGATGTCCACGGAGGAGGCGTCATCTCTCAAGGTGGGATTTAAGCCATAGGAGCAAGCACACACCAGAACTCAGGTGGAGTCCACTCGGGAACGACTGTTACATCCCAGGGCCCCTAGGGGACTCTTTAGTGCAAGATGGGCCAGCATGCACGCACACACACACACACACACACACACACACACACGCTCGCGCCACATCCAGGGTGTTCTGAGCGTCACTTACAGCAGTCTAGTTCATCCGAGCCATTTTCACAGTCGGTCCGCCCATCACATCTCCAGGAGTCAGGAATGCATCGGCTGACGCGGCCTCCACAGCTGAACTCACCGGATCGACAGGTGACAGACACTAGGGATAAAGAGGAGCCATCACTCAAAAGGAACACTATTTAGTTAGGCCAGGTCCATCTCTTGCGTGTGTGTGTGTGTGCGTGTGTGTGTGTGTGTGTGTGTGTGTGTGTGTGTGTGTGTGTGGCGGTCACAGGACATACAGGACATTCTTTCCTTCTACCATATGAATTCCAGGGATCAAACTCATATCATGAAGGCTGACCCCAAGTGCCTGCTCTCATCTTAACAGCCCCTAAAAGCAATTCCACACAGCACTGTTAATGGACTGTTGTGCCTGCTGCAAGGCATAGCATGAGGCTAGGTGTGAAACTTTCCAAATCCATCATCACAGCATACAAAATGCTTTGGATTTTGAATATTTGGATTAGGGATGGTCACTCTGAGCCTTCTTCAAATTGAGGATTGAACTTAGGGTTGCTGGACTGCTCTGGCAGGATATAAACTAGGAGAGCGCTGGGGGAAAAAGCCCCTGACTAGAACGTGAAGGGCCATGGGTTCTGTCTCTACAAACACCCACAATCAGAGGCGACTTACTGCATGTCTCAGGGGACTCATCGGAGCCATCCGGGCACTCGCGGCTGCCGTCACACACCCACTTGCTGACGATGCATTTTCCGTCTCTACACTGGAACTCGTTCTTGCCACATGAATCTTCTGCTGCAAGAGCGAAAGGGAAGGAAGGGTGTGGTCATCAGCACAGCAAAGATGGCCACATCAGCTAACCGGGGAAGGCAGCAGAGGTGGCCAATGTACCCGAGAGGGCAGCTGAGGATCAACAAATAAACACAAAGAGGAAATCCATCGGGTGTTAGGACCGACTTCTGGGCTGTTGAATAAAGTATGAAAACATATCGGGCTTAATTGGTTATTTTTAAAACTTATTTTGAGACGGGTTTCCACCGTGTAGTTTTGGCTGGCCTTGAACTTTATATAGAACAGGATGGTTTTGGTCTCACAGGGATCTGCCTGCCGCTGCCTCCTAAGTGTTGAGATTAAAGTACGGGTCGCCTGAGCCCCTGATATGCTGGTACAGTCGAGGCACAAAAGTTGTACCAAGTAAACAGCTATCAGATCCTCATGAGAGGGAACCTGTATCTGACACGCCACCATGGCCGAGAACCTGAGATTAGAAAGGGATGGACCTAGTGGGAGAAGAAGCAAGTACATTCTGCTAAAGGAACCCAGCAGCGGAATGACCCCCGAGAGGATTTGTATATGCTCAGCCCAGGGAGAGGCACTATTAGGTGTGGCCTTGTTGGAGTGCATGTGTGGCTTTAATACCTTCCTCCCAGCTGCCTGAGAGTCAGACTTCTAGCAGCCTTCGGATGAAGATGTAGAACTCTCAGCTCCTCCTGCACCATGCCTGCCTGGATGCTGCCATGTTCCCACCTTGATGCTAATGGACTGAACCTCTGAACCTGTAAGCCAGCCCCAGTGAAATGTCCTTATGAGACTCGCCCTAGTCATGGTGTCTGTTCACAGCACCCCTAATGACATTCCGCTACACTCAGAGATCAGTGCCTTGCTCAGCCATCAGCAGCGAAGCGCCCTCCTGCAGTGGATGGGAGCACACACAGAGACTCACAGCCCTGTTGGGATGACCCACAACCACTGCATTTATTGGCTATGAAAAAGTATGTCCCTGTGCTGTTAACTGTTAATTGCTGGGTAAGTGGAACACTTAGTACTAAATAGGACTAAATCTCTCGCCTCAGGGCTCCGGGAACCCTTCTGCCGAATGAGGAGGCGGAACAGTTGCGAGAGCCAGAGGGTTGGAGGAGACGGATAAAGCAAGGCCTTCCAGATACAGCTGGACTGACACACGTGAACTCACAGACACTGTGGCAGCATGCGCAGATCAACACATAGGTCCAAGCCTGACAGGGTTCCAGCCCTGCGAGGGTAGCTGGACGTGAGAGCCCGACCCTAACTCAGAAGCTATCTTTGGACCTTTCTCAGTTTTTTCCCCTTAACTTTACTGGTCTTTTGTTTGTATTTTATGGTTTCCGATTAATGGTGTGTTTTTATAGACTTCACATGTATGTGTCTTGAATGGGCGTGCTTCTTTTGCTTTCTTTTTCTTTCCTGCTCCTTTTGTTTTATTCTTATTTATTTATTTATTTATAATATTTACTTTGTGTGTGTGTGTGTGTGTGTGTGTGTGTGTGTGTGTACACTGTAGCTGTCTTCAGACACACCAGAAGAGGGCATCAGATCCCATTACAGATGGTTGTGAGCCACCATGTGGTTGCTGGGAATTGAACTCAGGACCTCTGGAAGAGCAGTCGTCAGTGCTCTTAGCCACTGAGCCATCTCTCCAGCCCTCTTTTTAAGTTTTAATGTTATTTATTTATTTACATCCCAAACGGTATCCTTTCCCAGTCCCTCACCTCCCAGACTCCCTCCCCCAAACCCCTTCCCCTTCTCCTCTGAGAGGGCAGGGCCCCACCCTGGTGCTCTCCTGGTTTTGTTGTTTTCTGAAGCAGAGTTTCTCTGTGTAGCTCTTTGACTGTCCTGAAACTGACCAGACTGGCCTTGAACACAGAGACCCATGTGTGTCTGCCGCCACCTGGTGAGCCACTCACCACTGTCCAGCTTCAAGAATCTGAAACTTCATTAACTGAAATTCCACACTCCAGGGGTCCCCTCTGCTGTTCCCGTGACCCCCTCTCAAGTCCCAGTACCCTGCTTGGCTACACTGTAATTCTTTCTGTGTTTTGTTTTGTTTTCCTTTAAACAGTGTAGCACTGAGTACCTCCGGCTGGCCTGGGCCTCTCAAGGCTGTGAGTAGCACTAGCTGCGGACCTGAACAGGTGACTCACTCACCCAGCATCTGGCCAGGAAAGGAAGTGACTCATCCACTTCTCTCTGATGGCAGATGGTGCTGAGCAAGGCCACTAGAATTCCAGGAGTGGCTGCATCATTACCAAAGGAAGTTCAGAGGGGCACTGGCAGAGAGGAGTCACCCCATCAGCCGAAAGCCTGGTGACTGATCAACACTCTCACTTGAATGACACACAAACCGGGATGTGGGTGTGGAAATACCAGCCGTACCCAAAGCCAGTGGGGCTCTGGTGGCAGAGACCTTCCCAGCGTGCACAAAGCCAGGTTAACATCCCCAGCAATGCATCAACCTGGCAAGGGGTACAACCCTGCTATGCCTGTCACTCAGGAGCTGGAGGCGGGAGTATCACTACCATTTTGAAAGCAACCAAAGTTCCATGGTGAGACCCTGTCTCTAGAATAAAAAACAAACAAAAAATTACAAATGTCTGAGGGTGCACGCCCTAGACTAACGGCAAATTGAACGTCAGCTTGGGTTGCACAGGACAGACCCCATCTCAAGCAAACAAAAGAAATAAAGAATGCGGTGTTGGGGATTTAGCTCAGCGGTAGAGCGCTTGCCTAGCAAGCACAAGGCCCTGGGTTCGGTCCCCAGCTCCGGAAAAAAAAGAAAAGAAAAGGAAAAAAAAAAAAAAAAAGAAATAAAGAAGGCCTGTAGGGTGGCTCAGTGGTTAAGGACTGGCCAACACTCATCTGAGCTTGATGAATGGAGATCCCGCTCTGTCCCTTGTCCCCTGAAGCCCATACATACACAAAACAGAGAAACAGATGTCTTGTAAAGATTTAAAAGCAAGCCAGGTGTGCTTGGCTTTAACCCCAGCACTTGGGAGGCAGGATCTCTGTGAGATCCTGATCTACATAGCGCGTTCCAGGGCAGCCAGGGTGATGGACAAACGAATCAAGTAAAGGCCAGTCAACACGCACACACTCTGGAGCCTTGGCCTCAGCTCTCGAACGTCATGAATGACGAATCCTGAACAAGGCCACAGAAACTGCAGAGGGGGGCAGTAGTGCAATGTGGAGTTTTGGATTCTTTGAAAAACACAGAAATAGTCTAGGAATATGTTTCATTTTAATCCCATGGAGTTCCTTGGAGCAAGTCCCCCCATCCTTTTTTCTCTTCTATCTAGTGTTAGGGGGTTTTAAGGGTGGAGAAGGGTGGGAAAAAAAGAACGCACAAAGTAGCAAATGCCAGCTACAGAAATTACTCCATCCTGCTTCCCACACACGAATAAGGTGCTCAGTGCTTTCTAGGTGCCCTCTCTCTCTCTCCTGATGGAATGACAGGGGTGTGAGCGCCAAGCTAAGGACAGATGTCATGCAAAAAAAACAAAACAAAACAAAACAAAACAAAACAAGCCGTGGCTGTGCCACACTTTTAATCCCAGCATTTGGGAGGCAGAGGCAGGAGGATCTCCGTGAGTTTGAGGCCAGCCTAGTCTACAGAGTGAGTTCCAGGACAGCCAGGGCTACGCAGAGAATCTCTGTCTCAAAAGGCAAAAGGAAACAAAAAGATAATAAACCAAAAATAAAGGAAGTTAAAATACCGTCAACAAGGGGTTGGGGATTTAGGTCAGTGGTAGAGCGCTTGCCTAGCGAGCGCAAGGCCCTGGGTTCGGTCCCCAGCTCCGAAAAAAAGAAAAAAAAAATACTGTCAACAAAAGTGCTTGTCTAACACACAGGGTACTTTGGGCTCCACCCACACCAACGAAGAGCAAACCAGGTGTGTTAGCTTTCACCTGTAATCCCAGCATTCCAGAGGCTGGGGCAGGAGGGCTACAGTGAGTTCAAGACCAGCCTGAGCTACACGGTAACTTCCATGCCAGCTGGGCTATATAGGGAGAGCCTTCTAAAATATAACAGTGGGTCATGCTGGGGATGTTTCCTAGTGAGAAGTAGAGAGTATGCAGGGATTAATGTAGGGAAAGCCCTCTACTAGGAGGCAGTGACTGGGTCCGGCTAATGCACAAAAGGGCACAGCCTCACACAGAATATTTCATTTATGTAAACTTCGGGCTCACAGGTTCCGCACACACTCTGCTGTCCTTAAAGCTCTGTTAGGTCTTGACCCCAGGTTACACTTTGAACAATTTAAACAAGAGGCAGGAGACCACAAATCTAGTCCCTTGGGCAGGTGAGAGTTACAAGCAAAAACACTGCCAGAATTGTTTTGAAATACAGTGTTCTTTTCTAAAGGCTGTCATCCTGGGTCATCCTGCCCAAATGCCAAAATTCTCCTTCTGATAAAGACTTAACGGTGGACCAGGACTTAATGACAGTTGTCACCCTGAGTCCCCCCAGAGCTGTCCATCAGAGGCGTGTTTTTTGATGTCGGGAGGGGCCTAATGGCTGGTTCTAAGTCAGGGCTTTCTCCTGTTGTTATGGGAACGAAGCCCAACTGGAGGTCAATCCTGGTGAACAAACATTTACAAAAGTGTTTTCATAGCAACCCTAAACATGAGGGGCGGCACCAGCAGTTCCAACCCACCAACGCACCGGCTGTGTCCATTCTACCGTGGGTAATGCCATCGGCTAAGCAGGGTGTGAGTAAAATAAATCCGCCGTAGCATCCACGGTGGCTCAGGAGCAAAAGTGCTCGCCGGCCTCCTCACCAGCAAGCCTAACATGAGTTAGGGACCGCCAACCCCTGTCGTCTCCATAAGCAACCAAAGCTGATTTGCCCCACATGCCCAGAGGGTGCAGATACTGCTGACAGAATTAACGCATCAAAAGCTTGGTCAAAGGAGCCAAGCATAGAGGTGGCCAGAGTCTTATCAGGACCAAGCAGGGAGATAAGAACCCTGAGCGGTCAGAGTCAGGAGCATTGCCCTCCGGGTTTGTAATTTCAGGGATGCTCAGGTAAGAGGCTCCCAGGGCTCAGGAGTCAGAGGCAGGGGCGCTACCCTGTACAGTGAGACTCTACTTAAAAAAAAAAAAAAAAAAAGGCCAGCCTGGGCTACATAGTGAATTCAAGGACAGCCTGGGCTACAGAGTGAGATACTGTCTCTCCAAAAATAAATAATCAAAAAGAACAAGAGGGAAAAAAAATCCAACCCTATTCAGTGGTTTACCAGTTTTACTCAGCAAGGAATGTGACAGACAAATGAAGCTGAAGCACCACTGTGAGCTAACAGTGCGTGCTACAGACCTCTGGCATATCTGACACCCCTCACACGGCTGCGGGCTCTGTGTGTGTGGAGGCCAGAGTTCCCAGTCGAATGTTTTCCTTAGTGTTCCTCCTCCTCACCCTGCACCCAGAGCTCACCCTCAAGTCCAGGGATCCTCCAGAGTGGTCATTTCAGGCTGCCCCACACATGGCCATGTCACCAACTGACTGAGCCACCACCCCAGCCCCCAGATCTGCTCTTGAGCCATCTAAAGATGTGTTCACAACAGATCTTAAAACAGACAAACCGTCCAGTTAATGCACTGAAGCTTAACCTAGAGCAAGCCGTAGTGTGGCTGCCCGGAGCATGAGAGGGAGGCCAGCACCCAGTGAGGCCAGCACGGGCCCCTCTGGCTTTCCTGTGAGACAGGAAACTTCAGCTCTTGCTCAAGACTTTGTAAAATAATTTCCTCTCTTCCTTTTTGTTAAAGAGAGCAATGACAGGCGAAATGGAAGCTGAGCAGGATATCTGGTCTACCCTTGTTTGCAATTATAGCAGGATGGCTGAGTGTTTGCCTCAGTGTTCAATTACAGCACACGCTCCCACTCTCTCTCTCTCTCTCTCTCTCTCTCTCTCTCTCTCTCTCTCTCTCTCTCTCTCTCTCTCCAGGGGTTCACTTCACTGTATAGCCCTGGCTGTCCTACAACTCACAGGGCTCCACCTGCCTCTGACTTTCCGGTGCTGGGATTAAAGGTGTGCCCCAGGATCCCCAGCTCCGCCAGGCTGTCTCAAGGAAGCATCCCCAGGATTGACAGTCACACACAGCTAGCTAACTCCTTCCAAGCTCCTGCCTGGATCCCATGCATGGCCCCAGGTTCTATCCATGGTATCCCCAAATCTAGGTGCTATGGCACATACCTGTCACCCCAACACTCCCAAACTGAGGAAGAAGAATTAGGAGCTTAAAGTCATTCTAGACCGTATAGTGACTTATAGGCCATCCTAGGCTACATGAGACCCTGTCTATAAAGTAAGGGAGAGGTGGAGCATTTGTCCCAGTGTGCAAGGATCTGAGTTTAATCCCCAGTGCTGCAAAGAAGTCGTGGGTGAGATTATAACACCATCTAACTTCCTGTCCAAATTCCAGCACTTCTCCTAAAACTAAAGTCCACTTGATGGGGCAGCCCAATTCAACACATTCAGAGAGTGGGAACAAACCAGGCCAGCAACAGTCCTCGCCAGATCCCTGGCTCTCCTTGACTGATGGTCCCGGCTACCAGGGTCTGGGTTGCCAGAGGCACAACTATGAAGCTGACCAGAGAAGTGTGGACAAGGTAGTGAGTGACTCACACAGGGGAACCGGGGCGGCCAGGATGTGTAGCCCCACCCGACCCCGGAGACTCAGGCAAGCCACGCCCCTGCACCTCATCTTCTTCTTCCATTGGGCGAGGGGAGTGGCTCGAGTCTCGCCTGTTCCGGCTTTACCCAATAGGAGCTCGGGGGTGCGGTGGGAGGTGGGGTTAGGGCGGAGTTTTAGGGCACCCGGCAGCAGCGGGGTTTGAGCGCATCTGTGTAGACCCCTCAAGTCCTATACCTACGACTAGTGACCCCAAAGTTGAACAGCTGAGCCTGTCTCTCCCCAGTCCTTTAAAACGAATGATGGGAGCCCTCCTCTTGGACTCCCTCACACATAGCTCTGAAGAACACCGCTAACTCGAGAGAGCACCTACCCGTCTCCCCCCAAACCTACTCTGACCCCCTACAACTCTGGCATCCTATTTCCAGAACAGCTCCCTCCAGCCACGTGGGAAGGACATCATCCCAAGTTCGCATGAGTGATTCTATTTCTCGTCCAAAAAGAAAACCACTCGGGGCTCCCCGAGTTCAGAGCGGCTGGCCCTGGCCCTCGGCAGGCTCCTGGAATAAGCCTTACCTGCAACTCCAGCAGCAGCCAGGAGCAGGGCGATGGCCCAGCGTAGCATCAGATCCGCGGTGCTCATCCTCAGCCTCTGCGTCGCGTCCCCACTCGGATCACAGACCCGAAATGTTCCCGCTGCAAACACAGGATCACGGGTCCCACGGTGTCTCAGCTGCAAAACCTGGGTGGCAAGCCCCACGGTATGCGGGCTGCAATCCTACGCCGCACTGGGTCAACTGGTGACTGACTACACGCGCAGAGCCAGAGTCATTCTCAGCCCTAGGGACGAGGTTTCCAGAGGGGGAGGAGTCTGCAGTGGGGTGATTTTCAAAAATCTACTCCTCACTGTGCGGGGAGGAGCTTGGAACGGCCGATGTGACATAGGATCTTTAACCCCTGAAGCTCCCTTAGCCTTGGGAAGTTCCTCGAGTTCCTCCTTCAGAATTTCACCAGTTCCCAGATGCTTAGCTGTGGACTCAGCTCTCACTGTTCAAAGGACGACCCACATCCTTCCACACCCTGGGTCGCCTTCTGACGTTTTCCTTTCCACCTCCAAAGGAAAACAGAAGTATGGGACCCCCCAGCCCCCACCCCGGAGCCCCCAACTCGTGTGCGCGCACATACACACAGACTCCTTGCAGCATTTACTCTCCTTTCTAGGAACGGGCACATAGATTTTTGACCCAAGTACAGTTGCAGGTTTTAGATGGTTATTCGGATCCGACCATAAATAGCACTCAGAGAGGAATGTAAGTAAAATCAACCAGAAGTGCTACCAAAACATGAGTTGGGTCAGTGGGTAAAGGCGCAAGGGCCTCAGATTCCAAACCTAGCTCCCAGCAAAAGACACTGGGGCTAGTGAGCTGGCTTAGTGCACACAGCCAAGCCTGAGGACCTGAGTTCAAACCCGAGGACCCACAGGAGAGGCGAGAACTCTTTCTGTGACCTGAGAACAGGACAGGCTGGACTGGGTTGGTAGAGTATCTTCGTGGGTTCCATCCCCAGCATCACATAAACCGGGCCTGTTGTCACAAGTGTGTGGTCTCAACACTCTTAGGGAGGAGGCTAGCCTTGGCTACACAGATAGTTGAAGACAGAAACCAAAAAGATGTAAGAAGCTTCTTTTGTGAGTTGATTTCTCTCATTTTTTATTTTTGAGACAGGGTCACTCTATTATCTAGCTCTGGCTATCCTGGAACCCACTATGAAGGCCAGGCTGTCCTCGAACACAGAGCGATCCATCTGCCTGTCAAGGCATGTGCCACCACCTGCCCAGTTTATCTCTTCCTCTCCTGGGTTTTGGGGTGCTTGTGTGTTCACATGTATATGTGTAGGCCAGAGTTCAATGTCAGGTGTTCGCCTCAGTTGCCTTCCACCTAATTAAAAACCATTGTATTGTATTGTGTGTGTGTGTGCTCATGTGCTCATGCCTGGCAGAAGTCAACAGGTCAGTTTTCTCCTTCCACGGCGGTCTCAGTCCCAGCCTAACTCGCATGGCCACACGTGGCAGCTCCCTCGCTTGGCAACAGGAGACTCACTATTAATAACCCACAACTCCTGGGTTCAGTGATCTCCTTTCTTGGCCTCCTGAGCAGCTGGGACTGCAGCATGAGCAGTTTGGGACTCCCCACCCCTGCTGTGCCCTCCTTAGAGTCACTGGGAAGGAATCTCTTCCCAGAAGTCGAGCTGTGTGCTGGGCTGGGCAGAGCTGGTCAGCACCTTCCATGAGGTCTTGGAAGGGCTGCTTCTCTGCAGTGCTCTGGCCAGAGCTGGTCCTAGCCAGTTTCCTCAGATCCACACCTGCCTGCCAGATCTCCAAGCCTCTGCCTGTCCCGGCTGCTGGGTAATGGCCTCAAGTCAGATACTGGAAACAACCCACGCTGCTCCCAGCTAAAAGAGCTGTAACTTCCTGATGGCTATGGTGTGTGTGTGTGTGTGTGTGTGTGTGTGTGTGTGTGTGTGTGTGTGTGGTGTGCATTCTGTATGTGTATGTATGTGGTATGTGTGTATGCTATGTGTGTGGTGTATGGTGTGTATGGTGTGTGTAGTGTATTTGTATGGTTTGTGTGTGTATGGTGTGTGTTGTAGGGTGTGTATGTGTGTGTGTGGTATATGTGTGTGCTATATGTGTGTATGTGTGTAGTGTACATGTGTGTCCCAGACCATCCTAATGTGCTCACTGTTGGAATAAGGCAGTCTCAGCCTGTCGGGGTTGGAATCTGCGTCTCTGACTCATTTCTCCTTCACCCACCACCTGTGCTCTCTCCTGAACCGCCCTGGGCAGCAGTTGCTCCAGAAAGTTTCTGCTTCTGTTTTTCTTCCATTCGCTTTCCCATCACTAGCTTGAGAGAGTCTGGAACATGACCAGAAGTGTTTGGTGCCGTTTTCCACCCCGAAGCCACACCAGGAATGGATCTGGCAGTCATTTCTGAGGTCCTCCACCTTTCACCTCCTTCCCTCCACCCCATCCCTTTCCTCTTCCTCCTATTCCCCTCCACCCCATCCCTTTCCTCTTCCTCCTATTCCCCTCCCCCTCATCATCCCCCTTCTTCCTCCTTCTCAACTCTAGAAAACACCTGCCCTTTTCTGCCCAGAGCAAGAAATGCACGTCATTTGGATTTTAATTATTTGGTTTGAAATTTGTGTGTGTGTGTGTGTGTGTTTGCACGGGCCTGTGCACGAGGCAGCCAGAATTCTACACCAAACTTTCCTTGTTATCTGTCCACCTATCTTTAAAGTTAGTCTAAACCCAGAACTCACTGATTGGATAAACTAAATGACTGGCTAGCAAGCCACAAGAATGCCCTGGTCTCTGCAGGTGTGAGCACACTCCCTGCAGGGTCACACCTCCCACCCCACCCCACCCCACCCCAACCCGCCCCACTCCACCCCACCCCACCCCGCCCCACCCCACCCCCACCTGGCTCTTTTCTCTGGACGATGTGTGTCTATCCCAGGTCCCCAAGCTTGCACAGCAGACACTATACCAACCAACAGAGCCATCTTTGCTGCTAGTTTTGTCAATTGGACAAAAGCTAAAATCATCTGAGAGGAGGGAACATTAACTGAGAAAAATGCCTTCGTAAGAACCAGCTGTAAAGCATTTTCTTTTTCTTTTTTTTTTTTCCTTTTTTTTTTTTCGGAGCTGGGACCGAACCCAGGGCCTTGCGCTTGCTAGTCAAGCGCTCTACCACTGAGCTAAATCCCCAACCCCAAGCATTTTCTTTTTTTTTTTTCCGGAGCTGGGGACCGAACCCAGGGCCTTGCGCTTCCTAGGCAAGCGCTCTACCACTGAGCTAAATCCCCAACCCCGCCCAAGCATTTTCTTAATTCGAGATTGATGGGGAAGGTCCAGCCGACTGTGGGTGGGGCCATCCCGGGCCTGGGGTTCCGGGTTCTATATGAGCCATGAGGCGCAAGCCACTAAACAGCGCCCCTCCCCAGCTTCTGCTTCCACTCTTGCATCAGCTCCTCCCTGGGTTCCCACCCAGTGTGAGTTCCTGCTTTGGCTTCCCCTATGGCTTTTCCTCCCAAAGCTGTCTTTGTTCCTCCCCTCCTTTCATCTGTTTTATGACAACAATAGTAACCCTAAGACTGTCATCGGTCTAGTCCCAGGGTTTTTGTGTTTTTGCTATGTTTTTGTGGTGGTGGTGGTGGTGTTCTTTTGTTTTTTGAAACAGAGTCTCTATGTAACCAGACTGACTTGGAACTCACAGAGGTTCCCCTGACTCTGCCTCCCAAGTGCTAGATCATGCCTGGACCACTTTGATTTTTTTTTTTTTTTTCCGGAGCTGGGGACCGAACCCAGGGCCTTGCGCTTGCTAGGCAAGCGCTCTACCACTGAGCTAAATCCCCAACCTAATTTTATCTTTTTGAGGCAGGGTTTCTCTCTGTATTGCTGCTTGCTCTGTAACTCCTAAAGCACTCGCTGCTTCTTTCTTCTGGTGCTGGGATTAAGCACCTGCATCTCCACGCTAGTCCTCCCCTTGTGTTCTATGAAATAGTCTCTCCCCAGCCTGGGCGTCAGTGAGGCTGGCTGGTCAGTTTGCCCCAGAGATCTACATGTGCACCTCTATTGAGGCGTCCTACTGGGTGTATTTATATCTAGGCCCAAGGCTTGTACGGTCATACTCTACCCCCTGAGCTGTCTCCTTAGCTCCTTGCTTGCTTTTTTTTTTTAAAAGATTTATTTATTTATTTTATATACGAGTACACTGTAGCTGTCTTTTGACACACCAGAAGAGGGCATCGGATCCCATTACAGATGGGTGTGAGCTACCATGTGGTTGCTGGGATTTGAACTCAGGACCTCTGGAAGAGCAGTCGGTACTCTTAACCACTGAGCCATCTCTCCAGCCCTTGCTTGCTTTTCTGAGACAGGATCTTCGTGTGCTGTGTGTGTGAGGGATATTCCTGTGTATATGTGAGGCTGTACACACCTGTGTACCCAGAGAAGCCAAAAGAAGATACTAAGTGTCCTGTTCTGTCTGGTTTTCTGAAAGAGTTCCAGTACAGCAGTGGCCTCAGAGAAATCCTATCTTAAAAAATAAAAAAGGGGGCTGGAGAGATGGCTCCGTGATTAAGAGCACTGACTGCTCTTCTAAAGGTCCTGAGTTCAAATCCCAGCAACCACATGGTGGCTCACAACCATCTGTAATGGGATCTGATGCCCTCTTCTGGTGTGTCTGAAGTCAGCTGCAGTGTACTCATATATAAATAAATAATAAATCTTTAAAAAAAGAAGGAAAGGGGGTTGGGGATTTAGCTCAGTGGTAGAGCGCTTGCCTAGCAAGCGCAAGGCCCTGGGTTCCGTCCCCAGCTCTGAAAAAAAGAAAAAAAAAAAAAAAGAAGGAAAGAAAGAAAGAAAGAAAGAATAGAAAGTGGCCTTCTCTGATGCTCTCCTCTTACTCTCTCGAGACAGATCTTAACTAAGCTTGGAGCTAGGCTGGTAGGCAGCAAGTCCCAACATTCTCCTGCCTCAGCTCCCACATTACTGGGTGTGTGTGTGTGTGTGTGTGTGTGTGTGTGTGTGTGTCTGCCTTTTCACATGGGTGGTGGGTATTTGAACTCATGATGCCACAGCACACACTCTGACCCATTGAGCCATCTACCTAGCCCCAAGACGGGTTCCTCCTAAGTAGCTTGAGATGGTTTCAAAGTCCACAACCCTGCTTAGCCTGCCCCGTGCTAGGGTGGCGGGCGCATGGTGCCATGTTTAGCTCTCTTTTTAAATTTCTTCTTGGGCTAGGTGTGGGGGCACATGCAGAAGCAAGTGGAGGCCAGCCCGGTCTACAGAATGAGTTCCAGTACAGCCAGGGCTACATAGAAAAACACTGACTCAAAACAAAAACAAAAAAAGTAAATAAAAATAACCAAAAATCTGAAAAAAGTAATACAAATAATTTTTTATTCTAAGTGGTGGGATTAAAGGCTTCTTCCACTACACCCATCTATGATTCTTCATATTTAAATTTTTTTATGAGGGTTGGAGAGATGTCTCAGCAGTTAAGAGCACTGGCTGCTCTTCCAGAGGACCGGGGTTCAATTCCCAGCACCCACATAGCAGCTGACAACTGTCTGTAGCTCCAGTTCCAGAAAAATCCAACACCCTCACACAGATATACATGCAGGTGAAACACCAATTCACATAAATAAATAAAACAATTTATTAAAAAACTATTTTATGTGTATGATTATCTTGGCTGAATGTGGGTGTACCTGCTGGGTATATGCCTGGTGCCCTCAGAGGTCAGAAAAGGGTAGTAGGTCTCCTGGAGCGGGAGTTGTAAACAGTTGTGGGTGCTGGGTATTGAACCTGGGTCTTCCGGAAGAGCAGCCAGTGCTCTTAACTGCTGAGTCAGCTCTCCTGCCTGGTTTTAGTGGGCTTTCTTTACTCTGCATCCCGGCCTGGCTTTGGAGGCTGAAGCAATACTGCAGCTTCAGACTTCTGAGCGGATGAACCGGGCATGGCCACCTTGGGTGACAATGTAACAAGTTGCTCATGGCTATTACTGTGTGTGAAGAACCAAACGCCACAGCATGTGGGGGGTCAGGGAACAGCTTTATGAAGTTGGCGCCTTTTCTCCTTCCATTTTATGTGGGTTCCAGGGACCAAGGCTTGTGCGGCAGCACCTTGATCTGTGGAACATGGACGCAAAAGCAGCTGTGAGCTGATGGGGGTCTGGCCTCACAGAGGTGAGGTCAAAGGGGAGAGATGACTCAGAGTCAGGCCAGGCCCCAGGGTCCTGGCTTTCTTCTGCATTTCTGCCTCTGTGGAGATAAGGATTTTTCCCCCTTAGGGTAGAGGGCGGGGGAGGAACTTCCTGGGACCTGAGAGGTCAGGGAGCGTTAGCTGGAGGGAGAAGTGAGGGGCTCTTTCTGCCTGGATGCGGGCAAAGGCGATTTAAGGAAGGAAGGGTTTACTCTGGCTCACTGTTGAGGCGAGTCTGGGAGAGGACATGATGGCAGGAACGTGAGGTAAATGCTGCTTCTCAGTTGCCTTTTCCTTTCTATTCAGTCCAGGACCCCAACTCACAGGATGGTGCCACCCACGTTAGGGTGGCACGTTCACCTCAGTGAACCTAATCTAGAAACACCCTCATAAGCACACCCAGAGATTTGTCTCCAAGGCAAGATTTAGACTGTCAAGTTGTCTGCCTCAGTGGAGAAGGCTGAAGGGAAAACAAGACTTCCTGCTTCTGTGTCCTAAGCCCTGACCTTGCTGGGAAGAGGTGAACAAACACCAAACCTCAGCCCCCAACATGGCTGACAACAGATCAAAGAAAAGATGCTACCCAAGTCCACCCCTGGGGGTGGCAGTGGGGTGGGTGTGGAGATGGGGTTGGGGGTGGGGCAGGGGTGGAGATGGGGTGGGTATGGGTGGGGTGGGGTGGTGGTGCCTTCAATCCAGACTAAGGTGGGAGCCATGGAGGGTTCCCCACAGAAGGGAAACTGGCAGGGCACTGGCTTGGTGCCTCCTGTGGTCTCTGGGGAACACAGCGGGAGTGGGAGCCTAAGGAAGAAGTGAATGGCTGGCTAGGTGGGAGATGCTGAGGTCACAGTAGGAAGCTGACAGAACTCAGACACTAGTGGGTCAGATGTTGCTTTAATAACTGTCCCTGTGGCCTGTGAGTGCCCTGGGCTGGAGACTTTGGAACCCTAGAGGTGGATACCTATCTGCCGCATGCTACTGGTGATGAGCTAGAGGGCCAGGAGGATGTCAGGCTATGTGTGGAGTCCTATACAGGCCATGCTGTATATGGTCACGCATGGCCAGTGGGACTGAGAAGGTTGAAGCTAGCCAAACCCAGGACATGAGAATGGTTATGTGTGTGTCTGGGGGTGGAGGTCCCAGCCATGTTCCTGCATGGACGTCAGAGGACAACGCTGGAGTGTCTGTGTGTTCTCACCCTTCACCACTCAGTTCTGTCTTGGCAGCAATTGCCTTCACCCACCTTGGTTAGCTTGGCGCTGATGCCCTGGAGTTCGTGATGGCTCTGGTGCCCACCAGATGGTCTAACGCTAGAGGCCAATGCTCAGTTCTTATCTAGAGTCCCATGTATAAAACGCAAAGAGGACAAATGAGTCCAAAGCAGAGAGAGAGGGAGGGAGGGAGGGAAAGAGAGAGAGAGAGAGAGAGAGAGAGAGAGAGAGAGAGAGAGAGAGAGAGAGAGAGATCCTGGGAAGCATATGAAAGTCAAGGTCACCAGAGCCTACCCAACAAAGATTCATGGGTAGGTTGCCATTTTGATTTTTTTGTTTTTTTGTTCCCCCTGAGACAGGGTTTCTCTGGCTATCCTTGGAATAATTCACTCTGCAGACAAGGCTGGCCTCAAACTCAGATCATCCTGCTTTTGTCTCCCAAGTGCTGGAATTAAAGGGGTGCACCATTACCACCTGGCTTGTTTGGTGTTTTTAAAGATTTATTTTGCGGGGCTGGAGAGATGGCTCAGTGGTTAAGAGCATTGACTGGGGTTGGGGATTTAGCTCAGTGGTAGAGCGCTTGCCTAGGAAGCGCAAGGCCCTGGGTTCGGTCCCCAGCTCCGAAAAAAAGAACCAAAAAAAAAAAAACAAAACATTGACTGCTCTTCTAGAGGTCTTGAGTTCAATTCCCAGCAACCACGTAGTGGCTCACAACCATCTGTAATGGGATCAGAAGCCCTCTTCTGGTGTGTCTGAAGACAGCTACAGTACTCTTATATATAATAAATAAATAATTCTTTTAAAAAACAAGATTTATTTTGCTCTCTCTTTCTCTTTCTCTTGTTTCGTGTGTGTGTGTGTGTGTGTGTGTGTGTGTGTGTGTGTGTCCGTCCTTGAGCATAAGAACAACAATGCCAACCAACCAGAGCTTCAGGGACTAAGCCACTACCCAAAGACTATACATGGACTGACCCTGGGCTCCAGCTGCATATGTAGCAGAGGATGGCCTTGTTGGGTCACCAGTGGAACGAGAAGCCCTTGGACCCCCCAGTGTAGGGGGGAGGGAAGGGGAGGGAGATGGAATAGGGGGCTTATGTATGGGAAACCTGGAAAGGGAATAACATTTGAAATGTAAATAAAAAAAAAAAAAAAGGAGCAAGCAAATAGAAGACTCCCAACCTCCCCAAACAAACAAAAACAAAACGTCAGAACTGGCTTGTAACCAGCCTAGGCTACTGAGACCTTGTCTCAAAAATGAAAAAGGAACAGGAGAGACAGGCTCAGTAGTTAAGAACACTCTTTCTTTCTTCTTTTAAAAATTTATTTATTGGGCTGGAGAGATGGCTCTGCGGTTAAGAGCACCCGACTGCTCTTCCAGAGGTCCTGAGTTCAATTCCCAGCAACCACATGGTGGTTCACAACCATCTGTAAAGAGATCCGATGCCCTCTTCTGGTGTATCTGAAGACAGCTACAGTGTACTCATATATAATAAATAATAAATAAAAAAATTTATTTATTTAATGTATATGAGTACACTGTTGATGTCTTCAGACACACCAGAAGAGGGCATCAGCAGATCTCATTACTGATGGCTGTGAGCCACCATGTGGCTGCTGGGATTTGAACTCAGGACCTCTGGAGGAGCAGTCAGTGCTTCTCAACCGCTGAGCCGTCTCTCTAGCCCCAACTTTTATTACTTCTAAAGAAAATATATTTTGGTGTCTTCTCAACATTCCCCTCTTCTCCGCTTACATGGACCAAGGCTTATGTATAGAGATCAGAATACGACCTGTGGGAATCAGTTTTCATTTCCCACCATGTGGGTCCCGGAGATTACCTCAGGTGGTCAAAGTTGGCAGCAAGCCTCTTTACCTGTCTTAGGTATCTTGCCAGCCCCATTACTGTCTTTGAGACAGGGTCTCACTATGGAGTCCTGGCTGGTTTGTAACTATGTAACCCAGGCTAGCTTCAAACTCACAGAGATCCACCTGCTCTGCCTTCTGAGTGATGGCTTTAGAGTCACCTTGTCAAGCCCAGAGTGCTTTTCCCCCCTTTTTTAAGATTTATTTATTTATTATATATAAGTACACTGTAGCTGTCTTCAGATACACCAGAAGAGGACATCGGATCTCTTTACAGATGGTTGTGAGCCACCATGTGGTTGCTGGGAATTGAACTCAGGACCTCTGGAAGAGCAGTCAGTGCTCTTAACCACTGAGCCATCTCTCCAGCCCCCCCCCCTTTTTAAATAATAATTTTTCTTGTTTTTATAACGTGTATGGATGTTTTGTCCGCATGGATGTCTGCAGGGTTTCTCTGTGTAGCCCTGGCTGTCCCGAACTTGCTTACTCTGTTGACAGGGCTGGCCTCAAACTCATGACATTCACCTGCCTGTGCCTCCTAAGTGCTGGGATTAAAGGTTCGTGCCACCACAGCTGGGCTGAGAATTTTGCTTTAATCAAAGACTTGTGTTGGGTGTGTGTGCGCGTGTGATGAGGCCGATGGGTATCAGAGGACAGGTTTACGTAATGCTGGAGTGGATCCCAGGTTTTCATGCAGGAAGATGAATGCTTTAAACACTGGATGGCACACCGGCCTTGCTGACCTGCATTGAGCAGTTTGTTCCTTCTGTGACAGTGATGAAACCTGCTGGGATTCAATGGAGACTTCCCTACAGTTTGGATGTGAGCTTTGGTGGAGTATGTGTCATCGGTGACATGGACAGAGTCCCTCAGACTCTGGAATCTGGAAGGCTCAGGCACTGAGTGGGGCCAGCATAGAGGAGGAAAAGGCCACCATTGGGCAGCAGGGGTGGGGCAGGGAGGGCCTGTCACCAACTTCAGGCAAAGGGCAGCTTAGGACTAGTACCCTGACCTGTCATCCCACATGGCCCATGTCCCTGTGACACCTGGCTGTGCACGTGGTGCTCAATCCAAAGTATGCTGGCCTGTGTTGGGTCACTCCACTTTGCCCTAAGCCCGATTCCAGCTTCTTGCCTCTCAGATGAGAAAGGTCTCACGTCCTGGCACCGCAGAATGGCCATTCAGTTGTCCAGTCAGCAGCACAGCTGGATGTACGGCTGTTTATAGTGAAACTCAGACACAGGAGCTGCTTCCTCACACTGAAGCAGCGCTCCAGCCTGCCTGCCTGACTTCCTTTCCTTCTTTCTGGTTTTTCTAGACAGGGTTTCTCTGTCTAACCCAGGCTGTCAGCTCTGTAGATCAGGCTGGCCTTAGACTCAGAGATCTGCCTGTGTCTGCCTCCTGGGAGCCGGGACTAAAGGCCTGCACCACAAGTTCCACCAGCTCTCTCCTGACAGCAGAGATCAAAGGTCACATAGAACCTGTTAATTTTGGACTTTTTTGCTGTTTATAATGAAGTATATTATTATAACCACTCTTTGGCCTATTTTACCTCCCCTGTAAAGGACTCACTTTTACATGTATGCACATATGTATTTAATGCGTGTAGAGGAGAAACTTAAGGGGGTCGATTGTCCCCTCACCAACTGGGCAGCCCTGGGGACCAAACCCTGGTGTCAGTGTGCTGTCTCTTCACACCAGCTTGCCCCACTAAACTAAAATTAAAAAACCATTCACTTACTCATTTTATTTTATGTGAGTTAGTCTCCATGTGTACCATGTGCATGCCTGGGACCCAAGGCCAGAGGCTTCAGTTCTCATGAAACTCGAGTTAGAGGCAGTGATGAGCTGTCATGTGAGCTCTGCAAATGACCTGGGTCCTCTGTGGGAAAGGCAAATGCTCTTAGCTACGGAGCCCTCTCTCCAATCCAAGACCCATATTTTACATTCCATTAGAGATTGTGTTCATAGTTCAAGAACACCCAGACCGAGGGGCTGGGGATTTAGCTCAGTGGTAGAGCGCTTACCTAGGAAGCGCAAGGCCCTGGGTTCGGTCCCCAGCTCCGGAAAAAAAAGAACCAAAAAAAAAAAAAAAAGAACACCCAGACCAACTCATATACATTAAATAAAAACAAAGTTTTTTTGAATTGTGGTCTAGCAAGCTGGCATAAAGGCACAGAACAGCTGACAATAGATTCAACCTGACTCCTTCCTCTACTTGGACTCTGCAAATCAAACTCAATCTGTGAGGCTTGGCAGTAAGCACATACCTGCTGGGACAAGTTCTCATCATAGTCCTGGCTGTCCACACACTTGCTGTGTGCAGTAAGTGACCCTTGAATGCAGAGATCTTCCCACCTCTGCAGGATTGAAAGCGTGCATCACCAAGACTGGCTCTGGGGCTCACTTTTGGTTTATGGCTCTGCTATGTGTATCTTATATACTATGTGCACGCACTGTCCAGAGGCCAGAAGTGGGCACTGGATCCCCCAGGTCTGGAGTTACAGATGGTTGTGAGCCTGTGTGGGTGTTGGGAATTGAACCTGGATCCTCTGGAAGAGCACCCAGTGACTGCTGAGTCGCCTCTCCAGTCCCTATTAATGCTTTATTTTTTCACCCAAGACAGTTTCTCTGTGTAGCCCAGGCTGTCCTGGAACTTACTGTGTAGACCAGAACGGCCTTGGACCCAGAGATCTGCCTGCTTCTGCCTCCTGAGTGCTGGGATTTAAGCTAGGACTCATTTTTAAACTGGTTTCTCAATCCAGAATACCACAGAACAAAAGAATTGGCAAATTGTTTCTCTAAACATTCAAGATAATTATTCCAGAGCATTCAAATCAGCGCTAGCCAGGTGTGGTACAGGCCTGTAATCTCACAGCATTTGGGATCATCATGAGATATCAGCCAGCTGCAGCTACATACAAGGTCACCCTGGGCTGCATGCTGGCCTCAGAACAATTTAAAGCAGCCAGAACACGGAGGCCTGCTGGTCTACACAGTTCCAGGAAAGCCAGGGCTACACAGAGAATCCCTATCTCAAAAACTAAATAACTAAAATAAATGAATATACCTGCCTTTGCTTCCTGAGATTAAAGGTGTGCTGGGTTCAAAGACATGGCTGTACTGAATTAGTTCCCCAGAACTAATTTTTCATTAATTTTTTTGAGACAGGGCCTATGTATGAATTCTATGAGTCCTGGAATTCACTACGTAGGCCTTGAAATCAGAGACCTTTCAGTCTCTGCAGCCACTGGTGCTCTTGGATTTTTCCCTCCCAGAAAGTCTCCTGTGAGGTGTGTTGTACAGTTTGTCTCTGTGGTACTCCTTGGTCCCAGACTTCCAGGGCCTTTCCCTTCCGAGATGTAAGACTCTGGGGAAAACTTCCCACTCTGGAGTGGAACAGAACACTTCCCCTGGGGCACGGATGGGTAGACTGAGCAGTAATGGAGCTGGAAGGCAAAAGGGCTGCAGCCAGAACCAAGGCAAGTCTTCCTTTAAAAGAATACAACTTTGGTCCTCAGCTCCGGAAAAAAAAAAAAAAGAACACAACTTTTTGGATGGGAGAAATGGCTCAGTGGTTAAGAGCACCAACTGCTGTTGCTGTCACAAAGGACCACCGTTTGGTTCCCAGCACCCACACCAAGTCATGTGTGCTTCCAGTTCCAGATCCAATGCCCTCTCTCTTGATCTCTGCAGGCTCTAGAAACATACTTGGTGCACATATATACACACATGCAAAACTTCACACATAAAATGTCCAACACACACACACACACACACACACACACACACACACACACACACACACACACACTCAAATGTGAAGGCACGTGCATGGCGTTAAGAGGGTAATAGTGGGTGTTGGCTCTGGTTCACTTGAAGCAGCGTCTCAGTCACTGCCTGGCATGCGAGGTGGACAGCAGCCAGGGGTTCTTCCCTGTGCCTCCCTCATAGCACAGGACTGCTGAACTACATCAGAGCCTGAGCTTGCGCTGGTGGCTTTGTGCTAGAGGTACTTTCACCTATGGTGGGACTTCCCCAAACGACGGACAGACAGCCTCCGTGTGTGTGTGTGTGTGTGTGTGTGTGTGTGTGTGTGTACACGTATGTACATTTGCACATGAAGGCCAGAGGTGGATGTTAGGCATAATCTTTGATTGCTTTCCACCCTATACTGAGGTGGAGGCTCTCACTTGGATCCACAGCTTACCGACTTGGGATGTGTGGGTGGTAGGGATGCAAATCCTAACCTGTACCCCTGGCAAGGCCAGTACTTTGCCATTAAGCTAGACCCAGTTCCTAAAGGTCTTTCTTCTCTGAGGCCCCAGGCCCTACTACTGACAACAAGGAGTCCAGGGAGGCCAGTGATGGTTTGTCATTGGTTTAATTTATTACTGTCTGACTCCAGTGACACTGACATACCCGCGGGGCCTGTGAGCCTCCCGGAGAGTCGGCCCTGTCCAGTAAGATACAGTACAAGGAGTGGACGGCACGCGCATGCATCCACACTGAGCTACAGTGACTGGGGCCTGGGGAGGTGGATGGTGCTCCCAGGAGGTCCCCTCTCTAGACAGTTAATGCTGGTAGAGACTCGAGGCCAGACCAGGGCCAACAGACAGGCCTATACTTCTCTGCCTAAAAATGTGGAAGGTTGCATGTGTACAGTTCTCCAAGTTCGAAACTACATCTGGTGCTACCCATCACTGCTAAGGGTTACTCCATCTTGGCCGGGACGAGCGCCTCGGGGTCAGAACTCAGGAATGTCTGGTTCAGTCTTCCTCGCTGCCACTTCCTGAGCGGTCCTGAAAGAACAGGGCATATATCGTTTGTGAGTAGGGTGCTCCTAGGTGCTCTCTGATGCCACAGTGTTTTCAATGTTGTGGAAGGACCTTGGATCTTAAGGGATAAATTATCTTAAGGCTGCAAAAAAGAAAGCTGCATCAAAACTTGGACCCTGCTTTGTGCCATGATAGTTCGGTTAACACTGGGCCTGTTCTATGGGACAAATAGGCTTGGGGGTGAAGGACAGGCCACCATGGAACGCCACAGCCAGCTCATTACAGCCATTCTTGAGAATGAACATGTTGTCTTCTGACTGCCACTTTGGTATCTGTCTAATAGAGCTCAGATTGGCCTCACACTTGCTAGGCAGCCAAGGGTGGTCATTACCTCCTGATCATCTTGCTTCTCCCTCCCGAGTCCTGGGACCAGAGGTGCTCAGGTGCTCACCACTATGCCCACAGCTGCTATTTTAGTACACTTTAGTTTGAGGGCTGGAGAGACTGCTCAGTAGTTAAGAACTGGCTGTTCTTATAAAGGACATGAATTCCTTCCCAAAAACCCACACAGTGGCTCCCAACACCCTGGAACTCTAGTTCTAGGAGGTCCAATGCTCTTTTCTTGCCTCCATGATCACTAGGCATACATCCATTCATGCAGGCAAAATATCTATATACAAAGACAACAGTTAAACCCCAAATAAATAAACAAGAAAGCCCTTAAAAGAAAAATTAAGAGTCTCTATATAGCCCTGGCTGGCCTGGAACTTGCTATGTGTACCATGCCGGGTCTAAAACACAGACAGTTCCCTGCCTCTGCCTCTGACTGCTGTGAATGAAGGTGTTGGACTATGATGGTCATATTTGGCTTATTTTATTTTATTTTTACTTATGTAGTGTATGGACATATGTCTGTGTGCATGCAGTGCCAAGGAGGTCAGAGGCCCGGGATGTCCTGGTGCCTGAGTTACAGGCAGTTGTGAACCACCCACGTGAGTGCTGGGAACTGAACTGATCTTCCACAAAAGCAGTAATGCTCTTAAGGACTGAGCCATCTCTCTAGCCCCTCCCCATTTTTGTAAAATTATTTTGATGTGTGTATTTTTTTTGCATGTATGTTGTGTGTCATGTGTGCCTGGTGTCCACAGAAACCTTAAGAGGGTACTGGACCCCCTGGGACAGGAATTATAGATGACTATGAGTCTCTATGTGTGTGCTGGGAATTGAACCTGGGTTCTCTGGATGAGCAGCCAGTGCTTTAACCCCGAGCCATTTCTGCAGCCTTCTTTATTTTTAATTCACTGATCTTTTGTGTAAACCGCCCCATATAAGACAGAGCAGAAGCCTGTGGACCCAGCCTGTGTCCCATGGCAGAGTAGAGCAGAAGGCTTCCAGTATCCGGTGGCCCTGCCTTCCTCAGACATAGACACAGACCCATCCTGGCCTGTCCTGCCTAGCTACTCTGCTGGCTGCACCAGGTACCCAGAGCCTAGGTTACAGAACGCTGAGCCTCAGTTTACCCATCTTTAGAGTGGCCTGGATCTGGGACTGGCTAGGGTGAGAATGGCTACAATGCTCTTACCTCCTCCTGCTCCTCATCACTGTCATCGTCACTCACGACAGGCTTGGCCCGGGACCCCCGGCTTGGCCGCCGCCTGCCCCCCTTGAGTCGGTCCTGGGCCTTCTCCTTTCGACCCAGCTTGATCTTTACCTTGACAGAGCGGGCTGTGGGGCGGTAAGGAAGCCAACTGTTAAGTAAGGCACTGGTGGGGGCATCTTGGTCAGTGGTGGCTCCTGCAGCAGCTCTGCCCTCCCCCCTTACTCACACTCAGACTCAGAGCCTTCCTCCTCGCCCTCTTCTTCCTCCTCGCTTTCCTCGCCTTCACTGTCATCCTCCTTCTCGATTTTCTGCCGCACGCTGGTGAAGACAGACTGCAGGACGATGGAGTCCTCGTAGATCTGCAAGGACACAGAGCCTGTGAGCCTCCTGGAGCTGCTGCTCAGCTGGGCCACCCCACAACCTTCCCCAGATGACAAACGCCCTGAAGGGGGGAGGGGCTGGGAGGGCTGTGCTGGCCGGTTTCCCTCATTCAGTCTACTTTTCAAGGACCTGATGTCTACAAAGAGAAATGGTGCTAGAAACATGAAATCCTGTGGGCATGGTGTTTGCTTGACCCAATAAAGCAAAACCAATCTCCTGGAAGCCACCCCTCCCAGATGTGGGAGGAATATGCCAGAAGCAGGATGGGGACCACTGCCAGCTACTTAGTCACAGAAAGGACACCTAGTACAGGGCGCCTTTCAAGAGCGTTGAGAGAACTAGAGATAACACAACTGCAACGTGGGCTAGAGAGGAAGCTCGGCAGCACGAAGCTCCCGCAGATGCAGGCTGCATTCTCATCACCCACTCAGTGGTCCACGGCTCCTGTAACACTCCACTGCACCCACCCTCCTCAGTCACACATGTAGTGCAGAGACCCTGCGGGGCAGCAATGTGCGGCCCTAGACTACTGCTCTCGGCAACAGTGCAACAGCCCCAACTGTGCAAGTTAGGCACACAAACCCCTCCAGCTGCAGGGAGAGCAGTGGGACGCTCACCAGGGAGCCCTCGAGGTTGAAGGTCTGAGCATTCTGGCACAGCAACATCACGTCCTTCTCCAGGTCATTGAGGCTGCGGTACTTGTGGTTTCGGATGCGTTCCTGTGGGGAGAGAAGGAGGGAGGGAGGCCTAACTCTGGGCACCATGGCCTCCTGCCCACCCATGTTGTCACTTTGACCTGGCCGTCCTCCCACAGCCCCAGATTCTCAGCACCCACGCACCTTGATCTTCTTGAAGTCCACAGGTTTCCGGATGAGCTCATAGTACTCAGGAAGTTCCTTGCGAGAGGGGAGCTGAATGAACACCTCACTGAGCTGACGTCCACTACTGCTGCAAGGTGACATAGTGTGTGTCACTCCCGGGCATTAGTCCATCACCCCAGAGACACACTGTATTACTACACAAGGGCAGAGGATGCGAATTTAAAGACCTGGTAGTTCCTCATCTTTCTGAGAAAGTGTTTTACTATGCAGAACAGACTGGGCTCAAACTCAAAAGAGCAGCCTGTCTCCATCCAACTGCCGGGATTGAAGGCTAGCACTCCATGTTTGCTCTGGGACTTATTTGAGTATCTGAGGTCTTTTGACTGTTAGTACATCCCTGACAGATAACAAGGTCCACTGGTAGCATGTGTGTGAAGTCCAGTGACATCTCTAAGTCCAGCCATGGAAGCAGTGCACACTGCCATCCTCATGAGGGTGCACATACCCAGGCCACTCTTCTTACCATTAACAGTTTCACTCTGTAGACCAGGCTGGCCTGAGTTCACAGAGATCCACCTGTCTCTGCCTCCTGAGTGCTGGGATAAAGGCTTCTGCCACCACAGCCATCCCATCCAACTTTCTTTCTTTTTTTGTTCTGTTTCCTGTACTACAGAAACCACACTTACTTGACCATGAAGAACATGACAGGTACCTTCCTGACGTTACAATCCCCGCGGAGCCAGGGCATTGGGAACAAACCCCAAGAGGGAAGAGGATGGACACAGCTGTGTCCTCGGCTCTCCACAGGGACAGCTGCTACTTCCCACAAGGATGGAGTGTGTTTGGGGCTACCTTGGCAGCGGTCCTGGCTCGTTCCTACAGTCCTCATCTTAATGGTTCCCGTGGTAAGCAATGTAAGCAGGCTTTGCACCTAAGGAGCAGGTAGAGCCACCACCAGCAGAGCAAGCGAACCAGGCTTCCTAGGCTCTCTGAGTGGCTGGTGCAAGGGGCCAGGATGTACCTGTCCCCTGGTCAGTCACCTGACCTACAATCGTCCAGTGCCTCAAAGTTCCCAAATGGCAGGACAAGCGGGTGAATAGAGAAGAGGAAGCTATGGCCACTGGGGTCAAGAGGCTGGGCTCTGAGGGCAGGAGGGGTCCTTGCGGCAGTGAGTCCTGACTCTCGTTCTTTCTCAGGTGGCCCAGGGTGGACTCTTGACTGGCTGTGTAGTCGAGAATGACCTCGACCTTCACTCTCCCTCTTCTTTTAAGTCCTAAAGTCAGTCGGGTGCTGGGGGCACACATTTTTAGTCCCAGCACTTGGGAGGCAGAGACCCCTGGATCTCTGAGTCTGGGGACAGCCTAGTCTACAGAGTGAGTTCCACAACACCCAGGGCTATCCAGAGCCTGCCCCAAAATACCAAACCAACCACAAAAAACAAAGTATTTCCCTAAATTCAAAACAGGCTGAGGTCATGGTGTACACCCTTCATTTTAATGCTCGAGAAGCAGAGGCTGAGGCAGAGGACTCCTGTGAGTTTTGAGGCTAGCATGGTCTACATAGGCAGTTTCAAGCCAGCCAGCCAATGCTACATAGTGACACCTTATCTCAAAAATCCAACCAACCAAATATCATGTTCCAGTGGACTCCATACTATTAGTCTATGGTCAGCACAAATTGGTCTTGGTGGATTATAAAGAAAAAAAAAAAGGGGAAAAAGTTAGGAGGTAGAGGCAGACAATGAGTTAGTGTGAGAAGTAGGCAGTAAATATAATAAAAACCCAGAAAAGTACATATACATTTTCAAGGGAAATTCTAAATGGCTGGACCTGATAGAACTCATCAGCAGAGTGTTTGCCTAAGACCCTGGGTTCCACCCCAGCACCACAAAAAACCAAAACAAAACAAAACACCCAAAAAAAACCAAAACCAAAATCAAAACCAAAACAAACAGACAAAAAACAAAACAAACCAAGCAAAATGACCTAGCAGACCATTCACCAGGCCCCATCCAGGTATTCTCAACACAGCTCATTTCTGGAAACGGTGACATTGGAGTTTTGTAGGCTTGTCATGGAGGCTCTGACTCCTGAGGCCATCAGGAACAGGCCAGTCAAGTGCCTACTACAGGCTGCTTCTGATCTTGTGCTCTTCTCCGTTTATGTAGGCCACAAGGCCCCGAGGTGGACTCGGGAGCCCCTTGGTCACAGATCTGACAGACAGGAGGTTTTGTTCCTGCCTGGCACACCCTCGGAGGGGCTGCCACTGCACCCCAGCATCTGCTCACGTCTGCTGCTAGCACTGTGCTGAGAAAGCTAACGTGCTTGAGTGGCATCAGCATCTCTCTGCTCTTCACTGTGGATGTGACAGGACTACATCCTGTCTTGACTTTCCTCTCTACGAGGACAGAACGTCTCTGAACTGTGAGGTAAGGTAAACTCTTTCTTCCTCAGTTTCCTCTTGACAGGGCATTCTATCAAACGACAGAAATGAAACCAGGCCAGTGGTGACAAAAGCTGCTGTAGCCATTATCCTGGAATTTCATGGGAGTAGCTGTCCACCTAACCTTCCCATTATTAATACAGTTTCCCTCATGCTGTAGTAACCCCAAACTGTAAAATTATTTCGTTGCTACTTCAGCAATGCAATTTTGCTACTGTTATGAATTGCAATGTAAGTACCCGGTATGTGGTTCCCAAAGGGTCACGACCCACAGGTTGGGAAACAGCGATCTAGAGAAACCTGCCTGGCACACCCTTGGAGCGACTTAGTATGCTCTGCCCAGCACTTGGTGATATCTTTCATGGCTAAGTCCTGTTGTCAACCTGACATTTACTGCCATCTATCTGATCCTGGAACCCTGGCTGTACACAGGAGCAACGCTGACCAAGTTCTGGGTCTTCTAAAGATTTTTTTGTTTCTCTAAATATCCTTGTCTGGCCTGCAACTCACTATGTAGCCCAGGCTGGCCTCAAAGTTTCAGAGTTCTTTCTGCCCACGAAGCCCATTTCTTCTAGAAAGTTCCAAAGCAGCGGCTGGAGGTCATGGCTGACAGTGCATGCTGGGCCATTCATGTCTGTGCTATCACACGGTGCGCAGCGCCACCTTGCCTCCTGAGATGAGTGGTGAAGGATGCTGATGGCAGTTGTATTTGGATAGAAAATTCTGGGTTGAACAAGTCAAGTCGCAGTCAGCTAAGGCGCTGAGATGGTAAGGAGCTCTGGCACAGCAGATGCCGTCAGTACTTTGTACACTGTGATGCAATGCTATACCAGTTCCCTCCCAGTCCTCAGGCCCATCTGCCAAGTGTCACCCAGTGAGAGGTGAACACACCACAGCCTGTCATACTTCAACAGCCTCCCAAGCTCTTTCAAATGTAACCTCCCTGAGCCGGCTGGCCCAGAGTGCTCCAAACTTCACTCACACATTTCTCGTGACGTTGGTGCTGAACCAGCCTTACATATAGAAATCAATGCTTAGCACAGAGCTACACCCAAAGGCCTATAATCCTGTCATCTCTGTGTCCCAGAGTGGCTCTGGATAACGGGATTGGCTCAGATTGGTCTCTTCAAGCGCTCTGAGGCCTGCCCAGTCTAGCCTTCTTCCACTGATGTAGCTTCACAGGTGACATGTCCTGCTACTGCTAACAGGCACCAGGACTGTGTCTATTCAGTATTAAGAAGTCAGAAGTCGGGGCTGGAGAGATGGCTCAGTGGTTAAGAGCACTGACTGCTCTTCCCGAGGTCCTGAGTTCAAATCCCAGTAACCACATAGTGGCTCACAACCATCTGTAATGATAAACGATGCCCTCATCTGGTGTGTTTGAAGACAGCTACAGTGTACTCACATACATAGAATAAATCTTAAAAAAAAAAAAAAAAAAAAAAAAAAGAAGTCAGCAGTCGAGGCCTGGTGTGGTAGCACACACCTTTAATTCTACTACTTCCAGTGCTTGGGAGGGTCTCAGGAATTTACGAGGCCAGCCTGGTTTACATCATAATGAAAGCCTGTCTCAAAAACAAACAAACAAACAAACAAACAAACAAACAAACAAACCAACCGCTAGATAGTGGTGATGAATGCCTTTAACCCCACTGGTCTACTGAGAGAATTTCAGGACAGCCAGGGATACGTAAAGAAACCGTATCAAGAAAAAACAAGAAGCCAGCAGCTGTGGACACTCAGATTTAGGGGCCCGGCTTTCTGCAACACTGTGATGGTTGAGCATGTGTTCATTCAAGCTCTGCTCTGGATTGGGTATGCTGTGGCTAGCTGTCAGAGCAATGGAGATACCATGAGGACAACACATATTAGGGAAGAAGCCCTTGGTCACAGGAAACTCTCCCAGGCACTCAGCTGGCAGCAGATGGATGGGCCAGCACCCTTTCCCAGTCATGGTCAGAACCTGGCTTTGCTCAGGGGCCGGGAGGGGGCTTGTTTGACACGCTCATTTTAAACCCTTTCCTTCTCTTTACATTACGGTGTTTGGGCCGAACAGATCTTAAGTCATTTATAGGGTCTTACTGTCCTGTTGCAGGAGCATTGCACAGAGACATGTGTACTTGGAGAATGTTCCCACCACTCTTCACATCACCAAGTTAGAACTGGTCACCCTGACACGATGTTCTCCCCAGTTGTCAGCATTCCCACCCTGTCTGCCTGCTTGTCCCCCCATGCGCAGCAGCAGGCTTCAGAGTCACACACTCACTGCTGTTCACAACTTAGTCATGTGAACAGTCTGATGAGATAGGCACAAAGGAGAAAAGACAGACCCAGGTGACTGAGGGGCCTGCACTGTCCTTGCAAACCAACTTATAACAAAGGCAATCTACTGTAGAACTAACTCCCTGCAGACTCTGTGCCTACCCACGCCCTTTGTGGACGAGCTCTGACAAATGCTTCTGTGGATGAGAACAGAAGGGAATGGAACCTGAAACTCTCAGGGCCTGGATGGTGTGACCAAGCTATGAGAACCTGCTGTCAGCCAGGACACAGGAGTGAGGGTGGCGGCCATAGCTTCCTGGTTGGGTTTCACTGCTTTAGTAATAGCTAACGACCTGGGGGCAACACTTGGGGACAGAGTCACTGCTGTTTCCTCATGCACTCTGCTAGAGCAGAGACTGCCTCCACTCACTCCCTGTCGTGTTTCATCACAACAGAAAGGGATGCAATCTAGAGCCCAGGGTTCAATTACTGAGGCCCTGCCAGAGAAGTCCTTGAATTGGTTTACAAGCCCCCTTGGGAGTCAGCAGCCTGGATGGGGCCCCTAACTGTGTTGCCACCACATGGACAGGGCATTCCTCCACACCAGCTCAGCTGTTAGAAATAATTACTGTCAAAGTCTGTTCCTTTCTTTCTTTTTTTTTTTTTGTTAAAGGTTTATTTATTTATTAAAGTACCCTGTAGCTGCCTTCAGACACACCAGAAGAGGGCATCAGATCTCATTACAGATGGTTGTGAGCCACCATGTGGTTGCTGGGTTTTGAACTCAGGACCTCTGGATGAGCAGTCAGTGCTCTTAACCACTGAGCCGTCTCTCCAGCCCCCCCCCCCCCCTTTTTTTTGAGGACAAGGTTTCTCTATGTGGCCCTGGTTATCCTGAAACTTACTCTCTGTAAACCAGGCTGCTGAATTCAAGTGATCCATCTACTATCCCTTCCTTCTGAGTGCTGGGATTAAAGGCATGCACCACCACCACCACCAAATCACCAATTCTTTGATCACGTGACAGAATCTCACGTGTCCCAGACTATCCTGGAATTAACTTCTGATCTAATTGCATTAACTTCCTGGATGTATGTTGGGGCAATGGTTGTGCACTTCCAGTGCTGGGATGGAACCCAGGCCCTGTGTACACTAGGCAAACATTCTGGCATCAGTGCACAGACCAGTCCTGGAAACAAAGTTCTTATTATGGTCTTATGTTGGTCAACAATGGGATCTGAGCCTAAGGTTTAAGAAGCCTGGAAGACCCTATGTGGAGTCCAGTGCTGCACCAGACACAATTTCCAACACCTCCATTTGGTGAAGAGATCCTGAATATGGCACTAGAGAAGCCAGGCTGAAATGGAACAGGTGACTACAGGTTCAACAGGTCCAGAGTAATGGCAAGAAATCATCTGGGGACTAGGGAGTAGATTCAAGTGGACAGCAAGCTAGCTGAGGCTAGAGGCAGATGGAGGATGCCCAAGGACTGTCTGCAGTACTGGGTGGTCTTGGCCCAGACTGAATTTGTCAGGAAACAATCCATTTGTAGCAACCTCAGTGTCAAAGGACACCTCAACCTTCATTCTGAGGCACCAGGAACCTAGGAGCCAGGGGGTAGTGGGTATTTTGGTCTAGGAGAACAAATGGGATGGGGAGTTTGGGGTAATGATGTGGAGATCATGCCTCAGAAGGGTGGCTTACACAGCACATGCAGAGGGATGGAATGGGATGGGAGGTCTTCCCAGGGATACAGATGCTGCTGACTCTAGGAGACAGCCAGGAGGCAAAGGGTCTAGCACCCCAGACTCAGCACAGCTCCCCGTCATAGTCCTGCCTGCCTGTGAGCTATGGACTCATCATTGCTCTCATCCTCAGCTGCCTGCTTTCCTTGGTGTGTAAATGTCTGACCCAGGGCAAGAACCTGAAGATGAAATCTGTCTCATAACCAGAACAGGTGGAGCTTTAAGTAGATTCAAAGGTGAGCCTTAGGTGGAGAGACAAGGAACTAGGTCAGGGCGCCCCAACTGAGTTGCACAGTGAACTCTGCCTGTGGCCTGGCCTGCAGCTTGCTCCGCCTTCCTCTGGCCAAAGTCTGCTGCAGCTTCTGGGCCAGGTGCTAAGCAGATGGATTTGGCCACAGACTTGGAACCACCTAGCAGCATGCCCAGATGTCATTCAAAGGTTGACAGAGTGAAAAGCCCAGAGCTAATTTAATTTGCCCATCTGTCCTGAGGGTTGTCTCATGGCCCCTTTACTTGGGAGAGCAGATTTGATTGTAGGAGTACCTCAGGCACAGAGCCACGGCTTGTCTGCAGGCATCTTCTCCCTTCCCCCAGCAGTGCCTCTCTCTGCTAAAAAACATCTGCCTGCTGCCTCTATACACTGAGCACAGGCTAGAAGACACTGGGGTCTGCTGAGAAGCCACAGGCAGTGCTGCAATCCCTGGTTTATTCCTGGGCCTCAAACTTCTCCCTACCCAGCGGCCTGACCACTCAGCTTGTTTCTTCATTTGGAAACGGAGGCATAGGGTTAGAACATAATTCTAAAATTTACAACTTTCAACCTTCCAGAAGGTGGAGACAGATACGCTTCACCTGGCAGTGTGGATGCTTGTCCACCACCTTGGAGTGTCAAGTACTGACACCATCCATGGCCTGTTGTCCTACAACGGCATGGCAAAGGGTACAACTTGAGTCATCATGACTTCAGTACAATGGAAGCAAGGGCTCTGGAAGGTCTGCAACCTGGGGACAGTTGAGGGGTCCAAAGCCCTTGTTTGCCTGGGCCAGTTGGCCATGATGGCGCCCTCTAGTGCTCTGAAATCTGTCCCTATGCATTTGAAAGGTTCTCTTGGTGCCCTTGTTTTAGGACAAGGTATATACCCCAACTCCTGAGTCCATTCTGAATGTTTGTTTGTTTGTTTTAAAGATTTATTTATTTATATGAGTGCTCTACCTGCATGTGTGCCTGCATGACAGAAGGGGACATCAGATCCCATTACAGATGGTTGTGAGCCACCATGTGGTTGCTGAGATTTGAACTCAGGACCTCTGGATGAGCAGTCAGTGCTCTTAAATGCTGAGCCATCTCTCCATGTTTTGATTTCAAAGTAAAACCTTCTATTTCCCATCTCACTTGCACAATATGGCCTTTGGCTGGGGATGGTGCTCAGGGCTACGTGTGCATAGCACAGCTTTACTATTGGGCTAGCAGCTCTCTAACATGGACAGAAGACTGCTTCAAATAGGTGGGTAGCCAGAACCCTTATAGATCTCAGTGAGTTCAAGGCCAGTCTGGTCTACAGAGTGAGCTCCAGGGCTATGCAGAGAAATCCTGTGGGGTAGGGTTGCGGGTGGGGAGGAGAGAAGCAGTTCCAGGTTTAACTAGGCTTGCTGCATATCTGAGTAGACGGCTTTCGGAAGCAATCTGAAAAGATCCCAATCTGTAACCCCAATGGTTAGAAGGCCGAGGCTGCCTTAAAGTTGAGACCAATTTAGGCTATAAATAAAGCAAGTGCTTGCCTCAAAAACAATAAAGGGGATTGGGGGAGGGGCTGGAGAGATGGCTCAGAGGTTAAGAGCACTGTCTGCTCTTCCAGAGGTCCTGAGTTCAATTCCTAGCACTCACATGATGGCTCACAACCATCTGTAATGGGGATCTGATGCCCTCTTCTGCCCTGCAGGACAATATACAGGCAGAAGACTATATACATAATAAATAAATCTTTAAAAAAAAAAAGGAAAACAACAAAAGGTCCAAATGTTTTTCTTGAATATTTCATTTGATGGTGCAGAGTGACCCAGGTTCAAAATTCCCAGCACCTACATGGTGGCTCACAATCACCTATAACTCCAGTTCTAGATGATCTTATACATTCTTCTGGTCTCCGCCAGGCACACACATGGTGCACAGACATACACGCAGGCAAACATTCATGTACATTAAAAAAAACAAATAAAAAACCAAAAGTTTGATGCTCACCAAGGTTACACAGCCAGCTCCTGTCTAAAATAAGAAGCAAAACCGAAGTTTGATGCTACAGTGTTATTTTCTCCATGTTCTCTCTAGCTACCACCTTACAACAAGGTAAGCCTCACTGGACCTGGCTTGTGAATACTGCCTGCCATGTCAGAAGCCAGTGCTGGCTCAGAACCTTCTGGATGACGCGTATGGCCTCTGTCCTTAGGTGCTGCAACGTGATCTATGAGCCCTTGAAATGCCACTCTGGGCAGGAGGTAGGGCTGTGATTTAAGCTGGTGCGTCTGGGTCAGGCTGACCAGCAGAGGCGGTGGATACAGAGGTCAGTCATGGGAGTGGCCAGCTGTGAGTACGCAAGAGAGTCCCAAGCAAACCCCCGGTGCCCAGGCATCCTTGGCTGTATCACCAACATTTGCATGGGAACACCAGGAAGGGGGAGAGGTGAGAAGATCCTCCTTGAGCAATTGCAAGCAGGACTTCCTGGAAGCTGCTGCTACTGAGGACAAGGTACCATTGCTCCGTGACCTTCCGTTTATTATCAGAATTATGGATGTTCTGTTAGTTATGTCCCTTGGCCATTTTCATCTCCACCTCTCTACCACAATGAAGCCAGACTTTTACTTAAATTCGCTTCGCTTGCCTTCCAAGTATCAAATTTAGTTGTGTCAAAAGTATGTACAAGGGGCTGGGGATTTAGCTCAGTGGTAGAGCGCTTACCTAGGAAGCGCAAGGCCCTGGGTTCGGTCCCCAGCTCCGAAAAAAAGAACCAAAAAAAAAAAAAAAAAAAAAAAAAAAAAAAAAGTATGTACAAAATGAGTCACTGTTGTACCTAACATCATTTTTAAAATTTTTAACAAAGTAAGGTAGGTATCTGACCAGAAAAATGAGGCAAGGCTGTCTTTCCTCAGGTGACATGTGACTATGGCTATTAGAAACCCATGCTAGAGTGACAGGACCTGATTCCAACGAAACCAAAGCTCATCACCCCCTCAGAGACTTCCTGTGATGATCCTTCACTCTGTAGAGTATGGCTTCCTTGATACTGTCCATTTTAGTTAAGGTCACACAGAAACCAAGTATCAAGCCCCAAGACATCTGGTCCCCCAGGGTTCAATATGAGCACAGTCACTGTCCCACTAGGTGCACAGCATCAGCTCTCACTTTTACTACATATAAGGAGTCTGGGCCCTGCAATAGAGCCATCTTGAGAAACCAACTTGGAGAGAGAGTGTTCATCTTTCTAACTGCACTGTGATCATGTCCTCTGTGCTCTGCAGACTGTTCTGTTCATGCTCGGTGAGTCATCTGTTACATCCCGGACAATGACATGAGGTGAAGGAAGCATTCAGCACAAATGACAAAACGGCTCCTCTGAAAGTAACCGGGGCCTTGGCACTTGGTTCTTCATGAAAGCAACAAATCTTTCACAGGTACTGCTCCAGATACACCACATCCAGTGAGTGCACACACTGTCGGTGACCTGCTCACATCCAGGAAGAAAGGTCCAGCACTCAGGCCCCACAGGAGGGCACTGCAGCTCACTGCCTAGCACAGTGGATGGGTCCGGAACAGCACCCACGCTGAAGTACAGTGCTCTGTAGGTAAAGGCCTGCTAGACATCAGCAGTAGCTGTGCCCAGAACTCTCACACAGAGGATATTACAGCGGCCAGGACTTCACTCCCTGTCCAAGCCTTCCTGTCCAGAAGATGGAAACCCTGCTGCCGTGGACATGGGCTGGGCTCTTGGGCAGAGCGACTATCAGAGGGGATGCATGCTGAGCTCGGCTCAGGGTGAGGCACAGTTGCTGCACAACCTTGCTATTAACTGCCAAAATTTTGGATATCTTGAATGTCTTTCAATTCTTTAATTAAAAAATTAATGTAATGGCTCAGTATGTTTTTAAACACTTATTGTGTGGGAGCTTACAGCACAAGTACACACATGGAAGTCAGAAGACAACTTGTCAACCCTTGTCTACCATGTGGATCCCAGGTAGCAAGTTCAGGCCACTGGGCTTGGTGGCAAGTGCCTTTACCCATCAAGGTATTGTTTTGTTGTTTTCTGAGACGGGTTTTCACTATGTAGTTCAGACTAGCCTCAAACTTGTGATCATCCTGCCTCAGCCTCACTCCCAACTCCAAGACTGGGCACCAGCACAGAGTCACTCTGGCTTCGGTGTGCACTTCCTGAGATTGCGCTGTGTGCAGGAATCCTGGCACTCCTTCCCATGGTGGCTGGGTCACAAGGAACCCCCTCAGGAGGTAGGTCTGCACGCCTCTTACCCATGTTTATATCAACTTATCTTTTCACAGTATGGCAAGAATCCGCATTATCGAAAAGGCTCATCCTGTGGGGACCTGATTTTCTGAACTCTAGCTTCCCAGCCATTAATGATAGATGGATTCTGGATCCAACTGAAGGGACAATGGAAGATGGAAGGGTCTTTGCTGGTGGTTTCTTTTAAACTACTGTTTTACCCTTAAAACATCTTTACCATTTTAAAGGAAAAGATGCTCATGATATGTAAGAGGGGTCAAGGGTTGTCTTCTCAAGTGGCTATCCCAAACCTCAGGAGGGCTCACTTCAAAAGCCATCTCGTTTTCCCTCTGACCGTCAAGTTTCCCTCACTTTAGTTTGTTTCTCTTAAGAACACTGTAGGAACAGGCAAACATGTAAAAGAACACAGCCAAACTCACAAAGACGTAATAGAACAAATAAGCCAGAGGCCAGTTATTTCCAATGGATTTTTACAACTCTACCTCTAAAACAAGTATTGAAAGAAGTCACTCTCCCAACACAGTAGTCCCCCACCTACTTTCTGTGTGGAATCTGCCTGAGGTGAAAGCAGCAAATTGGAGTTGACACTTGTTTTTAAACCACTCTTGCTACATTTTCAGATCAGCTGAGGATCTGTGCCAGAACGGACTTGAGGCAGGGAACAAGTGGGTCCTGGGGGTCAACTGCAGGCCACCATTCTTGGTGGCAGGCAATAGAGCTATTTACGTTCCAATTTGCACTCACTGGTTTAGGTGCCATAACCACCCTAAAACTGTTTCACTTGCTGACTCTTCCCAGATGTATGTGCCAAGACTCACAACTTGCTATAACTCTTTTCTCTGGATGACAAAACCCTTTCGTAATTTGCTTACTGAGTCACAGAAAATTGTCACCATAAAAAC
This sequence comes from Rattus norvegicus, assembly GCF_021556685.1. Classification (NCBI taxonomy): domain Eukaryota; kingdom Metazoa; phylum Chordata; class Mammalia; order Rodentia; family Muridae; genus Rattus; species Rattus norvegicus. Next base: position 26,495,672 of record NC_141541.1, on the reverse strand, counting down.
TCCATTAAGGGGCAAGCCTCAGCCAATGTGTGCTGGAAAGGTAAACTAAGACAGCAAGCACTGGAAAGATGAGCAAATCCCAGGTTTCATGCTTCCCACCTTAGGCTAGTCAAGGCCTGTGTGGGAACCACACAGCATCACTCACAGTGTGATGCCAGCTTTGGCACAGCTGAAAACATGTGCTGCCTCATGTGTGGCCACTCCAGGAGTAAGTAGAACATGGTGAGATCCACAAACCCTCAACTTCTAAATGACCCTTGACACAGGGAGAGAAAGAACTACAGAAATGGAGCAGCAAGTACAAAGGCAGCAGTCATTGTCTACACAGCCACAACTAAGCACCCATCACCATACCAACAGGTGCATCTGCTGCTGCTGCAGGGCTCGCTCCTTCAGACCAGTCCCTCCTCAGACAGAGCACCTGTCACAGGCTACCTTTGCTGACACCTACAGTGCCTCTTTATCCTGCCACCTGCTCTTTGCCTGTCACTGTGGAAGATACCTATGGGAATCCCTGCTTCAGACCATAAGCCACCCTAGGACAGGCAGGAAAAAACAGACCTTCAGTGTGGCTGAGCACCAGGTCTTGCTCTCTGCTTCTCAATCACCCCCAGGAACCCTTCCGCCACTGCCTCAGCTTACCTGTCTTTGTACTTGATCACAGCGTCCACGATCTTCTTCATCTTCTTGGTGAGGTTAGGTGGGTTTGGGGACAGCTTCTCGGCAGGTGGCCGCCCACGTTTCTTCTGCTTTTTGCTCTCCTCGTCCTTGTCACGGCTGCGGGTGCTGGTGGTCGGGGTGGAGGAGCCGGCCTCGCTGTCTCGCTTACGCTTACGTGAAGATTTCTTCTGCCGGACCTCCTCTTCGATCTCCTCCAGCGTGCCCTCCTCGATAGCCTTCAGGGTCAATAGTGGTAAAATAGGACAGCCAGCACCCAGGTCGACAAAGAGAGGCCGCGATACGCACTCTTGGGGCCCGGCTAGGGAGGGAGGAAGCCCCACACTGACATCCTTCCAGCATGGCTGGCTCAGGACACAATATCTACTGGGAATCCTGACTTGTTTCCTGAAGGTAGCAAAGGCTGGTGCTCCTTTACTTTGATGCTCCACCCAGCGTCCATTCAGAAGACTGACCACACAGGATCATAAATGGACCAGGTAAAAGCCCAGCCACATCAATACAGATACCCAGAAGACCTTGCTCCAGGCTCTGTCACCATCTAAAATTCATTTATATTCATGGATTGATTGACTGATTTTGTGTGTGTGTGTGTGTGTGTGTGTGTGTGTGTGTGTGTGTGTGTGTGTGTGTGTGTGTGTGTGTGTACGTACATGTGTACACATATAGTTGTAGGAGTGGAGGTCCTATGGAAACTGATTCTATCGTGTGGCCCCTAGGGACTGAATTCAGGTCAGACATGGTGGTAACAGCCTTTAACTGCTGAGCTACCTCACTAGTGCCCCAGCTAGTTTTTGAAATTGTGATGAGCTATTTTAGATGTTGATTAGTATGGAGTTACAAGTGCCCACAGAGCCTAGCAGCCATCACTCTCAGCACCCTTACTCAGGCCAGTATGTGAGCCTCAGTGCAGCTTACACAGCTCAAGCTCACGGTGTTAAATGTTATCTCCTGTCACTTCTACTAATATTATTGCTGCTTATTTATTTGTTTTGATTCAGGGTTTCATGTAGCTCAGGCAGGTCTTGAACACCTGATCTGCCTGCCTCAATGCTCCCACTTCTGGGTAAGGCATGCAGCATCACGTCCATTCTTGTCCTTCTCTACAGTGTCATTGTCTTCCTTTTCTCACTCTTTGTGGTGCTGAGGATGGGATTCAGGTGACAGGTAGCAGCTTGGCAGTGTCCTGATGCACAGCCCATCTGCTGTGGATTGTTCAGTCCCGTAGCTAGCTGCACTAATTTAATTCCAACCAGTCCTTGAACACTTTAAAGTGTTTGTGTGTAGGGGTTGGGGATTTGGCTCAGTGGTAGAGCGCTTGCCTAGGAAGCGCAAGGTCCTGGGTTCGATCCCCAGCCCCGAAAAAAAAAAAAAAAAAAAAAAAAAAGAAAAAAAAGAAATAAAGTGTTTGTGTGTGTAAGATTTATTTATGGGGTCTGGGGAGAAGGCTCAGTAGTTAAGAGCACTGGCTCCTCTTCAATTTCTAGCATCCACATGGCAGCTCCCAGTGGTCTATAATCTCAATTCCAGAGGACCTGACACCCTTACACAGACATACAGAGGAAAACACCAATGCACACTAAAAGAAAGAAGACATTTAAAAAAGAAAAAAAAAAAAGATTTATACTACTCTTTTGTGTGTGTGAGAGAGAGATCCTATAGAGACCAAAACAGGGAGTCGTTAGATTGTCTGGAGCTGGAGTTAATGGTAGTTATGATATGGGTGCAGGGAGCTGTAGTGGGTAACTCTGAAAGAATCTAAGCCCTTATCACTGAGCCACCTCTCCAGCCTTGTCCTGCTGTGAGTAAGACCCAACTCCTTACACAGGCTTGCCAAGGCCCTGGCCCCAGTTACAAGCTCCACACCCTTCCATTGCTGCTAGAGCTGGGGAGACTGTCAGCCGACTCTCCTGAAATCAGCTTCCTCATGGTGAAAGTACTGAGGTGAAGGACACATTAAACAACAATAGTTAACTTAAAAGAATCCTCTAAGAGAACCTGGGATCAGGGGAAGAACCTAGATCCAAAACACCTAGCAGTTCAATGTTTCACACCTAAGGCTCTGAAGACAGTCACACAACATGTATGGTCTGGCCAAATCTCACCAGAAAGTGACAACTGAGCTTCAAGCTGAAGCAGGATAGAGAGGGGCAGCATCTGGATCAAGAAAGCAGCATTCGGGACATGTAGTAGTAGAAGAGACACAACTGTGGGCTCCTCTGCACACACAGGAATAAGCAACTGTTCCCCAAATTCATATTTACTCAGAAGTGCAAAAAGTGCGTGCCTTATATAGACATGAGGTCCATGTCATCAGTTGCTGATTTTGTTTTGGCAGGAGCAGTACTGACTGAATTCTGGACCTCAAACATGCTGTCCTAGCACAGAGCAGCAGCTCCAGCTCTCGCTTTATAATTTAATTACATGTGGGAATCAGATCTCCTGGAGCTGGAGCTGGAGGTGGTTGAGGGCCGCCTGATGTGAGTGTTGGCAACTGAACTTGGGTCCCTCTGTAATAGCAGGATATCCTCTTAACCACTGAGCCATTTCTCATGCCCTCCAGCCTCTTGTCTTGGGGAGGGTAGCTATTAGTAAGAACTGTTGGAGCCACAGAAACTAAAAGAGCCAAGGATATTGTCCAGGGTCTCTGAGGGAACAGGACCCTGCTGGCAAATTGCCTTCAGTATCCTGGTTCTCCGCAAATGTTTCATAATTACATTGAGTGGCCCAATCATGGTACTTTATCTAAGCAGTCTGAGAAAGAGAAGACAGGCCTGGGTAGTGGTCAGGTGAGCCAGAAGATCTGGGCACCCAGAATGACCAGCCTGAAGAGTGTCACTAATCACATGTCCACTAGCACGATGGGAGAGGACCAGCTTTAGAGGTTTCATTAATGTAAACTAAATGTTTTAAAAAGCAAGGTCTCCAGTAATCCAGGGCAGCCTTGAATTTTAGATTTCGTACCTCTTCCTCACAAGTGCTAGGGTAACAGGCATGTGCTACTATACCATACCTGACTTTATAACTGCAAATTTATTACAATTTAAGATGTGCTCCCTGTGAAAAATGTTCTCTTCAGCAAATGCTGCCAGGACAGCTGGATGTGCACATATAGCATTCATTTTAGACCCCATTCTCATACTATAGAAAACGTAAAACAAATCACAGAACTTAATGTATGAAATAAAATATGAGGACTGGGAGATATCTCAGTAGGAAAGCCACTGCTGTGCAAGCTAAGGACCTGAATTTAGCTCTCTAGTGCTCACATAAACGCCAGGAACGGTGGCATGCATCCTTAGCCCTGGCATGGGTATAAAGAGATGTCCTGGGCTGGAGAGATGGCTCAGCGGTTAAGAGCACTGACTGCTCTTCCAGAGGTCCTGAGTTCTATTCCCAGCAACCACATGGTGGCTCACAACCATCTGAAATGAGATCTGATGCCCTCTTCTGGTGTGTCTGAAGACAGCAACAATATACAAATAAATAAACAAACAAATAAATAAATAATTAACAAAGAAAGAAAGAAAGAAAGAGAGAAAGGAAGAAAGAAAGAAAGAGATGTCCTTGAGTTTAATGTCCAACCAGTTTAGCCAATAGTTAACACCAAAAGGGCCAGAGAGAAGGCTCAGTGGTTGAAAGCACATGCTGCTCTTCCAGAGGACCTGGGTTCTATTTCCCACACGACCATCTCTAACTCTAGTTTCAGGAGGTCTGAAGCCCTCTTATGGCCTCTGTAGGCACAGATATACAGGCAGGCAAAGCCCCCACATACCTAAAGTAAGTCTCTAGGGAAAAAAATACCACGAGACACTTGTGAAGTAATATTTTTTAAAGATGTATTTTTTTAAATAAGATTTTTTTTTTAGAATTATTTATTTATGTAGATGAGTACACTGCAGCTGTCTTCAGACACACCAGAAGAGGGCATCAGATCCCATTACAGATGGTTGTGAGCCAACATGTGGTTGCTAGGAATTGAACCAAGGTCCTTTGCAACAAGTCTTGTTGGTTAACATTCAGCCAATTCTCTAGCCCCGAAGTGTTCTACTTTTAATAGAAGTAAAACTACAAAACAAAAGGCAAAGCCAGGCCACTGGGGCACATCTTTAGTCCCAACACTTGGGAGAGGGAGGCAGGAAGATCACCATGAGTTTGAAGACAGCCTTGGGAACATAACTATCAGGCCAGCTAGGGCTGAAACAGCAGACTACCCCATAAAGTATAAAGAAAATCAAGACAGAAAATAGGGATAAATCTTTGTACCTAGAATTTGGCAAGTTTTAAATATGCATCAAAGCATAAATAAGATAAATAGCACCAGGATGGCTCATAAGAGCTCACCACCAAGCCCCAGATGGCATGATGGAAGAGAACAGTCTCCTGCAAATCCTCTGACTTCCACATGGCATGGTATGTGTGCTGGCACTCATACCCAAATATGTACATACAAAACGGTCATAAATAACTTTAAGGGGAGGGGCAGGAGAGTGACTCAGGGGTTAATAGCTCAGACTACTTCTGCAGCGAATCTATTTCAATTCTTAGCATCCATGTCAGGTGGCTTAGAACCTCTACCCCTGCCCTGCAACTCCATCTTCAGGGGTCAGATGCCCTCTTCTAAACTTACTGGCTGTGAGCATGGACAAACGTACACAAATAAAAAACAAAATAAATATAAATAATATATAAATAATATAATAAATAAAGAAGAAAAAGGAAGAGGAGGTTAAAAGGAAAACAGAGGGCTGAAGAGATGGCTCAGTGGTTAAGAGCACTGACTGCTCTCCCAGAGGTCCTGAGTTCAAATCCCAGCAACCACATGGTGGCTCACAACCATCTGTAATGAGATTTGATGCCCTCTTCTGGTACGTCTGAAGACAGTGACAGTGTACTTATATACATTAAATAACTCTTTAAAAAAAAAAAAAAAAGGAAAGCAGAGAAGGGGGATCTACCTCTAAGTGTATTTATGATAAGCAACTTTAAAGATATATTGGGGCTGGCAAAATGGCTAAGCAAAGGTAGCTTGTCGCGAATCTGATGACCTGAGTTTGGTCTCCATGATGTACATAGTAAAAGGTCAGACGTGCCTCTTATCAAGTTGTTCTTTGACCTCCACATATGCCATGGCTTTGGTGCACCGCTCCACAGCCCCCACATATGCACATTTCAAATAAATAGAAACATAATTTAAAATTTTTAAAAAGAGAAAGTAGGCACTACTGTGTATTTATAGTTCCAGCTACTCATGAGGCTGAGGCAGGAGGACTGCTTGAGCCCAGGAGCTGGAAACTAAAATGGGCAATGCAGTAAGACTATCTTTTCAAAGGAACACAAACAAACTTTTCCAGAAGATACAGGAATGGGCAAGAAACAAAAAAAACACACAGCCAAGGCAAGCTGTGACAGGCGTTAGTGAGGCCTGGCACCCATGTGGCTGGCCATTTGTTCTACTGATACCACTCCCAGGTACCCATAAGGCAAGCACCCACGGTCACTGTATATTACCCAAGACAGTCCCTCAAAGGAGGCAGCCCAAACACCCACCACCTGGTGAACAGAAAGATAACGAAGTGCACTCCAGAACGCTGCACCAAGGTGCTATGCTCACAACGGTTACATGAGTGGAAGGGTAGCGTGTTGCTTGTGTGTAATGAGAGGACTTGGACGGGTGGGTAGAACACAGCAAGAGAAAAAGGCTGGAGAGATGGCTCAGTGGTTAAGAGCACTGACTGCTCTTTCAAAGGTACTGAGTTCAATTCCTAGCAACCACATGGTGGCTCACAACCGTCTGTAATGGAATCCGATGCCTTCTTCTGGTGCTGACAGTGTGCTCACATACATGTAATAAATAAATCTTTAAAAAAATATTGAAAAAAAAAAAAAGAGTGCAAGGACAGCCTGGGCTACACAAAACATGAAAGTATGCCAATTGGTCAACTAAAAACATCTAAGTAGTGCTCACTGGTGGCACACACACCAAAACTGGAATAAAGAGGCTTAGTATGGCCCCGGCCAAGGATGACACACAAATCTGCGAATATTCCGTATTTAAAAACAAAACTTGCTAAGGGCACTAGTGGCCATCAGTGTAATACAATAGAGGAGTGACAGAAGCAAGCAGGAAGAGTGGGGTTTTGGGGGATGATGCGGCTGCTCTAACCTGATAGGAAGGCTGCCTGACTCTAGCAATGGACCTTCAAAGGGATCTATGAGTGACATGGACATCCCACCTCAGAAACCTGTACACAAAACTCAGCAATGTGACGACTTGAATAAAGCCTCCTAGTGCTTTGTAAATGTAAATCAGGGGACAAGTCCTTTAGGTGTGCCTTACCACACAAAGGACTATCTTCCTGGAGTTCCTGTCCTAGGTTCTGGAGAATTCTGAGGAGTGCCCCTTCCAAGGTTTCTTTGACTTCATAGCAGGTTCTTTTCTTTGACAAGGTCTTGTCATGTAACCCAGGTTGGCCTTGAACTCTTGCCTCAACCTCAGAATTAGAGATTTCACTATCACTCTGGCTTCTCTGATGTGCTCTAGATGAGGCTCTTCTGAGCTCCCAGGACTACCTGGCCACACAGCAGGACCACACAGATCACTCTTGGATTGCCACCTGCCTTCTTATAATAGCTACTTCTGGGCTGTGCTCACAACATGACCTTAGGGCTAGATTGGGGATCACTAACACCAATGCAGGCCCTGATGCCAGACCTCAGGTACTCTTCAGCTGTGATCTCACTCACCATCTGCAATGCTGGCTGGACAGCTGCTATGTGCTCTCCCCTCTGTGTGCCTAGGGGCAGGCAGCTTAGCTGTAGGCAGGGACCTGAAACCTCAGTCCTCTCCAAAGCCAGGCTGGGAGCCTCGCTCCTTGCTACCCCCAGGGGAATTTGCTGATCATTTTTATAAGGCTCTCTCATCAGTTAATCTCATAAAAAAGGTAAGCACCTACTAAGAGAGCTCACAAGAGCTGGAAGCATACTAATTGCTGGCTCCTTCTAGTGACAGCTATAGAGATAGAAGCTAATCATCCTATGTCCTGTTGAAAGCCATTCAGTGGTGGATACAGCCTACAGTCAACAATGTGGGAGGGTATCAGTTTGGATGAGCCAACAAGGCCAGCCTCTACTCCCAACCACGCCTGGCACAGTCTGCGGCGCACAGCCCTCTCAGGCATGTACCTTGAGCCACTGCTTCTCTGTCAGTGAGTCGCTGTAGTCTACCTCCTTGCGGTGGCGAGAACCACGGCCGAACATCTTTTCCTCTTCCTCTTCACATGTCAGCCGCTCTACCTCTGCATCATCCTTGATGATCCAGGATGGAAGCTCATCCTCTTCCATCAGGCGTGGCTTCCGCTTGGGGTTGCGGGCTTCTTCACGCCGGCGGTCCAAGTCCATGCGCTATGATGTGGGTGGTGGGCAGAGGGTGGAAGCAGTTAGCACAGTAAACAAGAGCCCTCAGAATGGGCCTCGCAGGGACGCTAGGTGGTGAAGAGTTACACAGCAGTGCTTCACTCTGGGGATTGACCCAGCCTGGATGCTACAGCGGACCTTGGGGTAGGAGGTTGGACCGTGGAACACAAGAATGTCCACAGGGCAGCCTTAGTGGAAAATACCAGGCCTTCTGAGTTCAGATGGAACTGAAAAAGCTCCATCTAAATTTCACACTAATACCTAGCGGCATGGGGGAATATCTGTAGCCCAGGCCCTAGATAGCCCCTCAACTCCTCTATAAAGGGAGGGAGCCTTTGGGCAAGCAGCCCAGATTCTACAGAAATGGCAGTGTGGTATCCCTCGCTATCCCTACAACATGAGGGTCAGCTGGAGGTTTTAGGAAGCTGTTTGAAGAGGAACATCCGCTCCAGTAGCCACAGAAATGCCATTATCATCACTGTCTGTGTGGTCCCAGTCCCGGTGCTCACCATGAAGAGGTCAAATTCTTCTTCGTGCCGGGCAATCATCTGGTTGACGGTCTCATCATCAGGCACCTCATCTTCCTCCTACAAGATTGCAAAGCTTTAGTCTGACTGTGGTGGGGCTGGGTTGGGTGGTGGCCAGGCTCGAAGGCGAGCGGCGGAATCCGTCCAAAGATGAGTTGATGAGCTGAAGGTCCCAGGCTGGCTGCGGTGGAGGAGCCCACGCGTCAGCAAGAGGCACACACATTCGCACAAGCACACGCACGTTTCGTGGGGTTAGGCCCTTGCTGGCCAGTCTCAGCAAGAAGCTGAGTTGAGTGGGCGTGGAGACTGAACTACCCCTCTCACCTTTAGAGGTGGCTCCTCCAAGTCGGGGTTGACGCCCGCTGGCGGAGGGGCAGTGTGGGCGAAGCTGGCACTGCCGCTGCCCGTGCTGCAGTGTCTGCTCTGTGGATAAATACAGGACTTCAGTCTCCAGGGCTGTCAATGCGGCCGTCTGTCACCAGCAGTTTAGAAAAAAACCCACTTCAAAGGGAAAGCAAGTGCGCATCCTCTTTCTGCTCAGCCCACACTCCCTTTACTCCAAAGGGATGCAAAAAAATAAAAATAAAAAACCAAAAAACCAAAAACAAAAACCAAGAGTGCAAAAAAGGTACAAAACCGAAAACGAAAGCCTCATGCATCCACCACTCACGCTGGGCCAGGCTGGCGCCATGCTCACCTCGTCCTGCTCCTCGTGCTCCAGGATGGCCTGCAGGAAGGCACGCCTCTCATGGCTGGAAGACTTCTGGTCAAACATGCCTGCCTGGATGACCTTCTGATCCACATTGAGTTTGTATTTAGCAGCAGCCAGTATCTTCTCTTCCACACTGTTGACGGTGCACAGGCGAAGCACACGCACCTCATTCTGCTGCCCAATCCGATGGGCACGATCCTGTGCTTGCAGGTCCTTGAGAGAGGAGGTAGGTCAGTCTAGGGATTCTAGACATCTACCTTAGCCTTGGCCTGCAGCTTCATAAGCCAGAAACCCCAAGTGGACCTGTGACTTGTCCCTAGGAGCCTGGAGGGGACTTGTACCCATAACAGACATCTGCTTTCCTGGGACCCAATGAACCCCCACCCCTCTTGTATTTTAGTGTAAGTTTGTGTTTGTGTGTGTGTGTGTGTGTGTGTGTGTGCGTGTGTGTAAGTACCCACTGGGCACAGGACAGGGTGTTAGAGAACCTGGAACTGGAGCTGCTGGGTGCATCTTGGTGCTCTGCACGTGTATCTGCTGAGTCACCTCTCCAGCCCGGGATACTTTTTTTTTTTTTTTTTTTTTTTTTTTGAGGAAGACTCCTAGGGCAACACTCTAGGGAGCCATTGTCACAGCTCCACAGCATGGCCATGTCCCAGCTGTGGGCTTTGGCACTGCTGTGCATCCTGGGCCCAAGCCAAACACTTATGAACCTACTACTGATCACAGAAGCTCTCTCAGCTTCAGGACACATAGAGCAGATGGGTGTGAGGAGGATGGAATACGGAATAGAGCAGTCAGTTCCTGACAGTGTGGCAGTGAGGCTGCCAATGGAATTTCTGCCATTTCTAGCAGAGACTGTCTGGAATTCTCTTTGGGCCAGGAGCTGTGTAGGCAGGCTGAGTGTCAACAATGTTCTTCAACTTGAGACTCATACCTGATCATAGGAACAAAAGGACTTGTTTGACAGTTGGTCTGAGTACATCAGGATGCCTGCTGTCATGGCTGGCACTGATGCTGTGCTCCTGCTGGCCCTGCACTGGCCTCTGCTTGACTGCTATTACCTAACCACCTCTTAGGAAATGGCCCATCAGTAGCATCTGGGCAGGAACTACACTGATATTCATTACAGTGACCACCTAGGCCACTGGCCATCAAATGTGCCAGGCTGGAGCAAGGACATGCCAGAGATTGTCAGTGAGTGGCCAGCATGTGAAGATAATTCCTCATTACTGTGGCAGCCACTCATTTTAGTTAGAGCTGATCTGACAAGCAGTGTCTCTTAGCCTTCCTAACGCTGAGACCCTTTCATACAGTTCCTCATGTGGTAACCCCCAACCATAACATTACATTTGTTGCTACTTTAGAAAATTAATTTTAATACCCGTCATGAATTATACTGTAAATGTCTGTGTTTTCTGATGGTCTTAGGTGGGCCCCAAGGTGTTGCAACTCACAGGTTGAGAAACCGTTGGCCTAGAGGGACCTTGTAAAAGTGCCCCAAGAGCAAAAAACTAAATTCCTTTGAGACTAATGGTCATTGGATAAACAGAAACACTTGCCCATTAGGCTGGAAGAAAAAAATGTCTCGGATCTGCTAGACTCTGGAACACCTTGAGGCAGAGGAACAGTCAAATAGCTTTCTTTACTATTGTCTCCTCTGGAGAGGTGGTGGGCAATGAATGATTGCTAAATGGGACAGGAACATACCAGTACACAGCAAACACGTCATCAGTGTGTGCCTGGCTGACGCAGAATGATGGTCAGAGTGGGGACCAGCTCACCTTATGTCTTAGCATGTGCTTTACAAACGAAACCCATACAGTATAACCAAATGAGACAGTGCAAATCTGCTACTCAGCTTCAAACTGCTAAATGTACGAGTCAGCACACCACAACAGCTTCGGTAGAGGGGCCTTAGGGCAAATGTGGCCAGGAACCAAGAAGAGGTAATAAACAGAGCTTGCAAGGGCCTGGTTCTGCTGAGTAGGAGTGTGTGGGTCTTAGGACAGGTCTGGAAGGGCTGCACCCCCATGACGAGTAATCGTCAACACTGTAGATAGACTAGCTTGTTTGCTACTTTTTTCTCAGCTGTGAAATCCAAGAACCATATTATTGTAACGTTAAGGATGGAGCCTGGAGCCTCATGTGGGTGAGACAAAGGCTCTATCCCTGAGTTGACTACTGCCCACATATACCAAGAAATAAAAAGACGATCATTGGAAAAATAGCTCCTCAAACCAGGGTGAGGTCACTTTCACTTTGAAAAGACGGAGGGAAACATGACCACTGTGGAACGTGGTCACAAATGTACTTCTCACGGCTCCCAGGACAGTGAGAACATCAGGGAGGAAGTAGACACTAAGACAGGAGATGTCTCCTCTCCTCTGCCAGTGCATTTACCTGGTGAGGATTCCAGTCACTGTCAAAGATGATCACAGTGTCAGCTGACTGCAGATTCAGGCCCAGCCCCCCAGCACGGGTACTGAGTAGGAAAATGAAATACTCAGAGCCAGGCTCATTAAAGGTTTTCAACAGCATGCCCCGGTCTTCTGCTTTTGTGGTTCCTGATAGGCACAGGAGAAGAGGGTTAGAAGGGTGACAGGGATGGGAGATCCAAAGGAGCTTGTATCCTGGCATCAGGGATGGTGTCGCAGGTCTCAAGCACCAGAGATGTACTTTATGGAGTGTAAAGGGTTAACCAGACAGCGACCTGGAGGTACAGCTTGTTTTTACTGAATGCTACCATGATCAGGAGATTAAAAGGGGGTTGGGGGTGGGTCACAGACCAGCTGTCTCTGTACGACACAAGGCACTGGAAGAAGAAGATGCTGGCAGGCTCCTGGGCTGCCATCTTTAGGTGCAATGCTTCTTGACACTTGTTCACTCTGTCCTACATGAGGAGAAACACCACACAACTAATAAGGCTGATGCCATACTCTGACGAGGAGCACAGTATCTCAGCATCAGTGGCCTAGCATGATGAAATGAACCACTAGCTACAGGGTTGGCACACACCCTTAACTCTCTTGTAGTAAGTTTGGCTAGTTTTAAGAAAAATCTATACAGAAGAGCTATAACCACCACAGCCTTCCTTGGGCTCCTAGCTCACAGAGGGTAATAGGCCTACATCTCATACTTGCCACACTGTGTTCCTTGACCTTCTGCCCTGCTCCTGGAGCAGCTATGCCATCAGTCTCCTTAGCGACACATGCAATACACACAGCAGAAACCAAATAGATAAAAGTCCTTAGGCTCCTTCTCAAGAAGACAGGGACCTGCATAAAGTAGGACCTGGTATTCACAAGGACAGGAGAGGCAGCTGAAGAGGTCCAGCCATTTGAACCTCAACAGTGTTTGGCCAGCACTGAGATATGTGAACATATAGAACAAGATATTGGTTTAGCGGGATTGGGGATTTAGCTCAGTGGTAGAGCGCTTGCCTAGCAAGCACAAGGCCCTGGGTTAGGTCCCCAGCTCCGGGGGGGGGGGGGGGGGGGGGAGATACTGGTTTAGCAAAGGTGGCCCTGGAGCATTCTAAGGAGAGGCTAGGGCCAGAGGGATGTATAGGAGTTCTGGTCAGCATGTTCTAGAAGCTCCACAGAATCAGACAAAAAGATAAAGCAATCAAGCACAGATTGTTAGTCCCTGAAACATCTTTAAGATGCAGTACAAAATTAAAAGGTTCAGGGCTAGAGAGATGGCTCAGCGGTGAAGAGCACTGACTGCTCTTCTAGAGGTCCTGAGTTCAAATCCCAGCAACATGGTGGCTCACAACCATCTGTAATGAGGTCTGATGTCCTCTTCTGGTGTGTCTGAAGACAGTTACAATGTACTCATATATAATAAGTAAATAAATCTTTAAAAAAAATGAAAAAGTCCAGGGTACAGGGAGATGGGTCAGAGGCAGAGGTCTATAGTAAGACACACCTAGCAAGCCCAATACAGGCTCTGCAAGGAAAACAGAAAGCTGTTAACTAAGTCTTGTTGGTTCTGAGGTCCTTAACAATGTTGGCAATGGGACACTAACTTCAGGGCTTCCTCGATTACTTGTTCTGTTAACAATGCTGGCCCCCTGAAGTATCTTTTGGAGAGCAAGGAAGGTGGAAAGACATACTGTGGCAATTGGTACACAGAGCCTCTGGGGCAGCGCAGGACCTTGCCTGCAAGCAGGTCAGGGTCCTGTTGCAACTGATTGTCATTCAGCTCTGGGCCAAGCCTGTTAGAGGCCTTAGCAAAGCAGTGCAGGGCAACAGGTGGCTGGGAGCTGGGTGAAAGATTGGTATTTCTGTTGCTAACACTGGGCAGTGGTAGAGCCACTGTAAGGATGAGGCCAAGAACGGAGGAGAGCTGCATGTGGGTGCATCTCTACTGGACAGAGAACTCTCAAGGTTCCCTTTTAGCAGGGTTCTTAAGTTCGTGGCCATGTGACAACGATGTATGTAACTGAAGCTGAAATGGCACTGTCAGAACCCGTAACACATACTCCAGCACTCCAGTGAAGACTTGAGCAAACAGGAGACTAAACACCTTCAGTTCAGGCCTCCCCCAGGTTCTCCTCCTTGTTCCAGGAAGCTAGGATGTTCTCAGATTCAGTGTATATACCGGACTCCATTCCAGATAACCAGGTCAGGAAGGAAGACCTCACACACACTGTCGTCTACTCACCGTCAAGCCTGAGGTATTTGAAGCCACGGTATGCAAAGTAGTCTTCCATGATGGTCATGAGGGAGGTCATTTGGCAGAAGAGTAGCACTTTATGGTTTGTTGCACGGAGTTTGGGTAGAATTCTATCAAGAAGTTCAAATTTCCCTGAGGCACGATATAGGTCCAATCTAGTCCATGGAGGGAAGAAGAGAAACATTGAGTCCCTCCTTCACAGGCCTGTGAGGTCACAGATATGTGTGCTACATCTAGGATGCTGGGCAAACTCAAGGAAAGAAGTGGCTTCCCAAGCAGACCTGCCCACAGCTACACACAGCTGAGGTCACTCCTGGCAAGGGGTAGTGCCAGGGACCACATATCTACATGCCATCTTACCAGATCACATGGAGAATAAAAATGTGAGATCAGACATGATGGCCAGTGGGCTGGGGAGTTAAGTATTTGTCCCGTAAGCTTACTGATCTGAGTTCAGGCCCTAAAACCTATGTAAAGGCAGAAAGAAATGACTCCACAAAGGAACAGAGCTGAGGTGAAGCTGCTCTGAGGATGGTGGGTCTACCTGCCACCATAAGGTTAGGACAGCTCACACTATGGTAAAGAATCTGCATAGGATAGTGAAGCACTTGTCAAGGACAGAGAGTGAGGCCCTGGGCCCAATCTCCAGTGCAGCAAAAAACACTGCCACCATCTAATCATGTCCTTCCAGATCAAACTGAAGGGCTGGAGATGAGGCCTAACCAAGAATGTCAGAAAAAGGCACACAGGGATATTCTAGAGATGGCATCTAAGGTCAGCACCATGAGCTGGTGTCCGAGCACATGGAGGGCTGAGGCACAAGGGCCCCAACTGTTTCAGGAGGAAGATGACACAGTTACATAAAAGCCTAGGTCACACATTGTGACCATGTCCCACCCGAGAGAAAGAAGTAAAGCCTGCATTGAAGCTGCAGGAAAGGTGGTCCCAGGGCATCAAGTGTAGAGTGGGTGGACTGAGGCTCAGGCAGAACAGAAGCTGCCTGGCATTACACTATGGGCAGTGGAGCTAAGGTCTGGAGGCCTCGGCTAGCAGATAAATGCTAACCATACCAACCAAGACTACAACCCCCTCAGCAGACTGCTACCCATTCTCAGAGCTGGGAAGCTTCTCACCCTTGCACGATGCCACCGGTGAACCCCAGGTGCTCAGAGAAGGACTCCTGCAACAGGACAAGAGATGGATCAGTGCCAAGGCAAGAAGGAACTGCCCAGTCAACCCATTTTCCAGACAGCTACTGCAGAGGACTGAGAGGTATCTGTGGCCTACAGTGGCACAGAGTACAGATGTGGATGTCCAGCTTGGACTCAGTGCACCAATGCCAACCCTCATGCTTTTGCTGTGAAGGGTAGGAAGAAGGCTAGGTGACATTAGGCACCAATGTGAACATCTCCGACTACCCTGAAATGGAACGCCAAAGCATCAGAGGTCTTGAATGACCTTGAAACTGTACACTAAGAATACAAACATATGCTTGCTTTTGGGGAGCAAAAGACTGAGGTATGGACTTGACTGATGTCATCTATGCAGCACTTCATAACCTGGGGTAGGAAGCCCTGACAGACATTTGTGACCTCAGCTCTGGGAATATTTCCCCAAGGAGGCGCCCCCAAATCCACAGAAAAGACCTACAAAGTGACTTGTTTAAAGAAATGTTTATCATGTATACAGTGTTCTGTCTACATGTATGTCTGTAGGCCAGATCTCATTACAAATGGTCATGAGCTACCAGGAGGTTGCTGGGAATTGAACTCAGGACCTCTAGAAGAAAAGCAGGTTCTCTTAACCTTTGAGCCATTTCTTCAGCCCAGAGGTGACTCTTGAGCAAACAGTTTTAGAGACTTTCATTTTCAGTCCCATGATGGGTCTGCTAAGCACCAGTGAACTGGGCCCACTCCAAATCTGAACATGTGTTTCCTTGTCAAAGGCCTAGGTAACACTGCCCAGTGCTGACGGATGTGCATCCCCCCCGCTCCCCGCCTAAATACTAGCAAAAGGAAATTTTAACAGATACAGATGTAAAGACAGTGGCTAGTAAAAATACCTTAACCCTTTTTAGTTAGCATGTTTCAAGACCGGTTTCCCTTTCTCTGTGTGGCCCTGGCTGTCCTAGAACTTTCTCTGTAGAGCAGGTTGGCCTTTAACTCCGAGATTCACCTGCCTCTGCCTCCTGGACCATGCCTGCTGCCTTTTTTGTTGTTTTGTTGATATGGGGTCCACCTACTTAGCCTTGGCTGTCCTGGAACTCAAAGAGGTCCACCCTGGTCTGCCTCCTGAGTTCTGGGACTAAAGTAGTAGTTCACTATGCCCAGCTCCTTAGCCATTCTTTTTTTTTTTTTTTTTTTAAAGATTTATTTATTTATTATATATGAGTACACTGTAGCTGTCTTCAAATACACCAGAAGAGGGCATCAGATCTCTTTACAGATGGTTGTGAGCCACCATGTGGTTGCTGGGAATTGAACTCAGGACCTCTGGAAGAGTAGTCGGGTGCTCTTAACCACTGAGCCATCTCTCCAGCCCCTCCTTAGCCATTCTTAAGAACATCCCAAGGACTGAGTAGACTGATACCTTTGTCCCTCAAGGCCCTGCTGTACTCATGATGACCTAAGTTGGATTCCTGGCACTTAGGTAGAAGCCAAGCTTGCTGACAGATGTGGAGAAAAACAGATCTGTGGAGCTCATTAGCCATCATGTCTAAAAAGTTAATGAGCTCCAAGTTTAACAAAAGATATTATCTACAAAACGTAGGCAGAGGTTAGTAGAGGGTATCAACCTCTGGCCTACACATATGTGCACACACACATATGCGCACACACATGCCCGCAGGCATCAGGGACAAGCGCCCAGCTCTGCCACCAGGAGCCAGGTCACTGGGCTGTGGCCTTACCTCAATGTGCTGGAACATGTAGGGGTGGTTGCAGATCTTGCGCAGCTGCATGATAGTGTTCATCAGCGTCTTGGTGCCACCTTTGCCCTGCAGAAGCACAAGAGATGGTCCAAAATGGAGTCCTGCCTTTGGGCAAGATGGAGGTGAGCAGGGGACTGGGCAGGGTGGTGGTTATCTTTGTGACAGTTGGGAGAGGCAGGTGTCTCTGAGAAGTCCTAAGAGACAAGCTGGCACAGGGATGAACGTAAGCAAATGTGGCAGCCAGGGGAGGGCAAGCACACCCACTCTCTGCAGCTACACAAGGAAGGGTGTGGTGGTCTGTACCAGAACAGAAGCAAAGAGCACAGTGCTTCAATGCACAGGTAAGAAAGGGGCTGAACAACAGAGGCACGCTGAAGGCTATGGCTGGGGTGCTGGGTACAGACTGCAGGGACAGGCCCAGGCCTGCTTAAAGGAGGTGAAGGATGACACTCTTGAGTGCTCCCAGTAATAGCAAGAGGAAGGGCAAAGAGGCCATGACGGATAAGGTGGCTCTTCAGCTGCTGGGTAAGTGGAGCTCCAACTCTGGATCAGTTAGCCCTGTGTCTCCTGCTGTCATGAGGAAGGCAGTGTCTCAAACAAGGGAACTCCAGAAAACAGCCCAATAAGCATCCTCAAACCAGCATTCCAGACATGGCTGTCTGAAGGCCCGAGGGTCCAGGGCCAGGTATGGTCTCCTGGGAAGAGTGCGCACTCCTCTGAATCCCTGCTGTTCTTGATTTACCCTCCTCCTTTCAGACAATCGTCAAATAGGGAAGAAGAACCTGGAACCAACCTTCTTGTCCTTCTCAGAGCCGTCAGTCAACAGCACACCTTTGGCCTGCATGTGACGGTAGAGCACACGCTGCAGGGCTGACATGTCACATTTGATGACATATTCTACCTGTGGAGAAAAGAACACTCTCAGGCCATATAAGCTTAGACTGGGCTGCCTGTGCCAAGTGGATGGAGTCTTGTGACCAGCACTGATTAGGACATTGGGGTATGAGGGAGGAGCTCTCAAAGTGGGGAGATCTGGGAAGAAGAAGAGATTCTGGGCTACAGTGGGTAAGTTGCCCACATTCTGGAAGGCTTTCCAAGGCTTGTCAGAAAACAGATGGTGAAGTGAGCCAGAGAGGCAAGCCAAGTGTGGGTGCACAGAGCAGCGGGTGCACACCACTGACACTGCTCGGTAGATCCAACCTGAGCCCTAGCCTCTATCTGGGGACACAAGTCTGGGGAAGGACACAGCAAGTGTGAGTGTGACAGGGCTCGGCTCTGCACCAGGCCCTGGCTTGGCTGCACTGTGGTGTCAGTCACCAATCCCATTCTGTGGAGCAGGTCCAGGGAAGGATCAACTGACTGTGCTCAACCTGGGAATAGCCCTGCAAATGGCACCTGTGGCTTCTGCCAACACCAACCTTCTCAGGGAGCTGGGCTTCAACTTCCTTCTTGAGACGCCGCAGCAGGAAGGGCCGTAGCACCTTGTGTAGACGACGAATAATGAGGATGGTCTCCTCCTCATTCAGGTCCACCTGGGAGCCAGACAGTAAGTACATCGTTAATACTTCCTCCAAGACAGGGAGGCAGGCACGGGAAGTGCAACTGAGTCATGGATAGCAGCTATATCACTTGGTACCTGTGTGCCCTCTGGAGAAGAGGAAGATCCTCACCCTTGGGAAACTGAAAATCTGCTGCCTTTTGTGTAATTTATGAAATACCTAGGACTGGAGAAATGGCTCAGTGGTTAAGGGCACTGACTGCTCTTCCAGAGGTCGAGTTCAAATCCCAGCAACCACATGGTGGCTCACAACCATCTGTAATGAGATCTGGTGCCCTCTTCTGGCATGTCTGAAGACAGCGATAGTGTACTCATAAATGATAAATAAATGAATTAAAAAAAAAAAAAAAAAAAAAAAGAAATGCCTAATGGCCAGGTACCATGCTTACATTATGCCTGAGCTCCACTCCAAGAACACATATGACAGTTGGCTGCTGGGTCTCTCTTATGTATTACCAATTTGGTACTTACAACCACAGCATCAGCTGACTAAAGTCAGGCAACTTGGGGCATTATAAGCTTGTCTGATCAATGCCAAAGAATGCTGTGACACCAGGGGCCACACCTTCGTCTCTCGACCTCAGAGGAATTATTGCCTAAGAAACATTGCTTATCCAGGGCACTGCTCTTCGGCTTCAAGGCTACATTCCTCAGCATTTAAAATGGTTTTTCTTTCCTTATTTGTGTTTGGGGGTGGAGACACCCAGAGGAGTCACAGCTGGTTCAGATTCTACTTTGTGTGTCCTGGGACTCAAACTGAAGACATCAGGATCGGTGGTAAGTGCTTTTAGCTGCTGAGCTGGCTTGTTAGCCAAGGATCTACTTATTACTGTTGACTGGTTGGTTTTTCCATGCAGGTTTTCACTGTATGAAGCCCTGGCTGGCCTCAAACTCTGAGATTTGCCTGCCTCTGTGTCATCAAGCCCAACTCCTAGAACTCTACTGAAGTGAAAACCAGGAAGGAGAGGCAACTAAGATGGCATAGGCCTGAGCTTTTCAGCTGTGCTCTGGTCATCCCTTTTAGAGCTTCGGCCTAGAGGAAGAGAAACAAATATATAGCTTTGGGCTGTAGCTCTGGGAACGGAGCCTCAGAGAAGAGCCTCCTTCGTTATATGGGTTGAAAAACAAACAAACAAACAAACAAACAAACAAACAAAAAAAAAAAAACCCAGAAATGATGGCCCTTTTACAAGGGCTGTTTGCCTCAGCATGGTTCCAGGGAGGACGGGGAACTTGTGGATAAGAGCAATGGACATCTGTCTAAGACCTGAGGAGGCATGAAGGGGAACAAATACCAAGGCTCAAAGGCTGACTGTTTAATCCCTTCACAATGCATATGGCTTGCTTCAAAACCCACCAACACCAGTACTGTGGACTAGAAGCTCAGATTCTTCACCAGGGAGACCTCACACAATATGGAGAACATGGCCTTTGGACAGAGTCCCACCACATAGCACCTATACAAGATGATAACTGAAGAGCTCTTTATAAACAATGTCATAGCCTGGCCTCACAGATGTATTAACTAAACTTTCTCAGCCCCTTGATACTCGCAATGGCGAGACCTGATCCTTGTGAAGGATCCCTAGTTCCCACAGAGACATCTGGTTTCTGCCCTGCTGAAGTCTGGGGTGCTGCTTGCTCTGACAGCACACTCTGCTGCTATGTGGCCAGTGGGCACTCATGGTCAGTCCCAGGGTGGCTGAGCCGGGGATGGCTCCTCAGAGGCCACTTTCCACCCCAAACAAACTCACCTTCTCTCCAGTCATGGCAAAGGGTGCATTGAACCACTGTTCGAAGGTGCTGCAGCTCTTGAAGATAGTGGGGAGCAGGAAGTTCAACAGTGCCCAGAGCTCAGGTAGCTTGTTCTGCAGTGGCGTGCCTGTGAGAAGCAGGCGCCGAGGGGCCACGTAGTGTGTATTAAGGACCTGTGTCAATTTGCAGTGGTGGTTCTTCATGCGGTGGCCTTCATCCACAATCATGTACTTCCAGCGGATCTGCAAGGCCAAGAAAAGGTGGTGAAAGGAGGTAGCAGGCCTGCAAAGTGAGCAGCATGTCCAGCAGTAACCACCAGACACACACTCCCTAACACATGGAGACAGATGGGTGAGGAGCTGAGCTACAATACACTGGCTTTCCAAACAACAGGAAATAGTGCTCAGCACCTCGTCCCCAGGGAGGCACCTGGAACATTGGCCACAAGCAGCCATGCTTATGTAGCAGGTGGCATACAAGCAATCTGAATATGACTTCCAGGAAGGGGCAGTGCCAGGCTTTTCCTCACCAGAGTCTGCCAGTGACCCCAACGACAAGGAGAACAATGTTAGGCTTCAGGTAGGAGCCCCAAGGAGAATTCTGTCAGTTCTCCTAAGGCCATAAGGACTTCCATCTCTCAGAACAGGCATTTATGTCGATGTGAATCACTGCCAGCAAGCAAGGGTGTTTTCAGGGCCCCATGCGTGGCTCGGGGGTGTATGTGGTTTTGTACTGCAGTAGAAGTCGTGTCATGTAGATGGATGGCCTATATGTAAAGACTGTGCTGGGCCAACTCCTTGGACCTCGGTACACTCATCTGTCAGCCTAGGCCCTGCAGTGAGTGCACACATTATAGGCACTGTGCAGGAAAATGTCACCATGGGAGAGGGCCTGATCCTCAGCTGACCTCTTTAACTAACACTCTGTTGGAACACCAGCCCAGGGGGCCCAGTCCTGCCCCTCAGCTTCCATCCCAGTCCACGACAGGAAAACAAGCATGGGCAGAGGAATTGGGTAACTTCATGCTACTTACAGCTCTCAACAGCATCAGGCAAGGCCATGGCCTCCATGGACAGGGGCCCCATTCCAGCCCAGCACCCACTCACTGCTCATCGTCAATTGCTTCCCCAAGAGTCCTCCAGAACCCAGTCAATGTTCCCTGGGCCCAACTCCAGGGAGAGGCCCACCATAACATACAAAGCCTTGCCTCAATCTGATAGGTCACTCATGATCAGGAGACACTGTGATGAGTCTCTCTGCACAGAGGTCCTGGGAGATGGGTGAGGGACACTTATTCAGGTCCTGTGGGGGATCCTAACCTGAATTGGGGCCCACTCAGGATGCTGAGGGAGCCAGGGCATAGCCTTCCTTATACAAGTGCATACCAGCTATGTTTTTTTATACATGTAGACAAAATACTTAGGCTATGCAAGGGGCTATGACATAGGTAAGACATCAGGCATTGAGATCTGTAGACAGCCTGAGCCCTAGGCCTGCTGTGTTTCCATGAGGACACCTACCTTGGCCAGGATATGTTTGTCTTTGATGATATACTCGTAGGTGGTCAATAAGACATTGAACTTGCCGCTGCGAAGCTGGGGGACAAAAGCTCGTCTGGCAGCTGGAGAGCCCTGTAGAGACAGGATGTAAAGAGTTTTGACTTGGGGTTGGGGATTTGGCTCAGTGGTAGAGCGTTTGCCTAGCAAGCGCAAGGCCCTGGGTTCGGTCCCCAGCTCCGGAAAAAAAAAAATAAATAAATAAAAGAAAAAAAGTTTTGACTTATGAATAGTACTCTTGAAGGATAAAGCTGGGTCTTGCCAGAGGCAGCCCAGGATGATGCTGGGCAAGGCTGTTAGCATGTGCTGACCAAGCCACATAGAACACCAGCTGCAGCAGAGTAGTGGGCACAGGACACCCTTAGCCACATTCCTAGGCTCTGATCAACTTCCCTCTTCCTAGGTCCCAAACCATTACCCTGGAAGATAGGGCCCCCTCTTTCACCTGGCCAACAGCCAACATACTCACTTTGGCCTTCTCACTGCCTGATCCTTCCTCATTTCTAGTCTCCAGTCTCCTCCATGACTACTTTCTAACATATCAAGCTCTTGCACATAGCAACAATGTCCTTATATCACAGGCACAGGATAAAGAGCCTGAGGGGGTTGGGGATTTAGCTCAGTGGTAGAGCGCTTGCCTAGCAAGCGCAAGGCCCTGGGTTCGGGCCCCAGCTCTGAAAAAAAAAGAAAGAAAAAAAGAAAAAAAAAAAAAGAAAGAAAAAAAAAGAGCCTGAGGCAGAAGTAAATGGTGGTATGTATGCATTGGTGGACTGGTACCCTGTCCACCTCAGTTTCCAGTGCCCATACCAAGGGCTGCAAGCCCCTTCCTAATGCATTGAGCATCTATCTGCGTTGGGCCTGATGCTTGGCACAAGCCTGGCTAGGTACTCAGGACACCAGAATCATGTCACCAATGGTCTATATTCACTCTGTCCTCATACAGAAATGGGTTTAAACCACAGTTCTAATAAGACAATCCTCCAGTAAACATGTCCATGTCTGTTAAGTATACTAAGATATATACTATTGAGACAATGCTCACAAATAAAACATTTGATTTTGACTTAAAATAAAAAGTATGCCTCAAAATAAGAAACTACCCATTCTACGTTACTACTAAGACCACTTGTGCACCAAATAAGCACCAGGCCTAGGAGTCTTGTGCCTCTAACACACCCTGGCTTCTCTTTTCATGCACCTTCCCCTCCTTTGGTCAAGACTGTCTGCTAACAAGTTGGAGGACACTTCTTTAGCCTGTGACATACCTTGTAGGAAACCTTCACCACAGAGGGGGCCCACTTGTCAAATTCATATGCCCAGTTTGACAGCGTCCTGAAGGGAAAGGAAGGGATAGTCAGGTTCTACACTAGGCAATAGTGAAGCCAACAGGCCTGGTCTTTAGAACTGCCACAGTAAACTCCATGTGTCCAATGGGAGCTTTGTGCACAGGAGTGGAGAGGGTTGCAAGTGGCAGCAGCCAAAGAGGAAAGACACCCTGCTCCAGGTGGGAAGAATAGACACACACACAGATATGTACTGGGAGAGCTGGCCCAGGGCAGAGCCAGGAGTGGGTCTTAGGCAGCCAGCCCTAGTGGAGATTCACAGGCACCTTGGTGAGTGAATATGTAAGACACTACAGATGTGCTAAGCCATGTGGCTGGCCTCCCAGTGACAGCGAGGGATTTAACACATGGGAATACAGGGGACATGGTGATCCTGTGACCACCTGAGACTGAAAATGGAAGCTACAGATGACCCAGAAGGAATAGAAGAGGAGAAAAGAGGTAAGCAGGGGGGGTTGCGGATTTAGCTCAGTGGTAGAGCGCTTGCCTAGGAAGCGCAAGGCCCTGGGTTCGGTCCCCAGCTCCGAAAAAAAGAAAAAAAGAAAAAAAAAAAAAAAAAAAAAAAAAAAGAGGTAAGCAGGGGCCAAGAACACAGAAGAAGGTCCAGAGAGCCCAGACCTTTCTCAGGACAGGTCTTGAGGACCTTGGAGAATCCTGGAGCTGCGAAGGGCAGAGAAGCAGCCATAGCTCAAGATAGAGCTTCCTCCCCACTCTTGATTTTCTTCCCAGAAACTCCACTCCTAGACTTTCTCGCTACTGCTTAGCAGAGTCCCACCTAATGGTAGTTCAAGTTGCTGACATCACACTGGCAAAGGTTAGTTAACGTAGATCCTTTACTCTGCCATCCTGGCAACCAGGGGAGATGACAGAGACAGTATAGTCACTTTGAACCCATAAGGCAAGTAGCCTACAGATGGCTGTCACTAAGAGGAAACGAGAACACTTAAAGGCGTTGGTGGCATATGCCTTTAATCCCAGCACTCAAGGGGCAGACACAGGCAGATCTGAGTTTGAGGCCAGCCTGGTCTACAGAGTGAGTTCCAGATCAGCCAGGGCCACACAAAAAAATTCCGTCTTTAAAAAGAAAAAAATTAATTAAAAAAGGAATGAAAAAAAGAAAATAACAGAATACTTCAGGAGCTTGGATACCTAAAAGCACTGGGAGCTCCTGGCCCTAGACTATGCCCAGCTCTGGAGCTGCCCCTCAGGGAGTAGCAGCAGAGGCCTGGCTGAGCACTTGGTATTATTGCCATTGCAGAGAAGGAAGGCTTGAGGGATACGGAAGACTTGCAGCAAGCCGGCATGTCATGTTTAGCTTGGGGATCAGGGCAGGTACAAGACTATAAGGCAGGCAAAGAACTCACATGGGAACAGCAGAGCCGCAGGCAGGATAGGAGAGCTGGGTATTGAACACTAAGACTCCCTAGGGCATAGGGAGTGCTTCTAGCCAGGAGGGGTGGGATGGACAGCATGAACATGTCTGGACGGGAATCATGAGAAGAGACTGTAGGTCGGCCCAGTGTTTGAATGAGCTTACATATTTGAATAGTTGGCCTCAATAGCTGGAACTGTTGGGGAAGGACTAGAAGATGTGGTCTGTTGAAATAGTGTTGTATTTCAAAAGCCACCCTATTTCCAGTGTCGTTCTGTGCCCTGTGCTTGTGGATTAGTATATGAGCTCTCAGGTGTTCCTGTCACCATGCTGTTGCTCTGCCACCATAAACTCTAACCCCCTACAGTCCTAAGCCAGTTCATAAGTTGCCTTGGTCATGGTGCTTAGTCACAGCAACAGTAATTAAGTAATTAAGACAGGTTCTCTGTACAAGCTGTGAGCTTCAGACAAAGCAGCCAGCCTGGGAATCAAATGCTTGTTGTGACACAAAAGACTGCTGCTGAGGACACCAGAAGACAGACAGCCAAACCAGAGGAAGGTGTCTGATCTCCTCCTTTACCTACAGTTCCATGCAGCTGAAGTGGTCTCATTTAGTTATTGGGAACTGAACTCTGGTCCCGAGTCTTCTCTCTATCCTCTTCTTTTGTGTTTCTTGCAAAGGGGCCTCATTCTATATTCCAGACATGCTTGGAACATCTTGCTGCCCAGGTTGGCCTCAATCCTGTAGAAAGCCTTCTGCCTCAGCCTCATGAGTACACAGTATAGTTTCTAACACTGGGCTCCTTAGGGAATGAGCTGATCCAGAATTGGGGCAGGAACTGGAAAGAGGTGCCAGGGGAAAGCAGCTGGACAAAAGCAAGAAGTGCTCTAACTTCAGGCGGAACTTGGATAGGGATGGCAGCTAAGAGCCCAAATTAGATCAATGGGAAAATGTGTGGAATGCTAAAAGGGAAGGACTTCATCCACAGCCCCAAGCACTCAATACAACAACACAGTAGAAAAAACCACAAGCATCCAGCAGTGAACCTGCCGGAGTAGTATGTCAGAGTTGCTATGGGCACGATGTGGACACAGAAGGAGAAAGAGGGTACCTCACTTCCACAGCTACAGGACTACAGCTCTATAGTCATGAGCAAACCTTAAGAATGGAGCAGGAGCTTGAGAAATATACGTCAGCACCGGCCTGGAACGTGGTGCAGCAGCAGAACACTGGCCCAGCATTCCAAAACCCTGACTCCATACCCAACACCAAACATAAAATAGTGAAGAGGCTTTCAGAAAGTTGAGGCAGAATCTTGACCTCAAGGCCACCCAGGGATAAATACAGGTAACAATCAAAATGTGTCAAAGTCAAAATTATGGCAATAAGGAGGACCCATGAGAAGCTGCAGGCCATAAAGGAGCCATAACAGCCACTAAGCCTGGGCAGAGCAGTGAACACAGTGCAAAGCTAGTGGAAGTAGCTGAGAGTAAGCTGCATCGGTCCCTCAACGGTGCTGCACCTAAGGAACAAAAGATAAACCACAGGCAAGAAGGAACCATGGTGGCTGCGATGTGTACAGTAACAGAAGAAATTGGGCATTAGCTAGAGCTGGGAGGCCACCACTAAACACTTAAAGGGGAATCCAAGCCAGGAATGGTGGTACACACCTGCAATTCTAACACTTGCAGGCAGAGGTAGGGTTCAAGGCCAGCCTGGTCTACAAAGCAAGTTCCAGGACAGCTAAGGCTATATCAAAACAAAACAACCCCAAACAACAAAAAACCAGGAAGACAGAAACAACTAACCTGGACCCATGGGGCTCTGAGAGACTGAATCACTTAGCAAAGAACATACTGGGCCTAGACCTCCCCACACATAGGTATTGGATATACAGCTTGGTTTTCGTGTGGGTACTCAAAAACTGGGGTCGGGGCTAGCCCAAAAGCGCCTGCATGTGGGATCTGCTCTGGCTGGACTGCCTTGTCTGGTCTCAGTGGTAGAGGATGTGCCCAGCCTTGCAGAGACTTGAATGCCAGGATGGGGGTATCCCCAAGGTGGCAGTGCCACTCAGAGAAGGGGATGGGGTTTGGGGAAAAAGTGGGGGTAGGGAGTGATAGAGGGCAGTGAGTGGGATGTAAAGTGAGTAAGTAAAAAATAAATTTTAAAAAAAGAAAAGGAGGGGTGGGGATTTAGCTCAGTGGTAGAGCGCTGTAGAGCGCAAGGCCCTGGGTTCGGTCCCCAACTCCGAAAAAAAAAAAAAAAAAGAAAAAAAAAAGAAAAGAAAAAAGAAAAGGAAACTCTCAGTTTATAGGCTTTTGTTGACTCATGGAGAGGGTGGAACACAACCCCAAGAGACTTCAGATAAACCGTAACCTGGAAACAAACGTCGTGCCTAGGCCTCAGATGTGACAGGCTTGCAAGGACTGAGATTTGGGACTAATGGCTCTGGTAGTGAGCTTAGAGACTGCTCTAGGATGAGGCCCAGGCACAGAGACAGCAGGAACAGATAACCCCTAAGCAAGAAACTGACCCGGCCAGAAATATAACCTGGGTTATACCAATGAGAGCCAGCATGGGGAGGGCTGAGGCAGATGGACTTTTTTTTTTTTTTAAATCCAACAGATTTCCAGAACTGCTGAAAGCAAGAGGCCATTGGAACCAAGAAGTAGTGAGTGGGATACTTTGCAAGATGCCACACACACACAGGTGTGGGCACCTGTGCTATGTATACCAAGCTGAAATATGACACAAGAGGACATTGGGCCCTATGCAGGGCACAATGACTACAAGAGAATACAACAGTCTTTGCTTAACAGAGCCAAAAGTAGCCCTACCAACTGCCCCAGTAGGAGCAAGGAGCCATTAAAGAAATCTGTAAGAGTGACTCATAGAATATGAGTGAGCTCCACACTCCTGCTCCTCCAAGGTAGAGGCAGACAGCAACGGGTTGATGTGTCTCCCAAATGCAGACATGACTGAAGCAATGTCTCATCCTTAAGAAACAACCAAGTAGGGGTTGGCGATTTAGCTCAGTGGTAGAGCGCTTGCCTAGGAAGCGCAAGGCCCTGGGTTTGGTCCCCAGCTCCGGAAAAAAAGAACCAAAAAAAAAAAAAAAAAAAAGAAAGAAACAACCAAGTAAAGACAGACAGATGGTAGCCACGATGTGAAGACCATGTGAAAAGAAATGGAAGGTGGTCACAGAGAGGCTCTAGACTAACCCTATGCCATACTCTATAGACAATCCACTTCTGTCCTGCAGGAAAAAGAAACCCATATAGCAACCAGGCTGGGAATGGAGTTGTGCTTATACATACGAGAGAGGAACGATGATGAGGAAGGGCCCATTGATGCGCTTGTGCTCCATGAGGTACGTGATGAGTGCAATGGTTTGGATGGTCTTCCCCAGCCCCATCTCATCAGCCAGGATGCCGTTCAGGTTGTTGTTGTACAGGGACACCAGCCACTCCAGACCCTTGATCTGAAAGGGCAAAAGGGTCAGGACCAAGTTCACACAACCAATATGCTACCTGTGGCTACCCTACAAGCTACTATGCCTGGACTACCCTATTTTTCCTGGTGTGCTTATGCCCAGCCACACTTACTATGAAAACACTGGGGACCATGCTAAGAATGACTTTATTTGGGGTTGGGGATTTAGCTCAGTGGTAGAGCACATGCCTAGCAAGTGCAAGGCCCTGGGTTCGGTCCTCAGCTCCGGGAAAAAAAATAAAAAATAAAAGGGCTAAGAATGACTTTATGTAATATTTTTGTTTTACTTGTTTATTTTTTATGAAAGTCATGTAAATAGCATTACTATCACCTGACCATAATGTAAAAGCAATCAAAAGACTACGGCTACATGTTTCATGACATGTTCCCAGTAGCAACACCTTTAAACTGCTGCCGTCCCCACGTCCCGCCTCTCCACCTCTGCCAGCTGGAACACGCTCTCCTGTTTTCTTGCCTTTGCTATAGATTGTGTCTCTTCTGCACCATGTTCTGTACGCATACAAACAGTAGCCCAATCCTCACTGCACATTCAGTCACTCACAAAACTCTCTCAATTCCAGATCTCCGAGTGTCTGAAGATATGGCTGGTGGGCTCACTATTACATGTTGGCTCTGACCAAAGCATAACATGGTGGAAGTCATAGAAACCACACAAATGAGATGCCACCTCAGAAACTGACCTATTTTTTAACTAAATATATTTTAATTGTTTTAGACTAATTTATCTCATTATTCTGAGTATTTGGCCTGTAGGTGCCACAGATGTGTCTGGTGCCCATGGAGGATGTAAGAAGGCATTAGATAGGACACTCTTAGACTGCAATTAGAGATTTGAGTCACCACAGTGGGTGCTGAGAATCAAACCCAGGCTTAAGAAAGGCTTTAGTGCACAGATTAAGCAGAGGAAGGAGAGCTCAGAAGACAGGCGTGTTAGGCAAGGAGACCCGAATGGCTCTCAAGTATAGGGTCACCTAAAACGCCTGTTTTTAGTGAGTATAATGTACAGGTCATGTATGCCTGTACATATGTATGTGGAGGCTAGGTGTTCTTTATCAGTGTTCCTTGATTACTCCCAATTTCTTCAACATTTACTGAGGCAGGATCTCTCATTGAACCCAGAGCTCTATAATCTGGTTAAGTCTAGCTAGCCAGCTTGCCTGGAGATGCTGTCTTCACCTCGAGTACTAGGATTAACCGAAGTCATATCACCGCCTCGCTTCCACGTGAGATCTGAACTATGGCTCGCTCTATCTATCTATCTATCTATCTATCTATCTATCTATCTATCTATCTATCTATCTATCTATCTATCTATGTGAGACAGGGTTTCTCTGTATAGCTCTGGCCATCCTGGAACTCACTGTATATACCGGGCTGTCCTGGAACTCAAGAGATCCGCCTACCTCTGCCTCTTGAGTGCTGAAATTAAAAGTGTGCACCACCACTGCCCAGCTCAGATTTCTTTTTTTAATGGAGGACTTTCCAAAGCATGGGAGCTTTCCAACTGAATATAACAAGGAAAGAAAGTTTGTACATTCTCTTTACAGAGTCCTCAAGAGAAGAGACAGGACTGTAAGACATGGAAAAAGGACATTTCCCAGCCAATCTGGGAGCAAAGCCATGTGTGGTCTTTTCACCCTCATAGAAAACCCTCCCATGGGAAGGACCATTCCTCTGCTCCCAGAAGGAAGTCAGAGTTCCAGGTAATTTCAGATCTAACTCATGTTGCAAAGTGTCTCTGAGGGCCATGCCTGTACAGAGAGGCTGTGTGAGGGTGCCTAAGTCCTCTGTGCATACAATGCCCCCGTGCCTGGCACCTGGCAGCTTACTCAGGTTTTAATGCCTTCTGGTGGCCAGCATAGCTGACCACAGCTGCTTTACATAAGGCAACTATCTGGGTGTAGTGTCATACACCTTTTATCAGGCAGAGACAGATGAATCTTTGCTGAGTTTGAGGCCAGTTTGGTCTACGTAGCAAGTTTGAAGCCATTCTAGAATACACAGTGAAGACCCTGTCTCAGAGGAGACAAAACCAAAACCAGATGGGAAAATTGTGGCTCTTCAGGAAAAGTAAGTGTTGCCTAAGTCCAACCACCAGCCATCCAGCCTCCCAACTGCCTCTTGTCTTACCTGGTACTGTTTGAGGACACCGTTGACCATGAGGGCTGACTGCTTATCTACTCTCTCTGTCACTGCATGGGCCACAGCATAGTAGGACTGCAGACCACGAGCAAGGGCCTGGGACACGCCGTACTCATCGTCCACATCCTGCTTGGCGTTCCTGGAGGGAACACATGTGGTATGAGGACACAGGCACTGTCTGAGACAATGTACTGCCACTAGCTTGCATTGGCGACCTCTGCCTGTGACTTATAAACTGCAGAGGATATACGGGAATCACAGCACAGGGGGCAGTCGATTCTAACCCGAGAAGGACCAGACGATCATCCCCGAGACCACACGGGCCCCAAGCCCATCAACAAGGGCTAGTGTGGGTCCTGCCACTGCCCGTGACAGAATGCCCTGGTGTTAAAGAGCAGCTGCTCACCTAGCACTGAGCTGCACAGACACAGCACTGTCCTTACACTGGACACGTCTGAGACACAGCCTAAGCTCACTTGGCTGCTGTTTTTTAAGATTATCTTGATCTTGAGACATGGTCTCAATATGCAGCCCTGGTAGACTTTGAATCTGCCATTCTCGTGTGTGTGTGTGTGTGTGTGTGTGTGTGTGTGTGTGTGTGTGTGTGTGTAGGGGTGTAGCCATGCCACCACAGATATGTGGGAGGGAGTCAAAGCTGGTTCTTTGCTTCTTCCATGTGGGCTTGGGGGACCAAATTCAGGTTATCAGGCTTGGCATCAGCCACCACTGCCAGCAGAGCCAGCTCACTGGCCTTTACTTCCTACTTTGTTCTCTAAAGCCAGGGTCTCACTCTTGTAGCAGTGAATGGTCTAGAACCAGCCACATAGACCACAGGCCTTGAATCCTGCCTCTGCCTCCTAAGCACTGGAATTACAGGAATCTACTTCATTCCTGGCTCAATAATTATTTTTCTTTTTCTTTTTTTATTATGTATATGAATACACTGTAGCTATCTTCAGACACACCAGAAGAGGGCATCAGATCCCATCATAGATGGTTGTGAGCCACCATGTGGTTGCTGGGATTTGAACTCAGGACCTCTGGAAGAGCAGTCAGTGCTTTTAACCACTGAGCCATCTCTCCAGCCCTCTTTTTCTTTTTTTAAAGATCTGATTTTTAATTATGTGTCTGTGTGGCAGAGGGGACTGTGTTTATGAGTAAAGATTTCCTCAAAGGTCAAAAGGTAGTATTGAGCTACCATTACAGACAATTGTGAACCAGTTAGTACTGGGACTAGGAACCAAAACCAGGCCCTCTGCAAGTGTGGCATATACTGAGCCATCTCTCTAGACCCTTACTTTCTTTTTTTCCCAGACAGGGTTTCTTGGTGTAGCCCTGACTGTCCTGAAACTCACTCTGTAGACCACGCTGGCCTCGAACTCAGAAATCTGCCTAGCTCTGACTCCCAAATGCTGGGATTAAAGGCGTGCACAATTACCGCCCAGCAAAACCTCTCTTTTCCTCACAATTATAAATTTAGTGGTGTATAAGGGATATATACATGGTGTTTTGAGGATTGGCAGTGCCTTTACAAGAGAAGCCATCTCAACGGCTGTTTATTTCCCACGTAAAAAGTCATTTAAACTGCGTGGCATGGTTGCATTCACATAGAACTCCTGCATTCAGGAAGTAAAATAATTTCAGGAGTGAAACCAGCCTCGGCTGTAGGATGAGATCCAATCTTAACATTAAAAAATAAGGGGTTGGGGATTTAGCTCAGTGGTAGAGCTCTTGCCTAGCAAGTGCAAGGCCCTGGGTTCGGTCCCCAGCTCCGAAAAAAAAAAAATTAAAAAATAAATAAAACAAAGTCAGGCATAGGGGCACATGTCTATGATCTCAGCACTCAAATATTTGCTGATATGTATGTATGTGTACTATGTGTCTGTCTGGTAGCCATGGAAGTCAGAGGGTCCCCTGGAGCTAGAGTTATAGGTGGCTGGAGTCACCAGGTAGGTGCTGGGAACTGAATCCAGGGTTCCAGGGCCTCAGCAAAGGCAGTAAGTGCTCTTAACCTTATTAAACTATCTCTCTAGACCCTGAGATTGATTTTATTTTATTGCTGTTCTTTGAGAGAGGGTTTCTCTGTATAGCCCATATGTCCTGGAACTCACTCTATAGACTAGGCTGACATTGGATTGCTGGGATTAAAGGCATGGGCCACCACCAGGTTGAACATTCTTATGTGTTAGAGATTTTGGAGTTTTTCAGTTGGTAGAGTATCCACAGTGATCTTCATTTCACAATTCCCAATCAGAAAATAATAACTGCTGTGAAAACTGAAACATTTGGAATTTGGAGTATTTCAGATTTAAGTAACTCAAGTCTTTTATCGTATTTCTCTATAATGGTCTCCCATAAACTTCTTAGCACAAAGATCAAATCAACACATTAATTTTAAGTTGTGGTTTCCAGAGCAAAATGTCTGCATGCACAACACTGGGGTGAGCAGAAAACAAAGAGCAGACAGAGCATGAGGCTCTAATACTGCCGTACAAGATGGGAGCAACTGTCTACATCTGCAGATGCTTGGTGAGAAGCCACGCACACCACAATGCTTGGATGTATGTGTGCAAACAAAAAGGAAAAAGAATGCAGCTACTCTCTCTGGACGTGGACACAGTACCAGACACAGGTTTCTTGGAGGAAACAGTGGGAGGTCCCTGGGAACAAGGGCAGATGGGCGGACCTGTGTTGTTGGCTGTACTTCAAAAGCTTATGATGAGCAAGGAATCATTTTCTATGTCAATCACTACAGAGACTAATGATGGCTTTAGGAAACAAATATGGCCCTTTGGTAGCTGTGTCAGTACTGGGAATGCCACCTAGGGAGAGGACAATAATCTCAAGTCTGAAGCCATCTGGGACTGTACAGTAAGACAGACACAAAGCACAAAGAGAAGTGAGTGGCTGGGGCTTTGGCCACTTGTTCTGGTGCCACTTTAGAGAGCTTCAGATGAGGACACATGGGGACCCCTTACTCAATAATGTGTCGAGCGTCCACCTCAGAGACATCATCGCTGTCTGGGTCTGGAATCTTCTTCTTTTCTTCCACAGGCAGTGTAGGGGGCTGTGCGGGCTGAGGCTGCTCCTCTTCCTCCTCCTACCAAGAGAGGTGCCATGTCACCTTGGTTCCCTAGTGTTTCCTAGCAGTCCCAGGGAAGAGCCGCTCGCTCCCAGTGCAGTGGTGTCTGCCTCTTACTGTGCTTCCCATTGAATTGCCCCATACATGCCTTGAGCTTCCCTAGCAGACTGCACGGTCTTGGCAAGGGCGTCTTAGGCCATCTCTGTAGCTGCTGATCTCCAAAGCAGCCGCCACACCTTTGCACTCTACCAACTCAAACAGCTCTCAGTTCCACAGCTGACGTCGCTAAGACACTTGCTTTTGCTCATCTAGAGACAACAGGCATCTTAGCTTACACAGCCTTTCCAGTAAACTGACTGAAGGTTATTTCCTCAAAGGTCCTCCGTGTGTTTACTGAGCAGGTGACATTGGAATTCTGCAGATCATGTTCAACAAATACACAGTAATGATTTCCCAGTACTGAGCACTCTTGTTCTCCTACATGAACCTTGCAGGTCCATTATAGATTCTTATCAACTATCATAGAATTGCTAGAGAGATTTTAAAATTCTGTATGTAACTGCCACATGCCTCTAACCCCGGGTTATCAGAGACCTGAGGAACACAGATTATAATTTGAGTAATCAAGACAATGTAGTTGGATCTTGTCTTGAATAAAAGTTAAGAACCAGGGATACAGCTCAGTGAGAAAGTGCATGTGGCAAGGTTCAACCCCAATGGTACAAGATGTGTTTTTCATAGCTATTTGTTAAACAGTTCTAATCAAACTCTGACAAAGCTTTCCCTGCACCGTGCAACACAATTGCAGATCACTGTGAACAAGGAGGTCACTCCCTCAAACAAATGCAGAGAAGCAGCAGCTATTTAATGAATTACAGCACGGCTAGAATTAGACAGGCGTGGGACAGACACTGAAGATCGTCTTTCCAGAAGATAAAACTCAACAAAATTGAGAAAAATGACTATTCAAGCTGCAAGAGATAGGGAGGGCACGGCACATTCATCTTGGAAATGCTGCTATCTTCTGGGAAAAAGCAGACTGCAGTTGATTTCTCTAGAGGCACTGCAGTCCAGCCACCCACAGCATGAAGTCTACTGTGTTGGGGGCCATGGAAGCAGACAGGGCTGGCAGGTTCTGTAACCAGTCTTGTAGAAATAAAGCTATTCTCAAAGCAAAACACTAGTCTCTATATTTGACTACTGAAACAATAGACTCCAAAGAAATGGCGATATTCCCAGAAATCTCATGCTAGAAGGAAACAGGACCAGCCACAAGATCGACTTGTCTCTTAGAAAGAGATCTAAAACAATTCTAATAATTGACTGATCACCTGACAGGATGAGACTAAAACCCAGGCAATGACGGGTCAGTGGGATAGGACCACACCTTGATAGGCTCTGATCGATGAGCACAACTTTGGTCCTTTAAACTCTGGTCGCACGTCAGGATCCTGGAGACAGATTTGAGGGGGTTCCTAGTTCTGTTGTCCCTCTTCTGAATGTGGCCACATTGAATAAATCCTCCTCTCCTTTTCAGTTTTAACATGGTTTTTTTTTTTTTTTTTTTTTTTTTGGTTCTTTTTTTCGGAGCTGGGGACCGAACACAGGGCCTTGCGCTTCCTAGGTAAGCGCTCTACCACTGAGCTAAATCCCCAGCCCCTAACATGGTTCTTTTAATTGGCATATTGAGAATGGGAGGCCAGAACCAACTTGAAGTACAGGTTATGACACCAAGTTTGAGAACATTTCAAACATTTGGCAGCAGTGGTGGCCCTGCCTACCTCAGGGCAAAAATGGTATCAATCTCAGCCAAGTAGTACATGCTACTACTACTATTAGTGAAGATGAGACTGGGGGAGCTGTACACATGCAGAGAACAAAAGGGCCCTGCGAATACACTATCTTAGGCAGACATGAAAACAGCCTTTATCTGGAACGAACTTCCTTGTACAGAGCCACAACAGGACACATATGGCTCACTGGCTTGGCTGTTAGCCTATTTTCTGCCACACTGTTAAAGGATCCATCACTCTTAAATGGCAGCTAAATAGGGTCTTTTCATAGGGAACCAGGGCTGAACTAGGAAGATAAACTGAGCCAAGTCAAAAGTGTCAATGCCCACCATGAAGAGAAAGAAGTCCCTAGGAAGAACTCGAGGTGCCACTCCTTTGACATCTGCCACTCTGCTGCTTAGCCTGGGACAACCTGGCAGCAACTAGAGACACCGTGGGAAAAGATACCATCTGAGGTGATAGCAGACTGGCCTGTGGCCATGTCTGTGGGTGTGTTTTCTTGATTACTGATTGATGTGGGAAGGCTCAGCCATTGTGGGTCATGTCACCCTGAGGACAGGTGGCATGGAGGTGGTGCTGAACGGTAACCTGGAAGCAAGCCAGTAAACAGGGATCCTGCTTTAGTCCTCTGAGCTCCCACCCTGAATTCCCTCAGTAATGGGTTGTGGCCTAGGAGTTGTAAGATCAAATAAACCCTTTCCTCCTCAACTTGCTTAGGTCATGGTGTTTGCTACAGCAACACAGAATCCTAACTAAGATAGCTATAGTCCTGGATGGGGAGGGGTCATAAGCCTTCAAAAGAGCTAACTGGGAGATCTCCGAGTTTGAGGCCAGTCTGGTCTAAATACACAGTTCTAAGCCATCCAGGGATACATAGTGAAACCCTATTTCAAAAAAACAAAATAAAATAGAATAAACAAAGAACTAAATAAAAAAGAAAGAAAGAAAGGAAGGAAGAAAGGAAGGAAGGAAGAAAGAAAGAAAGAAAAGGGCACTCAGCTGCTTCTGCCTTTTCGGATGTTGAAGGTGTTCCAAGCAGGAGTATCCATAATGTGTGTACAGAGCTATTGAGGAGTTCAAGTCCATAAACACGGAATCACAAAGCACAACCAGATTATCTGTCCACAGACACGGTGGACGCACAGCAAGAAGAATAAATATCAAGACAGCTTTGTGTGGATTCTACTGAAAAACCAAAGACAGATAATAGATAATCTATAAGGCAAAAAGAGATAAACAAAACTATCAAGTAACAAAGAAGGTGGTAACAGGTGACTGAAATCTCATCTGAAACAACAGGCCAATACGGAAGGTGCAAAAAGTCCTGAGTAGTTAAGAGCATATACTGCTGCCCTTGCAGAAGAACCAGGTTTGCTTCCCAGCACCCATGCCACACAGCTCACAATGGCCTGTAGCTTCAGCTCCAGGGGATGAGCTATCCTCTTTTGGCTTCTGCAGGTAGTGCCTGGACGTAAGAGACAAACAAGCATACAGAGAAACAAAACCAAACTGAAGTAAAAGAGCCACTAAGGTTAGATTCACGTGTTCAAACTGCCAAAAGGGGAGGAGAGGGACAAAGAAAGAGGAACGTTAACTAAGTCTGACACATTCAACTAAAACTGTTCTCCCAAAATACAAAAATACCCCAGAAGAACAGACTGAGGAGCACCTGTTGCTGGTAGACATATGGACTTTTATGACATTTTTCTATGAGGGCTGGGGTATGGTTCAGCAGTAGAGCACCTGCCTGTCTGCATAAAGACCTGGGGCCAATCCCCAGCAAAACTGTAAAAAAGAACTGAACAAACTGACTATCACCCAACACATGCTACCAGATCATTTAAATCTATGCAGAGAAACATTCCCTGAAGAGACTACAGCAATGGCTCTAAGGTCAGCAGTGCCTGCTGCACACTGATGACAGCTTGTCATGCAAAAACATGCAACTCCAGAAATCTGATACTCTCTTCAGGACTCTGCATGCACACACATGCATACAATCACACAGACACACAATAAAACAAATCTTTGGAGAACGCCAAAAGAGCATCAGAAATGGCACATATACACATTAATGCAAACTGCTATAAAAATACATTCACTTACTACTCTCTATACTAACATCTTCCAAATGGTTCAGAGTGCATAATGCATTAAGTTGAAGAATCTCGATGTCAGCACTCAGGAAGTGGAGGAAGGATGATCCTGGGTTCATAATCATTGGGGGTGTCGTACTCCCTGTGGCTAAACCATTAGGACCCTATCTCAAACATCCAACTGAGCTGGCAGTGGTGCACACGTCTTTAATTCCCGCATTAGGAGGCAGAGGCATGATCACAGAGTGAAGACAGAAAAACCCTGTCTCTAAAAACAAACAAGCAAACAAAACCAACTTTAAAATATGTAATGGAGGGCTGGAGAGATGGCTCAGTTGTTAAGAGCACTGACTCCTCTTCCAGAGGTCTTGAGTTCAATTCCCAGCAACCACATGGTGGCTCACAACCATCTGTAATGGGATCTGATGCCCTCTTCTGGTGTGTCTGAAGACAGCTACAATGTACTTATATACAAAAAATAAATACATTTAAAAAATATACAATGGAGTAAGATGCCTACTGTATCTATGTGATCATAAAGAAATTACTACATAAATGTATGGCACCAACAAACATTTACAGAAAAGGTAAGTCAGCAAACTGAAGAACAAAACCCACCATACCAAACCAAACACAACAAAAATCATTTTAACAGAAAAAGACTGTACATGGGAAAGGATGAAAAGAAGAAAAAAAAAAAAGGAAAAAAAGAAAGGAAGGGAGACAGGGTAAAGCCACACTTCTGGCTGGAGGATTGCTATGAGGTCAAGGCAGCCTGGAATACAGAGCAAAAGTTCCTCAAATGCTCACCTCTGCACACATTCATGCACAGAAAAATGAAGGAAAAACAAATTAATAACCAATAGCATAGTGACACTGTAAATGCTACACTATCCTATAATCCAAGTATTATTTCTGGAGTCCAGGGCAAGAGAGATCTGACTCCTGAAAGATATCCTCACATCTCCTCACTGCACACACGCCTACCCTCACTCACTCACTCACACATACACACACACATGTGATAACAGACTTTAGAAGAAGTTTTAAAAGAGTATTTCAGATTGGACGACAACAAAATTAAATTAAAATATTAGGATTCTAGGTTTGGATCCCCTCTGTACATCATGTGTACACTTTCGTTTTCAATAAAACACTCCTGAGTATAAAATAGTGGCTGGAGCTAGGGCTCAGTGGTATAAAAGAGTACTTCCCTTGATTATGTGAGACCCTAATTTCAACACCTAATTTTAAAAAAAAACAAACAAAAACAAAAACAACAAACAACAACAACAACAACAAAAACACCACAAAAACCAAAAACCAAAAACCACTGGAGCAGGTGGATCTCTGAGTTCAAGACCAGCTTGGGCAACAAAGTCAGTTCTAGGACAGTGAGAGTTACATAGTAAAAAGAACTTGTCTCAAAAATATCAAAACAAAAAACACCCCCCCCCCCGCCCAGCGAAAAATAAACAACAAACCAAACTCATTAAATTTACTTAGTTCACTACTGCTTATCTAGCAAGTACACTGCTCAGGTTTTGGGGGGGGGGGGGTTAAAAAAGTAACATTTATGAAGCCAGGTGTCATGGCACACAGCACACAACTATAACTACCAATGCTTGGGAGGACCACGCAGGAAGATTTAGAGTTTGAGGCCATCCAGGCCTAACAGTTCAAGGCAAGCCTGAGTAATATATAGTAAGGAAAAAAAATCTCAGAACCAAAGTTTATGAGATGTAGCCTAAGCATGAATAGTGCAAAACATATAGGTTTTGGGCTTAAGGAGATGGCTCATCTGTTAATAAGAGCACATGCTGCTCTTCCAAAGGATGTGAGTATAAATCCCAGTACCTATGTCAGGAGCTCATAACTGCCTGCAACTACAGCTTCAATGGACTCAATACCCTTTTCTGGCCCCTGCTGACAGCAGCCAACATAAGATATACACACATGAATAAAATCAGTAAGTTTAAAACCAACATCATTTAGGTTTAAACACTATTCATATCCAAAACCAAAAGCCTTATGTACTGGCTAGTTTTGTATATCAACTTGATACAAGCTGGAGTTATCACAGAAAAGGGAGTCTCACTTGTGGACATGCCTTTATGAGATCCATCTGTAAGGAATTTTCTCAATTACTGATCAAGGTGGGAGGACCCAAACCACTGTGGGTGGTGCCATCCCTGGGCTGGTGGTCCTGGGTGCTATAAGAAAGCAAGCTGAGTAAGCCAGCAGAAGCAAGCCAATTAAGTAACATCCCTCCATGGCCTCTGCAACAGCTCCTGCTTCCTGACCTGCTTGAGTTCTAGTCCTGACTTCCTTTGGTGATGACTAGCAACTTGGAAGTGTAAGCTGAATAAACTTTTCCTCCCCAACTTGCTTCTTGGTCATGATGTTTGTGCAGGAACAGAAACCCTGACAAGACAAATTGGTACCAGAAGTGGGGCATTCCTGTGACAACTTGACCATGTTTTGGGGAGGACTGTGGAAGAACTTTGGAATTTTGAGCTAAAGAGCTATTGGGATGTTAAGAGCTTCTGTAGGAGCTTGGAAGATAAGTTGAGAACAGTGCAGAAGATGGAAGCCTGGCTTGTGAAATTTCAGAGAGAAGATTAAAGACTCTTATCAGGGTCATGTTGTTTTTCATTGTGATGATTCTGTGGTTTTGGTTATCTGGGGCTGAAGAATCAGCTGTGATTAACAAGATACCAGAACTACTAAAATGACTATTGATGCTGGTTAGCTGGAGCTAAGAAATTAGCAGTGATTAAGAAAAGACCCGCATCATTGAGGTGAAATCTTCTGGGAAGTGTTTGAGAGCACAAAGAGGCTATGTTCCAGAGAGAGCCAAGGTTGTACCTTGTACTGTGGCTGGACTTGGTAATGTGTAAGAGTCACTCGGGTGGTACTAGTTTTGAAGGCACGAAGGGATCATGAATAGCAGCTGAGGCTCAGCACTGTGAGAGGCCATGGAAGGCCATTGGTGAAGGTGCAGCCTCAGTTGCAATTGATGGCCCAGGACTGACTGAAGGGGTCATGCAAAGGAGTTGAGGCTTGGCACCATGAAGAGAGCCTGTAAGAGGCTATTGGGGAAGCCTAGTTGCAGCAGAAGACAGCATTTTGGAGATGCTAGTACCATGAGATGACCACCAAGAACAGCAGCAGCAGTGGAGTACAGGCATCTGAAGCCTAGAAGACAAGATGTGTGCTGCAAAGGGTAGAGCTGGAGAAGTGAACCAAGCTCTTGGAGGAACCTAGAAGATCCTGAATGGATCCTAGACATTGGATGGTTGGAGTTTGATTTTGCTTTAGATTGTGACTGTGCCCTGATATTTTTCCCTCTTGAAGTTAGAAAGTATTTTAGTGGAGTCCACAGATAAGAGACTTTGAATTTTAAAAAGACTTTGAATTTTAAAATGGATTGACTGTGTGACTCTTAAAGTTATTTAGATCTTGGGGATGAATAAGAAAGTAAGGATTGAGGCTTAATAATGATGTATTTGTGTATCAAGTTGACAAGGAGTCAATAGTACTGGCTGGTTTTGTGTGTCAACTTGACACAAGCTGGAGTTATCACAGAAAAAGGAGCCTCAGTTGTGGAAATGCCTTTGAGATCCAGCTGTAAGGCATTTTCTCAATTACTGATCAAGGTAGGAGGACCCAGCCCACAGTGGGTGGTGCCGTCCCTGGGCTTGTGGTCTTGGGTTCTATAAGAGAGCAAACTGAGGAGGCCAGGGGAAGCAAGCCAGTAAGTAACATCCCTCCATGGCCTCTGCAACAGCTCCTGCTTCCTGACCTGCTTGAGTTCTAGTCCTGACTTCTTTGGTGATGACCAGCAACTTGGACGTGTAAGCTGAATAAGCCCTTTCCTCCTCAACTTGCTTTTTGGTCATGATGTTTGTACAGGAAAAGAAACCCTGACTAAGACACCTTACTTCAATAATTTAAGCCTAGATCAATCAACGAAATGAGACAAATCACTAAAGTACCAAAATCAAGAATACCGGACTGATCACTATGACCCTACAGAAAGATAAAGCAATAAGAAATCATAGAACACATGTTGGGAGCTGGGGAGATGGCTACGTGAGTGAACCACCTGCAAACAAGTGTGAGGACCCGAGTTCAATCCCCAGAAGCAACATACCACCAGGTGCAGTATTGTATGTCTGTAATCCCAGTGCTTCCACGGTGAGATAGGAGGCAGAGAAAGAAGAATCCCTAGAAGCTTGTGGGCCAGCTTGCCTGAAGTATGGCAGTAAACAGAGCTCCAGGCTCATCAAGGTAGAAGTAAGAAAGGACATCTCAAGCTGTCCTCTGACTTCTATACACACACACACACACACACACACACACACACACACACACACACACACGAGTGAGAACCAAGCAGACTGGGAAAGGATATTTACAAATTACACACTGGGTCAGAGGGGTGCATCGAGAATAAGTAAGGGCTGAGAGCTCCTTAGGACGGCAGCCCAATTAAGACCAGGCAAGACTCGAACAGACCTCCACTGAGGAAGATGCTGGATGGCGCACATGTGCACATGAAGATGCTTGACAAACTACTTACTAGGATAATGCAAATGAAAACCAAATGAGATGCCACCACACATCCACTAAAATGGCCATAAGCAAAAGAACAGACAATACCAAGTGTTGGTGAGAACGTGAAGAAACTGGAGCCTGTGAAATGGTAACAGCCACTTTGGAGAACAGTTGGGCAGTCTTAGAAAGTAAACATAAACTTACCACGTGACCCAGCAATTCCACGCCTAGGCATCTACCCAAGAAAAATGAAAACATATGTCCAGACAAACCATGTTTCCAAATGTTCACAACATAATTATTCATAGTAAAACCAGAAATAATAGTGTCAACTGATGGTGGACAGGTAAACAAAATGTGGTATATTAATACAATGGAACACAAAGCAGCAATAAAAAGGAGTTCTTAATACGTACAACACATGAAAGAACCTCAATAACATGCCACGTATTGGCACTCTGACTCATCTGCGCATGTCTACAATGGCTAACGTGGAGATGGGAAGCAGAGTGGTGAGTGGTGTGGGGTGCGCTGCTGTAGTCCTAGTACTCCTAACTCGAGTTAGAGGATACTGAGTTTGAAGCTAGCCTGGACTATACAGAAAGACTCATCCAACAAGAAATAAAAACAAACCAAAACACCAGTTGTGTGGCTTCCTGGGTGTACAGGGGAGGGACAGCAGACAGCCACTTATAGCTTACAGGTTACTTTCTGGTTGACTACAGCATCCTAACACTGGTGTGAGGGGCTGATCCATGTGAACTAAGAAACATCTACACTTTCCAGTTTAGATTTCAATGAAGCTGCTTAAATTAGAACAAAGTGTTCCTGCAGGGCATGGCAAGGAGCAGGTATAACTCTAGCATTCAGAATGATAGGAGGATGCATGTCTGAGCTTCAAGCCAGAATGTGCAAAACAGCAAGACTCTATCTGAAACAAACAGGTTAAATATATATAAAACTGACTCTTAAGGAGAGAGGTGGCCTTAAGACTCCAGTGGTCATAAAAACCACAAGTCCTCTTTCTAAAGCAGCAACTCAACAGGGAAGGCTTGAGTAGATGGCATTCCATCAGCCTAATGTGGGGAGAGGAAGGGGAACGCAGAGCCCAGGGAGAAAGGGATGCAGGCAGGAGCCATCAAGAGGCACGAGCAAGAGAACACTGGGTGGTGGCCGCATATACAGGGCACGCATTCATGACTTAAATCACAGCACTGATGAAGAATGGGCAAAAGCAGCAGAATGTTCAGAGGAGGGATGCTCAGCGCCTGAAATGTGGCCAGTGCAACTGAGGAAATGACTGAAACTCGACTGTCCTAAATGGGAACAGCCCACGAGTCAGCAGAGCTCTGCAGCACCACTTCCAGGCAAGCCCCGGGCCTTGGCTGCCCTGCCAGACCATGCCCAGCCAGCACACAGGGCACAAGGGCACAGCCCACAGCGTGACAGCCACAAACAAGGTGGAAATCCCAAAAACAGTTACGATAAAGTGGCCTCTTACCTCCTCCTCCTCTTCAGAGCCACTTTCTTCACTATCTGATCTGGGAGCTACTTCATACCTAGGAAAAACAGCAGTCTTTGGATGCAGCTCTGCCTGGTGTGCCACCCAAATGCAAGTACCACTGCCCAGATGCCAAGTCCCACGGAGGAGGCATTTAACTTACCCTGGGTTCATCTCAAGCCAGGCTTCCAGCTGCCCGGCTTTTGGGGCATCTGTGCCAGTGAGGATCTTGCCACTCTCCACATGGATCACCTTCACAGGGAGGTCACTCATCTGGCTGGTCTCATCCAGAGGCTGAAAGAGAATGACTGCCATGAGCCAAGACTCCCCATTTCCCACCCTGCCACCCAAATGCAGAGATCACCAGGAAGAGACTGGTCTGATCCACAGCATCAAAGACGAGGGGAGAAGATGAGACGCAGCACATCACTCTACCAAGGTAAAGAGAACCAAAGCACGGTACTTTCTCTACCCTAGAATTTGGATTAAAATGCTCGGGCTGAGTCTCAGTTATCTTGTATTTTTAAAAAAATTTTTTTTTGCTTGTATATATTTCTGTTCATTAAGTGTGTGCCTGGTGCCCCAAGAGGAACGCCAGAAGAGGGCATCAGATCCCCTAAAACTTGAATTATAGACAGTCGGTAGCTGCCACATGCATGCTGGGAATTAAGCCCAAGTCCTCTACAAGATCAGTCAATGCTCTCAACTGCTAAGCCATCTCTCTAGCCCCTCATCTCAATTGTCCACAGCCACACAACTATAACTGAAGAGTGTGTGAGGCTGGGGACCAAGAACTTAGAAGAGTGAATGCTACAATGCTGACTCAGCCCCATTCCCTAACGCTCACTTCTCTGAGGCAAGACCACATGGCTTAGAAAAGCGGCTGTGCTTCAGGCACAATGGCTGAGACAGGGTGCCAGCCTCAGCTAGACAGGAAGACTTTGTCTCAAATGATAAAAATAAACAAAATACTATAAACTCCACAGTGGCTTTGTGCTATAATATAGCAACCCACATTCTTTTACAATAATTCAAGAGAACACCTAGTTCTGGCTAGTGTTTTGTCAATACAACAGAAGCTACAGCCATCTGAGAAGAGAACTCAATGAGAAAATGCCTCCCTGGTATGTCCTATGGGCAAGCCTGTGAGCATGGTCAGCACTGATGACTGATAGAGGAAGCCCACTGCGGACGGTGCCAGTCTTGGGCACCATGACAAAGTAGGCTTCCTCCAGGCTTTGCATTGCTTGCTTCACCCGAGCGCTTGCCTTAAATTGCTGTCTTAGCTCCCTTGGTTATGTGTATGTAAGCTGAGATGAAATGACCATTTCCCTCTCCAACTTGCTTTTGGTTGTGGTGTTTTATCAAAGCGATTGAA
Organism: Rattus norvegicus; assembly: GCF_021556685.1. Lineage (NCBI taxonomy): Eukaryota > Metazoa > Chordata > Mammalia > Rodentia > Muridae > Rattus > Rattus norvegicus. Next base: position 26,451,080 of record NC_141541.1, on the reverse strand, counting down.
ACCTTTAGACAATATCCCATTTAAATCCCCCGGAATGGCTAGTTCCAGAATTGTCACCACAGTATGCTTGGGGCCAGCCTAAGATATGAGTCTGCCACTGCTGATAGCTTCCTGAAATGCTTGGGAGGAAGCACTTGCCTCAGAGAACAGGACTAAGTCAAGTCCCCTGGGGCCGTAATGGAAGCAAGACTGATGATGCCTGTGGGGTTAGCTTAGTTCAGCTGTACACCAAGTGCTTAAGAGTGTACAAAGCTCCAGCTTCCATTCCTGGCAGAAACCTAAAAGCTAGGGAAAGGACACAGCGATTTTTCATGCTTTTTCCTTTTCCCTGTCATGAGAACATAGACAGCATGTGCGATGCTCCAAAACTCAGGAAGAGAGTCCTCTCCCAAGCACCCAGCACTCGGGCACCTGAATTTTGCTGTTTCTATCTCTAGAACTGTACAGAATGCTGTTCATGCCCCCAGTAGTAACCAATAGTACTTGGCTACTGCAGCCTGAGCTGAGCAAGACATCAACTATATAGGGCACAACACACTCATAAAAGAACAGGGCAAAAGACCCTGAAAGGATGTGGATATAAAAGGCTGACATGGTATCAAAGTTCATGAAGTGGACATGGGCATGGGGCATGCCTGTCATCCTAGCCCTCAGGAGGCTGAGGAAGGCCGGAGGTTGTGAGTTCAGGGCCAGACTAGACTATATAACAAGAATCTTATATTAAAAACAACAGCCAGGCACAGTGATGTATGCCCTTAATCCCAGTATTGGGAGGTGGCGACAGGTGGATCTCTGTAAATTTGAGGTCAGTCTGGTCTACATCAAGTTCTGAAATAGCTCCACACAGAAAAACCCTACCATAAAAGGGGTGGTGCGGGGGGCGGGGGGGGGGGCCCCTGGAGAGATGGCTCAGAGTCCTCTTCCAGAGGACCTGGGTTCAATTCCCAGCACCCACATGGCAGCTTACAACTGTCTGTAACTCCAGTTCCAGGGAACCAACAATCTAACATAGACATACATGCATGCAAAACAATGCTGCACACTGAATAGATTAGAAACAAACAAACAAACAAGAAGCCACTCAGGGGCCAGAGAGATGGTTCAGTAGTTAAGAGTACTGTTGATCTTGTAGGATCACTTCCCAGCACCCACATGGCAACTTACAACCATCCATTATTCCAAGGACATGACATCTTCTCTGGACTCTGGGGAATAAGGCACGCACATGGTACAAAGAGATAGGCATAGGCAAAACACTCAAAAATATTAAGGAAATAATTAATTAATTAAAACGGTTTGTCAACACGGTGGCCTAGCACCCAGGAGGCAGAAGCAGGCAGATTTCTATAAGATTGAGACCTAGTCTATCTACATAATGAGTTTCATGAGTAACCAGGCATGGTTACTCAGTGGACCTTGTCTCAAAAGGACTAATTAATTGGTTAATTAAAAATTTTAATTAGGGGTTGGGGATTTGGCTCAGTGGCAGAGCACTTGCCTAGGAAGTGCAAGGCCCTGGGTTCGGTCCCCAGCTCCGAAAAAAACAACCAAAAAAAAAAATTTTTTTTAATTAAAAAAGAGAAGAGCAATACAGTAGTCTACCCATACCTGTACTGCCATAACACTGTAGTGGAAGACAAGGGGATCAGATATTCAAGGTCATCTTTGGCCAGTAGAGATTGCAGGGTGAGCCTAGGCTAATGAGAACCAGCTTTGGGTTAGGGATTTAGCTCAGAAGTAGAGCACTTGCCTAGCAAGCACAAGCCCCAGGGTTCAGTCCTCAGCTCCGGAAAAAAAAGAAAGACAAAATAACAAAGAGATCCAACTTCAACAGAAGATAAGGGTAGAGTGGTTGCTTCACAAGCACCTGAGTTTGATGTACAACAAAAGTCAGGCCACTAGTGATGTCAGTACTGGAGGCAGACACAGGGGCTCTCAGGGACTTGCTGGCCAATCTCCAGCCAAGCTGTTGTGTTCTAGGTTATAAAAATACTGTCTCAAAGGCAGTGGATTGAGTTTCTTAGGACAAAACTCAAAAGTTGCCTTTTAGCCTACACATGTACAACAGAAAAAACAAACAAAAGAATCCAAAATGAACATTACGCAGAGGTCCTCAGTGAGGCATTTTCCTGAAATCAGCCTACCATTGCACTGAACATGCAAGTACAGAGAAACAAAAGGTTCTTCTATTACATCTTCATAGAGAGCTTGTCCAAACACCCAGGAATGAAAAGCATCCAAATTTGTCTGTGGAGGAGACCCCAAAGCCTAGGACAGTGGTTCTCAACCTGGGGGTTGAACGATCCTTTTACAGGGCTGCCCACAACCATTAGGAAACAGAGATATTTACATCGCAATTCGTAACTGTTGCAAAATTACAATTAAAATGAACCAACAAAAATATTATGGTCAGGGGTTAACTACAACATAATGAACCGTATCAAAGGGTCACAGCATTAGGAAGCTTGAGAACCACTAGAGAAACCTAGAATGTTAATCACACAGGCTTATTGATTCAAGGGAAGGAATGAAAAAATCTTATCAGCACAGAAGCTAAAGCAAATACTCTTTCTCGCCTGCTGCTGACCTTCGCACTGTCTGTGTGACCAGAGACTTTTCGTGCATCGGGCCCTCCCCCAAACCCTTATGAATTTATTTTTCTCAGTCAATCAATAGAGCCTATCTTTATGGACTTTACAAGTAGTTCTGATGTAGTCACGTCTGATCTGTCTCAGGGAGACTTATGTATGCTTTGTTGTACACGTGGGACTGAGTTAAATTGTTAAATTATCCCCAGAATAACTTTGCTGTACTGCGCTGTGCTGTGCTGTGCTGTGCTGTGCTTAAATATGCCTAAAATAAACCACTGAGGTCAGAATCCTTAAGTTTGAACCAACATGGACTACTGAGACGTGTTGAGAGCCAAACTGCCTTCTTGTCCCCTGATCATCACTCTGCTGGCTGTGAAGGTCAGAGAGCCCTGCATATCTACATGGCCCAACAGTGTGCTTGACTAAAGAGTATTTTTGAGTTTTACCACCAAACACATGCCTTTCTAATAACTGGGGAATAGCAACTTCTCAGGGAACAGGACAGTAGGCATGTATGGGATCTATCTTAGAAAGGTATGAACTAGCAGAAATCCTGGGGCCTGCATAGAAAACACACAGGAGGCAATACACTAGTTGTGAGGCAGAGTTTCTATCTGAGAAGGACTTCAAGGTTCCTTTCAAACAATGTTTTATACTTCCATAATTATCTTTTGAAAAACAGGATACTGCTATATGCCCTTGAACTTAGGGTGAACTTTCACTTTTGACCTCACATGCTACATTTCCAGGCAGATGTCACCACGTCTGCCTTCTGCTGTTTCTTTTGTCACTGAGTGCTGGAATGTAGTAGTAGACAGGCACCTCCTTACTAGGCAGAAGGTGATGGGTTTGACCCATAGCCAGTCACTACCATCTCCCCAGCACACATATAATGAGTGCACCGAATAAGACTGTCTGTCTTGAGGAAGTGAAAAAAGTAAGTATAGTGTCCTCTCTCCAAGTAGACAACACTGCCTGCTGACTTTCTGCAAGAGCATACTAATAAAAGCCCACGAGTAAACTGACTGAATGACAAAAATCAGGAGGAAGGCACAAGGGAGAGGTCCGACAAGAGACTCTGAAACACACTCCCAACCAAAGGTCTGGGAGCAAAGGCTGAGGCGTAGCTGAGAATTCCCACAAGAGCATTGCACAGGCCTGCAGAATGGATGTCCCGTGTGCCCTAGAACTAAACAAATGTACAAACCCATGACAGCTGCTGGAAGTGGACTACAGATCATCTGAGCACAACACACGGCTGCAGTCCCAGCTGCCTAGGAAGTGCCTAATGCACATTTAAGTGCAGGCATGTGCAGACACAAAAATATAATTAAAACACAAAAAACCAACTAAGTGGATCCATCCACAGTGTCCACACTTGTAAGTCCATTATGGGAGGTGGAAGCAAGACAATCAGAAGTCCCAGGTCAGCCCTGGGCTGGCAAAATGACTTATTGGGTAAATATATATGAATGGCACCCCAGAAAGAAAGAGAAAACCTTCATCACTGCCCCCACTACATAAAAATGTGATTTAAAATATTTTTAAAGAAACAAACCAAAAGAAACACGTATCACAGGGCCAGCTAACATTTCTGTAAGAAATACCCTATATCTCACCTCACCGTCGGGTCCAATGGCAGGTGTCTGCCCTTCAGCATTTTCTGCCTTCTGCAAATAAAGAGAGCAAGGTCAGACTGACCGTACAGGCCCAGGCCTCTAAGTGTGCAGCCATTCCAAGGGGTGCCTGTGCTTAGTCAGACCCAACGAACCTTCTTTTTCTTTTTCTTCTTCTTCTCCTTGGCTACCTGGGCAGCTTTGTGCTGCCGCACCAGCTCTGTGAGGTTGGCCACATACTCATCTGTCTGCTGCAGGAGGTAGGCCAGGCGCTTGTCCTTCTTCTGGTCAATGAGCTTGCGGTAGCCCTCCTCGTCTTCAGCCTACAAAACCAAGGCAGGGTGAAACACAGTCTTGTGGGTGTGTGTGTGAGGACTGCAGAAGCTCACTCATGACTACTACTGTACCACTGCCTGACACCATGCTGAATCTCAAGGGCACTGCCAGACAATGCAGGTCTTTTCATGAGCCATTCACACAGGGCAGCAGTGGCACAGGCCTTTACTCCTAGCACTCAAGAGGCAGATGAATCTCGGTGAGTTCGAGAGCAGCCTCAGTCTGGTCTACAGAGTGAGTTCCAGGACAGCCAGAGCTACACAGAGAAATCCTGTCTCAAAAACAAACAAACCCAAAGGGAATTCTAGACTCTCTCTCTAAAAACGTGTCACAAATCTCAACCTTTGTACCTGATCTGGGCCCTGTCACCAAGAATCTCAACCCCCTCTTTCTACTTGATCTGGGCCCATCTCCACAAACCTCAGCCTTGAATCCCTTATATCCTTTTACGAACAAATAAAAGCTGGAGCTGAGCAGAATGTGTGCCTGTAATCCCAGCACCTGGGAAGCAGCAGCGGGTGAATCTTAGAAGAGTTTAAGCAGAACCTGGTTTATACAGCGGTTAGCCAGGTATACTGAAACCCTGTCTCAACTAAAGCAAAACCTACTACATAACAGATGGATTCCCTGGGCACTCTTTCAGTAATCTAGTTCTCTCTTGATGGCCTGCAAAGTCCCACCTGATGCAACCTTGCAAGCTCTAGGACCCAGTGTCCTGTTGTCCAGCACCATGAGGTCTAAGGCCCCGGAGGCCACTGGCTATACCTTACATTGGTGTCCTACTTCCTTGCCCTTCTCTCCTTCTCGGACTCTCTCTTCTCCCTCCCATGCTCTGCCCTGTGCAATGAACTCACCCCCAGCTTCTATCCAAGTCAGTCTAACATGCCCAGTCCTAGGCCTGCCACATCGCTCCTACCCAATTATACTAGATCTGTTTTGCTGTTTTGTTCCTTCAAGGGCAAATAGGAGCTCCAGGAAGATAGGGATTATTCTGCTCCCTCTGGGTCTCCACTATACCTGCTAGGGGCAAACCCGGAGCGGGTAAGAGTATCTGTCCAGTTAGCAGCTCCCTCAAGATGAAATGCCAGTGAGATTCATCTGGATAGTCTTCATTGTACGTTCTGTGGCACCCATGAGGCCCAGAGCAGAAGGGAGTCAGAGCTGGCCTACATTATAGCCAGAGGAATAAAGGTGAAGGCCCAGACCCCCGCCTCCCAAATCCATGTGTCACTTCCTTTAGCTCCACGTCTAAGCCAAGCATAGAGCATCTATGTACAACCCTGGGGTGAATAACCCAACATTTGCCACATCCAGCACACACAAGGGATCAAGAGCAAGAAAACTGGTGTGTACCATAAGCCTTCGCATCCGTTCCTTCTCGATGCGCTCATTTTCTTTCTTTTGCTCCCGCTCAGTGTTGGCATGGTAGGTGGCCACAGCCTTGGTGAGTTTCTGGAGTTTGCCTGTGACTGATCTGTGATACTCCCTGAAGTCCTTGGCATGCTGCAGAATGCTGTTGAGGTACTCCTGCAGAGAGACGATATTGAGGGCTGAGGCAAAACTGCACCCACAGCTGTTTACAGACAAAGGAGCACTGGGAACCCACTCAGTGGCATACACAGTTTCCCTAGCATATACAGTTCCTCAAGGGAAAAGGGCACTGTCCACATAATGAGGCTACCGTGTCACCTTTGTTCATGACAAACTCTGCTGCTAGCCCCTGTGCAATGACAAGGGCCCTGGATACAACAGTTGGAGTACCAAGTGAGCCTGTCCTTTTTTGTTGGGGAAGAATGAAAGACAAGGTCTCACTATATAATTCTGGCTGTCCTGGAATTCACTGTGTGGACCAGACTAGCCTCAAACTCAGAGATCTGCCGCCTCAGTCTCTTGGGTGCTGGGGTCAAAGGTGTACGCCATTTCACCTGGCTCAAGTGAACCACTCTTGCCAGAGGCAACTTGACCCTATCAAGTTCTAAACATGTTTCCTATTCCCACCCTGTGTATAGCTGTGCCCCTTTGAGGAACTTATCCTGACATAGCAGTGACTCCAGGACTGCCAGGGTAATTTTTAATTATGAAATGTAAAAAACTAGCCCCAAGGCTGGGTGTGGGGTGGTACACACCTATACTCCTAGCACTTGGGAGGTAGAGACAGGAGGATCACTGAGTTCCAAGCCATCCTGAGCTAAGAGTGAGAACCTGCCTCAAGAAAGTAAAGAAGTTATGGTGTGTCCCAAACAGGGGTATATTGACAACATTTATAGTATTTAATGGTAAATACTGCATAGATGAATCATAGATCAATGTATTTGAATTCTAGTGAAATGGTAGGCAGTTAACTTTTCCAGAATCACCCTAAGAGCTCTGGTATTTAACGATTCATTAATATGCACATACATAAAGAAAATGGAATGGTAACTACCAAAATGTTAACCATGATTAATACTGAGCATTGATTTTTTTGTTTTCTTATGTGTGGAGCTAGAAATTGAGCCTATGATTGTGTGGTGTGTGGTGGGCAAGTATTCCATCAATGAAATACATCTTGGGCTCAGGCTGCCCGTAGACCTGTATTTCTGCCTTCATTTCAGAATAAATACACCACATCCTGGAATAAACAGTCATTGTTTTTAAAATGTGTAAACTGTACATGAGCAACCGAGCCCAGCATGGCGATGCCTGTAATCCTAGCCTGCAGGACGTTGAGGTACAAGGATTACGGGGTCTGAGGCCAGTCTGGGTTATACAGAGAGGACCACAACCGTCAGAGCTCCTTACCAAGACTCTGTTTCAGAAAACAAAAAACACAAACACACAAGGCCGGAAGATGCCTGAGTGGTTAAGAGCATTTTTTGCTCTTGCAGAGAACATGGGTTCAATTCCCAGCATCTACATAGTAGCTAACCACCATCTTTAACTCCAACTCCAGGGAATATGATGCTATTGTCTTCTGACCTCCTTAGGTACTGGGCATGCAGGTGAGGTACAAGTAAAAAATAAACAAAACAAATGAATACATGAGCAGACTGAGTCATGAACAAGCCTATCTGACAACAGACTTTCATGTCCCTGATGGACTTTGTAAAAATCACAGTCTCTTGTGGTTTCCCCTTGCTCAGAGCAAAAGCCCAAACATTGTCTGTGGCTCACTTTGCCAACTACCTCGTCCTCACTTCTAGATGACACATGGGAGCATGTTCCAGCCCCAGCCCCTCCTCAGCACTGTACCCTTGCTCAAGTCTCTCTGCTCAGCCTCCTCACAGAAACCTCACTGAGCTCCGTCTGTCCAAGGTGGATTCTTCTTTAAGGTCCCCGCTCCTCTTCTCCCACCTCTTGAAGCTGCCTGATATGATCCCTGCTCCTCTTCTCTTACCGTTTGGTCTGTGCACTGGCACACTGCTGTGCCCAGGACACTCTGGCTTGCAGGGAGACTCAGCAGAGTACACCCTGCAAGGCAAACACACCTGGTGCTTCTGACGACGCTTGCGTTCCTGTTCAATCTTCTGCTGCTTCTCCAGCTTCTCAGTGATGCGGGCCTCCCGCAGTGACTGCCGTTTGCTGCGCTTATAAGCCTTGGCATTGAGGGCTGTCTCTAGGGCTGTGTCTCTTCGCATGCACACCACCACCTCCTGGCGCAGCTTTTAGGGTGGAAAATGAGACACTGGCATTAAGGCATGATGGGTTTGTGCTGTCTGTGGAGATGCTCAGAGTGATGAGCACATGCTGGGCAGATGATCCTACAACAAACTGTCTGGGATGCAGAGGATGCTTGGGAGACAGCAGGTAGAACAAGCAAGGAACAGAACATAAGAGATCAGGACTTTTCTACACCCACACATACAGTTCCTGAGGGGATGTGTAAAAGCACAGTACCCTCAGGAAGAGACTCACCAAGCCTTAGCTGCCAACTGCAACCTCAGGAGCCCATACCCATGTAGGCACAGACTATGCATGGCTGGGTCGTGCCAAAGCATGAGCCATGACAGTAAACTAACTCTCCCAGAGTCCTGACTGCTCCAACCATGCAGGTATCCCAGATAACACCCCTCAAAGCATTCTTGGAGCCCAGCATCCCCACTGACCCAGGCCCACAGACCCACCTGCCTCTGGAAGTTCAGCAACCTAAGGGCCTTGAGTTCGATGGTTGCTTTGGTTCGAAGGTCCCCAGCCAGGGACCCAGGGAGGTTTTCAAGTTCCTGAATTCTGTGTGCGATTCGAGCCTGCAGCCTGGGCAAAGATAGGGAAAGAAAGGTGGTGAGGACTATTTGTCTACAAGAAGTCACCTGGTCTCTATCTTTAAAGCCAGAGTCTATAAACAGTCTGTCCTTCAAAGGAGGGGACTCTTCAAAAAAAGGACATCAGTTACCACACAGAACCTCACAAGCGGCTTCAGAGTGCTTTTGAGAACAGGCCTGCTGGGACCACAGCGAGCCTGAGACTTGACAACTCTCCTGGCTAGATTTTATTGTCAAGATGACACAACCCTGAATCATCTGCAAAGTGGGGACCTCAAATGCAAAAGTTGCTTGAGCAGACGGCCAGCCCAATGTGGAAGCATGAAAAAATTTTTTTTCTTTTCCGAGACAAGATTTCTCTACATAGCCCTGGCTGTCCTGGAACTTGCTTATAAGAACAGGCTGGCCTCAAACTCATGAAGATCTACCTGCCTCTGCTTCCTGAGAGCTGGGACCAAAGGCATACACCGCCGTGCCTTGCCCTGACAGCACGATTCTGAGGAAGGTAGCTCTGAACTATATAGAAAAGCTGGCTGTGCATGAGTTGGAGAACAAGAGCAGTGTTCCTCCCCAGCCTGTGCTTCAGGTCCTGACTTAAGTTACTTCCCTCAGTAATGGACTGTTATCTGGAAATCCATGGGGAGATAAACCCTTTCCTCTCTAGATTGCTTTGGTGTTTCACCACAGCAATAGAAAAGTAAACTAGAACAGTGACTTAGCCAGGTGCTAATCCCATAAGGGCAGTGAGAGTTGGCCTATGGCATTAGGCAGCTCAGCTTCAGCATGAGACCCAGGGCTATGGAAATCTGCAAAGCCCATGGGCAGCATCAATGTTTTATCTACAGGTTAACCCTCCCAGTAACCTATGTGGAAAAAGTTCCCTACTTTACCTTCCTATAGTTATTTATGGAGCACCTACTGTGTGCCAAGGCAGTTTCTCATATGGAATCTTAGCTGAACAGGGGTCAAAAAAGTTGTCTGCTCTCTTGTGGCTCACAGTCCCATTAGAAAGGATACAGCAGTAAGCACTGGCAGCAATGCCAGAGTACAAGTACAAGGCAGAGAGGGAGTGGGTCCAGGAACCACAGAAATGGCCACCACCTCACTTGATGGCTAGAAGGTGTGACGCAGCCTGTGCAAAGGCTCTAGAAGGGACTGAGCCTAAGAAGACCACAGAGCATTCCCTTGTACCTCGCAATCACACTGGCAGTGTAGCACTTGGGTGCTCACCTGTACTCCCGCTCCTGTAGGATCTCCACAGGGTCCAGGCCCCGGGGCTTCTGGATGGGGGTGATGCGGCTCTGCTTCTGGTGCAATGGCACCAATGGAGCAGGCTGGGCTGGCTGCCCTGGGGACTGTGTTTGTGGTGGCATTACAGGTGAGGCAGCAGGCGGGACAGCAGGAGGTGCAGGTGAAGGGCGGCCTGTTGGTTGCGGGGGAATCAGCTTCTGTGGGGTGCTTGTGGGGGCAGCAGCATTGGCCATGGGTCCTGGAGAGGCAAGTGGAGTATGCTGCTTGACCTCTGGGCCCCCAGGACTGCCCTTCCAGCCACCTCTCACCTAGGCCAGAACCCAGACACTCCTACCCTCCAGGTCAGTTCTCCCATAGCTCTGCCCTAACCGCAAGTGTTTGGATGTTCTGTCTGGCTTCACAGCGACAGCAGGCCCCCATCTTTCCTCTATGCAAGCTCGCCCCTCCCCTTTAGCAGCTTCACCTCTGACGTTTCAATTGCCCTTGGTCAATGGCAGTCTAAAAATATTAAATGGAAAATTCCAGGAACAAATGATTACTGTCTTAATAGTGTGCTGTTCTGAATAGCTACACTCAAATTCTACTTCTGCATAGTAACTGCTTCCTCACAGCAGCATCGCAAGGGCAGGTTCGGTGCACGCTGTCCTCAGACCGTTTCCTCAGACCGATGAGTTTTTTTTTTTTTTTCTTTTTTTCTTTTTTTCGGAGCTGGGGACCGAACCCAGGGCCTTGTGCTTGCTCGGCAAGCACTCTACCACTGAGCTAAATCCCTAACCGGGCTGATGAGTTTTATCATTACTTCTTGTTACTCTGCTTGATAAACAGTGTGTGAAGGAAACAAACAGCATGCGTGGGGTTTGCTGCTTTCTCCATGTCACGTATCTACTGAGGGTCTTGGATAGTTTCTCTCTCAGAGAATGACTCTAGTTCACATCCAAACAAAGTAGATTTCAATAAGTAATGATTCACCTCAGACCAAGAAGATAGTCAAGGTCCACTGTTACAACTCAAATGAAGACCTTGAAATATCCAAATGAACTTTCCAGAGATACGTCTCAGAGGACATGGCCAAGGTCACATGCAGTTAGCAAAGTTGGCAGGATACTGAACTATTTTGCCATCTATCTACCTCCATGGGGGTGTTCTCTAGAGAAAGGGACATGCTAGACCCCATCTCCCCAAGCTCAGGAGCCCCTTATCCTGAGTAAGCTTGCCTGTAGTCACAGCTATAACCAGCCATCACCTTGAGTCCCATAGTAGACACATCCCCTGCAGGAGACTGCAGGATTCCTACCCATAGGACAAGGAAGATAAGAAGTACCCTGTGGACCCCAGCTGAACCCCAGAGAATTCCACCGAAAAATCTGAGGTTTCTAGGGTGAAAAACTGTAGCCTAGGGCTGGAGAGATGGCTCAGTGGTTAAGAGCATGGACTGCTCTTCCAGAGGTCCTGAGTTCAAATTCTAGCAACCACATGGGGACTTACAACAACCATCTTTAATGAGATCCGATGCCCTCTTCTGGTGTGTCTGAAGTGACGAATATATGATAAATAAATAAATCTTAAAATAACAAAACAAAAAACCCAAAACGAACGAACAAACAAACAAACAAAAAAACAAAACAAAACAAAAAACTGTAGCCTAACTTCTGGAGTCCTGCATAGTTCAGGTTCATGACAAGAAGTAGAGCATGTCACCAATAGAAAAGAAACTTACCTTCAGGCCATGGCTTGGGAGGCCCTCCAGGAGGCTGACCAGGCATCCCGGGGGGCACACCTGAGGGTCCTGGAGGAGGCATGTTGGGCCCTCCCATACCTATATTAAAGGAAAGAAAGCACCATAAATACAACTATGTTCAAAGCTGCTGGCCTACTCTCATATCAGCTCAGGGAACATACCCACCCACCACAATAATTATTGGCCAGAGTGATGAATAAATGGCATTTAGGTAGACATAACCGCCCACCCCCCACCCATCACAGCAGTCCTAGGTACCACTAGCTGGGAGCCAGGGTTGCCTGCTATTATCATACACATTAAGCATTCTCCCCACTCCAGCGGCAGGGATATAGGTCTTACCATGGGGTCTACTGTAATTCGGAGGGGCTGGTCCTGGACCTGGGCCAGGGCCAGGGCCAGGGCCGGGTCCAGGTCCTGTGGCAGACACTGAAGGTGGAGGTAGTGTTGGCATCTGCTGCTGCATTCCAGGCATCGGCCGCTTGCCTTGAACGGCCATCTGCAGGTGGTCGGGCAATGGCTGGCCCCTGGCCAACATCTTATAGGCCATTATCTGAGCTCTGAGTTGATGCAGCTGGTTCTGGTTAAATGGGGTTGGGCCTCTGTTTTGCTGCCCCAAGGCCTGGGGGTCAGAACCATCTAGTGGGGCCCCTCCTGGCCCAGAGGACATCTGAGGGCCTGAAGATGGGCCGCTGGCCGGGACAGGACTGGAGGCATGTTCAGAGCCACCTAAGGGTGAGGGGTAACCTGCAGGGAAAGACTAGTTCAGTGGTCACTCAGCAGCATGCATCTATAACAGCTAAATCACATCACATTACCTGGCATCCCTGGAGAGGTAACTAGGCAACATCATTCTCCTGAGTCAAACAAGAAGCACCCAGAGGTAGGTGGCTGACTGAGAGCCTCAGCCCAGCAGCTAATGTGGTCATGACACAAGCTAATGAGCTTGGATACATGCTTCAGTGGGGTACAGTTAATCAATTCAAAAGGTAAAAACTGCAAACCAGGCCCCATCAAGCCTGCCCTCTGTCCAGGTCAACTTCTCCATTGTCATTCCTATGAATCCTAGGACCCAGTACCTTACTTACTGCCCCTAGTGACGGGGGGACTCAACAAGTCATCTACAGTATCAATCATCCCCATGTAGAAAAGCCATCTTGCCTAAAGCAGTGGCCTAAGGCACCACTGGAGTTGCTAGCCCCAGCTCCATCATGCTAATCCCTGACCTCAAACAACATGCTAACCAATCATTTCTGTCCCACCTGTTCAGTATTCGAGACTGCTCCAAGGCAAGAGGGCTATATAGAGAACTAGCCACACGTCACCAGGGAGGCCAACCCATAGCTCAGTTGTACTAGCTGTCCTTGAAATCTCCACTAAAGAAAGCAGATTCTGAGCTCCAGGCACATGAACATGAAACAAAAACCAGCCCAAACTGTACCTTGAGAATGCTGGTCCATGGGACTAGGCGGAGGTCCCATACCTGTGTGGGCCCCTGATCGCATGCCCATCCCTTTCATTTGGTTGTATCGTGGGTCATCAGGCATGCCCTTCTCGTGCATGGACTCCATAGGCTGTAAGATGTACAAGGAGACAGGTCAGCCAAGGACAAGAGGCAGCTGCGCAAAGCTCAAGAGGCAAAGCTGAGAAAGAAGACCACAGAGGTCCACCCAAGGGGGCCAGAGGGCTAGCTCTGAGGCACACTCACCTTCTGGGTGTCAGGACAGACACAAAACCAAGCTACTGGAAAAGGTAACTACTTAGGCAGTGGAGGCATGGAGCTGTCTTTCAAGCCAGTGAGAACCACAAAGAAAGATGTCCTGGTCTCTTGCACTTTGTGCCAAGGAGACTTGCTGCAAACCTAGGGCTGAAGCCCTCACCCTTGGAGACTATAAATCAAGCAAACTACAAAAAGGTCTGCTGCATATTTAGACTGGACTACAGTGAGACTCCCCACTGTCCTCAAGGCCTCAGCAGCTGCCAGCTTAGGAAGGAAGGATGCAGAACTGTCCCACCACTGAGACAGCACAATGTTAGCAGGATGCTGCCATATGGCACCTGTGGGAGTAGGCATGCCTCCCAGGGAAACGGCTAGCGCGGCCACTGGGAGAGATTAATACCTAAGACCCTTCTGTCAGCTAGGACTGGTTATCGAGCACTGTGCTCAGCAAAAACTCACAGGCCAGCATGTGATGAAGGAGAGTGATACCAAAGCCACACTTAGTATAGCTGTAACAAAGGAAGCTGAGACGGGGCATGAGGGCAGCTTCCTGTGGGGCCACTACTCTGTGCAGGCTCCCCAAGATTGTTTATGCTGAGCAACAGGGTTGCCTACAGCGTAGAAGAGGTTCGGTGAGGTGTTACCCACCAGGACTCCAGGACATAGATTTCTAGATACATGGTAGGTGTCCAATGGGCAGTAGCATGTGTGAGCAATGCTAGGATAAGGAGCACAGGGAAAAGAGATGTAGTTTGTGGCACATGGAGGACCCTGTAAACCAGACAGTGGGCTCATACATGTGACCCAGAGCTTCCTTTATAGGGAGAAAGGAGCAAGATAAGTGCTCTAAGATGACAGAATAGTTCGGGAACTGGGAAGCCAGAGATGGAGGTGTCTCAGAAGCAGAGTACAAGGACAACCCAGGCAGAGGAATGAGAGAGGCGTGTGAAGGAGCGCCTTCCTCATTTGTGGATAGGGAACACAACCTAAACTAGGAAGCCTACAGGGGTAGGAAGCAAACACAGGAGCAACCCTGCAGGGAAGAGGAGCAACTGACAGCGCCACTATGGTAAACCCTCCTGCTGTCTTCAACTACATCTTCTTACACCCCAGCCTCTGTGGGCCCAGACAAATGCTGACATTACTCCCAGCCAGTCCTAAGAGGAAGACCAAGGCCTCAGGACAGGAGAGCTGCTTGGCAGACTGAATACTCTCCATGTATGTAGGCCACCAGTACAGCCAGAAGAGCCTCCTTGGAGGAACTTGGGAATTCCTTATAACAAGGTACAAGGAGTATGGGGAATGTAGGGTGGAATGGCTGCTCAGCCTCCTGGCTCAGGAGAACAGCCTGATCCCTTTGTTCAGAGGAATATACTTTAGGGTAGGAATCTGAACCAATCCAAGTCACCTCCATAAAGACCTCTCCTCTAATGTAGGGAGGCTCCTGCAGCTTTGTATGAGACACAAAGGCAAGTCTCAGGAACAGAGTACAGGATTGAGATCACGGGATGCCTACCTTGTGCATTTGATGCATGTTGTCCTGGGGGTACCCTCCAGGCCCCTGGGTGGGCATGGGATGTCCTGCTGAAGGAGGTCCTGGGCTTGGCCCCATCATGCTGTGGGCAGAACCTGGTGAGGGGCCAGGGCTAGGACCCAGCATTGCACCAGGTGAAGGACCAGGGCCTGGGGAAGGACCAGGCCGAGGGGTTCCACCCAGGGGTGGGTCTGGAGTAGACATCTTTTCAGAAGCTACAGGCAGTGGTCTCCTGTTGGAAAGAAATTCTGGTCATCCTAGAATCTGGGACATGGGTTCGGTTATGTCAAGAACAGCAAAGAAGGGCCCAAAGGCCAGTCAGTTCACCCAGCCCACAGTGCCCCATCTTGCAGGTCTTATAACAAACTTTTGTTCCAAACCTTTTATTCTTCTTGGAGAAAACAATGCTACCTCAGGAAAAGAAATCAGCTCAGAAAGCAGAAGATGACGGTGCAGGCCCACCACTCCAGTAATAGGGAGGCAGAGGATCTTTTTTTTTTTTTTTTTTTTCTCTTCTTCTTCTTTCTTTTTTTCGGAGCTGGGCACGGCTGAGCTAAATCCCCAACCCTGCAGAGGATCTTTTTTTTTTTTTTTTTTGGTTCTTTTTTTGGAGCTGGGGACCGAACCCAGGGCCTTGCGCTTGCTAGGCAAGCACTCTACCACTGAGTGCAGAGGATCTTTTAATTTGAGTTCAGCCTGGTCTACACAAGTTCCAGGCCAGTGAGGACTACATAAAGAGACCCTGTCTCACTCCCTACCACCATCACTGAATTACTTCTGGGTATTAACCCAGCCTTATCTAAATATCACATGGTAGTTAAAGTAACAGACTGGTGAAACTGACCTCATGGGTGTGGTCAATGACCATGCTTGGAAGCTACACTGTGGTCAGAGGGAGAATATCCTCCCATTACCTCCAAGATCAACTAGGTCCTCAGGGGACTGTGGGCAACTCTCAAATCGTCCTTTAACTGTGTAGTCAGCTGTTCTCTTGTTCATGAAGGTCATGGAGACAGGACTAACAGACACAGACAGACAGACAAAGACAGACAGACACACAGAGACAGACAGACAGACAGACACACACACACTATCAATGAGCTCTAATCAGTGTCCAGTCCACAAAGAAGGTCAATGCGAAGAGAAACTCCCTCCATACTTCCAAGAAAAGCCACAGTCAAGCCCTTTAACTTGTCTTTACAGAGATAAACAACTGGTAAAAGAAAGGCTGGAGGAGTCAAAGGTTCTCTTAGGAACCATGACCTTAACTGGCCTTGTCAGTTAAGAAAGAAAATGAGTCCAGGCATGATGGCACACACTTTTAATCCTAGCAGTGGAAGGCAGAGGCAAGTGGATCTCTGTGAGTTTGAAACCATCTGGTCTACACAGACTTACTTCCAGACCAGCCAGGTCTCAAACAACAAACAAAAGAACAAAAACAAGAATGAGGACAAGAAGAAACAAAGAAAGAAAAGAAAAAGAGAAAAATCTGCCCATATATAAGACTTTAAACCTTGATTCACTGAAGCATCTACCTACAGCTAAGAGACAAGTTGGCTATTCTTTTAACCTAAAAGTTAAATGATAGCTAAACTACTTACCTCTCCTGCTCTAGAAGTCATCTGGGAGGAAGGAACATCACATGGTTCTAGCCCCTAACACACAGCTATCAAAGTCTCTGAAAGCCTATCTTGAATCATTACTCTAGATCACCTTAGGAACCCCAGAAAAACCAGGAGCCAATGGCTACTATGAGCCCATCAAAAGATTCTAATGGGGAGCAGGAGAATGTGTTTAACAAGGTGGAAGCAAGGGGCCAGAAGTTCAAGGTCAACCTTGACTACATAGTGATCTCCAGGTTCATCCTGGGTTACATACAGTATCTCAAAAACAAAAATAAGCCTGGTGTGGTGGCTCATACCCTTAATCATAACACTTAGAAGGCAAACAGGAACATGTGAGTTCAAAGCTAGCTGGTCTACATAGAGAGTTTCTGAACAGCCAGGGCAACACAGAGACCTCATCTCAAAACAAAATAACAAGTAAACAAGACAGACAGACAGACAGACAGACAGACAGAGAGCGAGCGAGCGCGAGAGAGCTCAATCAACCAACCAATTGGATCAGTGGACTCTCCCAGGGTGAGGACATGGATGAGACCTACCCTTCTTCAGGCCATCTTTCTGATCACAATACAAAGAGCTGAGGAATAGAGTGTTAGTCTGCCCTTCAAATCCCTTAAGGCTTACTGACCTTAAGAGAAAGACCAAGACTCAAACATGAAATTCTACTCCATAAATTCAACAGAAATAAACTCTTGAGCTGAAGAGATAGCTCAGTGGTTAAGAGCACTGGCTGCTCTTTCAGAGGTCCTTAGTTTAATTCCCAGCAACCACATGGTGGCTCACAACCATGCTCTGATGCCCTTTTCTGGAGTGTCTGAAGACAGCAACAGGGTGTGCACATACATAAAATAAATAAAATGTTTAAAAAAAAGAAAAAAAAAAGAAAAGAAAAGAAGTAAACTCTTAGCAAATGACACAGCCTTTCCAGAGAAGGCCATGACATGAAGATACCATTAAAATTTGGGGCTGGGAGCAGCTTACTGGTTAAAGTACCTGTCCTACACATAGGAATCCAAGCTTTGATCCTCAGCACTCTTGAACAAGCTGAACACAACAGTGCCCATTTATAACCCTAGCTATAGGAGTACTACTGGCTGGTCAGTCTAGCGGGGTCACACGTTCCAGATTCAGTAGGAGACTGCTTCAAAGAACAAGGGAACTAAGGAAAGAGAGTACCTACACACACCAACCACACAGAGAGCTACAGCAAGAGCCTATCTCAAAAATGGGGGTTGGGGTGAAGGGGCTGGCAAAACAATTCAACAGGTAAGGACACTGGCTGCCAAGCCTAATCTGAGTTCAAATTACAGGTCCCACACGGTAAAAGAAGAAAACTGAGTTTTACAGACTGTCTTCTTCAAGACGTGTGCCATGACAACACACAACCCCAGGGACTAGCACATACTCAAATAAAGGAATGTATGTTGTGTGTGGAAGCCAGAGAATAACCTTGGGTATCTGACATTTGAGACAGGATCTACATACACAGTACATAGATTAAAAAAAAAAAAAAAACACAGACAAAAATAAAAATAGAATATAAAGGGCTGAAGAAGTGGCTCTGCGGTTACGGATGTTTGCTGCTCAAGTGGGTGTGGTGGCTCATGTCCTTCATCTCAGCACTCAGGTGGCACTCAGATGGGTCTCTGTGAGCTCAAGATCAGCCTGGTCTACATAGCAGGTTCCAGGATAGCCAGAGGTACACAATAGAGACCCAGTCTCAAAAAAAGAGAAAAAAGGAAAAAATAAAGAAAAAAAGGGGGGGCTGGCTACAGAAATGCAGAAATGGCTCACAGGTTAAGAGCTCTGCTCTTCCAGAGTCCTGAGTGCAATTCCCAGTAACAACATGGTTCATAACCATCTATATAATGAGATCTGGTGCCCTCTTCTGGCTGCAGGCATACATGCAGGCAGAACACTGTCTATAAAATAAATAAATTTTTATAAAAGAAAAAGTGATAGCTGCTCCTCTGTAAGACCTGAGTTTTGTTCGCAGCACCCATACTGGGTGGCTGACAGCCCTGTAACTGCAGCTCTAGAGTATCCAATATCCTCTCCTGGCTTCCACGGACATTCAACTCAAGCACGTGCACATACACATACAATGAGAAATAAAAAAACAAATATATATATTTGTGTGTGTGTTTATATATGTACGTACACACACACACACACTTTTTTTTGTAATGTTTTTAGACAAGGTCTTACTATACAGATCAGACCATCCTGGAACTCAAGCAATCCACCTGGATTAAAATCATATGCCATGGGGTTGGGGATTTAGCTCAGTGGTAGAGCGCTTGCCTAGCAAGTGCAAGGCCCTGGGTTCGGTCCCCAGCTCCGAAAAAATAAAATAAAAAAAAAAAAATCATATGCCATGATACCCATTCTATACAGTAGTAGAATCTCTCTCTCTCTCTCTCTCTCTCTCTCTCTCTCTCTCTCTCTCTCTCTCTCTCTCAGGGCTCAATGTGTGATTGAGTGGAACAGCACATGAATAGCATACATGAAGTCCTAGGTTTACCCCAGGACAATAAAAGATCTCTCAAAGGTGAATGGCATTTCTAATGACACCCACGATTATCCTCTAGCCTCCACATGCACATACATGCCCTTATGCTAAACCATAAAGAGAACTGTGAGGGCTCATGAGATGGCTCACACACATATACATAATACAAACATATGTGTACTCAACAACAACAAAATTAATCCATGGGAAAGTAATTTCTTTGTAGCTATCCAGTCCAAAAGCATTATAACAACTCTGTAGTCTGAGACAGGGTCTGAGATACAATTCCCATATCTAAATCACTTTCCTGATGATGCCATATTCTTTTTTTTTTTTTCGGAGCTGAGTACAGAACCCAGGGCCTTGCGCTTGCTAGGCAAGCGCTCTACCACTGAGCTAAATCCCCAACCCCCGTAATATATTCTTATCACTAAGAAAAACAGAAACAAAAAACAGAAATCAAAAGTCATTTGTGATCCCAAACCTTGCCTTCATTTGGTTGAAGAAAACACTGTATCTCAGGCAGAGAAATCAGATCAGAGTACGGTGGCGCAGGCCTATCATGTTACCACAATCCCAAGGATTGACCACTGTAGTGGGCGAAGGGGCTGGTGGTTCCTCAGGGTATCTAGGCCAAAAAGCTGCCTGGGCCTCCTGGAGTACCCTTCAAAACAGTATTTCTCAGCACTTAATGGGCCTGCTTTTCTACAGTTTATTTCCCTATGGTTGATTTTATCAATTAAGTCTTCAAAACAGGAACGTGAAACCCTGCTAGGCCAGCCAGGGCTACATGGTAAGACTTTCTCTCAAAGACAAAGAAGCCCACTGGCTATGCAAGCACTGAAGCTCTGAACTCCATTCCTCAGCACCCATGTACAAAACAGGGCATGGTTGTGTTTGCCTGTAATCCCAGGACTGGGACATGAAGACAATCCTTCAACCAAAACAAGTTTCAGGTCCAGGGAGAAACCCTGCACCAAAGAAGATCAGAGCTCTTGAGGTTTCACAGACATTTGATATTAGCCTGGGAAACTGTCTTCAAAAAACAAAAACAAAACAAAAGAAAACTGTAAAACTTTTTTAATCTGAAAGGAGGAAACAGTTTTCTAGATAGAAGATTAAAAGTCCAAACTGCTGCTGGGGCTGGAGAGATGGTTCCAAGGTAAGAACAAGAGCACTGGCTGCTCTTCCAAAGGAACTAGGTTCAATTCCCAGCACCCACACGACAAGGAACAATTGTTCTAGGCGATCCAATATTATCTTCTGGCCTCCACACACAGGCACCAGTAACAAAAGTGGTGCACAGATACACCATGCAGACAAAACACTTAGGGACATTGGTTTTTAAAGTCTAAACTATTTCCATTCGGTTTTAAGGCTAGTCAGAAGAAAAAGCAGAGTAGGTGGGTGGGAGACGAGCAGGTAGATCTGATTTCAATGCCAGCCTGGTCTACAGAGCTAGTTCTAGGATAGCCAGAGAGCTACACAAAGACACCCTGTCGCAAAAAAAAAGGGGCTGCCGACTAGGAACCTGAGTCCAGTGAACAAAGCTATAGGTGCCTGCTACCTGCAAAAGCTTTAATCTTATCGGATCCTCTACTTCCTAGGCAGCTAGAGATAAAGCTGAGGCAAACCTGCAAGCATCACCAGAAAACAGTAGTTCAGCATCTCCTTACAACCCCAAAGCCAGTACAAGCCAACGCCCCTGTCAATGAGCTGAAAGCAAGGGCATTTGACTGCTATGGCCTCTGCTCAACAGTACTCCTGAACTGACTTCATTTTGTTTTTTAAGAAATTATCTCAGGGGGCTGGGGATTTAGCTCAGTGGTAGAGCGCTTACCTAGGAAGCGCAAGGCTCTGGGTTCGGTCCCCAGCTCCGAAAAAAAGAACCAAAAAAAAAAAAAAAAAAAAAAAGAAATTATCTCAGGCTAGATCTCTAGATTCTGCTGCCCTTAACTTCCCATTGATAAGGTCACACAGGAGCCCCAGCACCCAGCTTAGTATCGCCTTTAAGGACAAAGCCTGTTATCATAGCCTTTAATCACAACACATGGAACAGCAGTAGGCAGATCTCGAATTAAAAGGCCAGGCCAGCCTGGTCTACATATTGAGACAGATGTCCAGGAAAGCAAATGTTCCACAGACTCTGTCTCAAAAAGAAAAAAAAAAAAGATCAACTTTTGAAGGTTCATTCGTTACTCATGTTCCTGATAAAACACCATGACTATAAAAGACAATTTAAGGAAAAGAGACTATATTCTGGTTTAAGGCTCTAAAGAACTAAGAGTCCATCATGTCTTTGTGGAAGTATAGCAGCAAGTGGCAGGCACAGCAGCAAGAACAGGGGGCTGTGAGGTCCTATCTTCAGTCACAAGCAAAAAGAAGAAAAAGTAGGGTAAGGCTGTTATGTACACTCTTAATCCCGACCTAACTGAGCTACTTCCTCTAGCAAGGCCGTCCGAGACAGCACCACCAACGGGGGCTCAAATGCTTGAGATTATGAGAACCAAGACCATTTATTTAAACCACTACATAAAGTACAAGAGGCTCTTAAGAGTGTCACTTGGAGGCTGGAGCAACAGCTCTTCAAGGAGGCCAGAGCTCAGTTCCCAATGAATACAAATCCAATGTCCTACAACTCCTATTTCAGGAGCTCTGACACCCTTCTGGTTTCCCTGGGTATCTACACACATGATACATGCATACAAATATAAATAAAAAAAAACAGGGGTTGGGGATTTAGCTCAGTGGTAGAGCACTTGCCTAGCAACCGCAAGGCCCTGGGTTCAGTCCCCAGCTCCGAAAAAAAGAAAAAAGAAAAAAAAAAAAGAAGAAAAAAAAGAAAAAAAAAAAAAACAACCTAAAAACAAAAACAGCACTTGCTCTTCTAGCTGCTGCCTCTGAAACATCAGGCTGCAGAAAAGCCAGCAAGTGAGCAGAGCCACCATCAGCTAGGCAGTCTACCAACACTGGGGAAGAACAAGGGAGCTCTGCACAGGGAACAGAAAGGAGTGCATCTAGGTAGGCAGCTTCACTACTGAAACTCAGGGGTTGGGAGGGGGTTCAGTGAGCAAAGAACTCCCTCTGAAAGCACCAAGGCTGAGTAAAGCACCATGTGAACACTAACTGCCTGTGGCCACCACAACAAGGGGCTAAACCAACCAATGCACTCTGTTTTCAAAAGCTCAAAATACAAGGCAAACAGCAATTAAGGATGATGTTCATTGTTACCTTTGGGCCACCAAACACATGCCTACACACAAGGTTTTAAAAAAAAAGCCAAGGGCTGGAGGGATGGCTCATCGGTCAAGAGCACCACTGGCTGCTCTTCCAGAGGTCCTGAGTTCAAATCCCAGCAACCACACAGTGGCTCATAACCATCTGTAATGGGATCTGATGCCCTCTTCTGGTGTCAGAAGAAAGCAACAATGGACGTATGTACACACGTACACATGTACATATACACACACACACACAAATTGGACTTAGAAATTGTGTGTGTTGCTGAGCAGCGGTGATGCATACTTTTAATCTCAGCATAGGCAGAGACAGAGGCAGGGACAAACTCTTTGAATTTGAGACTAGGCTGTTGACAGAGATAGTTCTAAGACAGCCACGGATACACAAAGAAACCGGTCAAAAGAAAAGAAAGAGAGCTAGGAAGGGAAGGAGGGAAGAACGGAGTGAGTGGGTGGGTGGGTGAGTGAGTGAGTGAATGGGTGAAAAGAAATTGTGCATGGATTCTGGGATCTTGTACCCTTCTATTTTCATTCACTTGAAAATCACTTAAGATCTCAGCACTGTGCGCTGGAGAGATGGCTCTGTGGATAAGAGATGGGCTGTTCTTAGGGTCCAGGTTCAAATCCCAGCACCTACAATCACAACTATCTGTTAATTCCAGGTTCCAGAGGATCAGACACCCTCACACAGACATACATGGAGGCAGAACACCAATATAATTTTAATAATAATAAAAAAAGGATCTCAGTACCACAGGCCCTGAGAGTCAGATAGACCTCACCATCCTCAGGGAGTTTTATGAATTCAACAGTGATTTGGGGGGCTACAAGGATATAGCCCACTTAGCCTTTCTACCCCTGGGATGAGCTTTTCACCACTGGCTAGACTGTGCCTAGTCCCCACATCTGCAGTAAGGTTACACAAATCTGTTCTGTCCATATCCTTTCTCTTGTTTAAGGTTGGTTCCACCCCAGTAGGCCTCTCACTAGCTCCCACTAGCCTAGTGTATACACAAATAACGTAGGTGGGAGAAGTTCCCACCAGGGGCACAGAAGACGATGAATGACAGAGAAGCAGGGAGCAACAGCAGAACAATACCTACAGAGGTCACCGAACCTCTCACAGGCAGAGGGTGTACTGGGAAGTAAACAGCATCACACATGTCCACCTGGATTCCAGATTAAATTCCAAGGGCACAGTGGGATGATGGCCCACAGTGCAATTCTCCTGAGACTTTTAGGACACACGCAAGAAGCACATCAGATGTCCTTGACTGACGCCTCCCACTGTCACAGGTGATGCAGCAACTGTCATGTAGCCACCTGCTTCCTGAGCCAATGAGGCATACCCAGCTGGCAAAACAACTTAAAACTGACAGTCACCACAGTTGAAAATGAATGCACTGCTTGTTTTTCTGTTGCTGAACTTGAGAATTTTGTTTGTGTTTTTGAGATACAGACTTACTATGTAACCCCAGCTGATCTGGAACTATATAGATAAGGCTGACCTCGAATTCATCTACCTCTGCCTATCTTTGTCTCTTGCTCTGGGATTAAAAGCATGCACGACTACACCCAGCTAAACCCTGGATTTTTTTGATCCTCATGCCTCTACCTCCCAAGTGCTGGGTTCACAGGCATACACTACCATGCTGGTTTCTGCAGTATGGAACCCAGGACTTCATATATGTATGTCAGGCAAGCTCTCTACAAACCAAGCTACACCCCAGGCAATTTTAACCACATTCACTGGTGAACACACGGGGCAAAAGACAAGCTGTTAGCAGACTATGGTGGCACACACACTAACCTTAGCACATAGGAGGGTGAGCCAGAAGCATCCAAACGCCAAGGCTAACAGGAGCTTCATTTGAGTTCCAGGCCAGCGAGATAGATAAGAAGATCTAAACAGTTCCTATCCTACCCCTCAAAAAAAAGTCAAACAGTAAGTATATCCCACACCCGTCATCCTAGCACTTGGGAAGTAAAGGGTGGTGTTCAGAATCATTCTCGGGCACAAAATGAGTTTGAAGCCAGCTTGGGCTGCCTGAATTCATCTCATAAGCTCTAGAAACCAGCTTGGGGTACAAATGGCAGGAAGGGATCAGGGCTGGTCTGTTTGCTAACATCCACTTGCTTATTTCTGTATATATCGCCTTCCGGGAGGAAAACAAAGGGAAGCCAACAACAGCCCCTTCTTTCATGCAGCTATGGAAATGTCAACCCCTAGACAAAGTCTCCCAACTCCACATACAGAAAACTTCATAGCAGCAGCTGCAGGTACACAGCAAACAGCAAACTCACTAGTTACCTTAATGAGCTTAACACTTCTGCTAAGATATGACATCAGTAAGATCTCGTGGCCTTGACTGACAGATCCTTGACATATCCCAGACAATACTGCCACTTTTATTCAGAGCTTTTAAACATTCAGTGTGTAGTGTGACTGACTGAACCCAGGAGTAAAAATGCTAAGCAAATGCTCCACCACTGAGCCACACTGCCATTCCATTTTCTGTATTTTAGGGTCTGAAGAGATGGTTCAGCATTTATTGTTTTTATAAAGAATAGAGCTCACCCCAGCACACATGCAGGATAGCTCACACCACCTGTAACCCCAGCACACATGCAGGACAGCTCACAACACCTGTAACCCCAGCACACATGCAGGACAGCTCACAACACCTGTAACCCCAGCACACATGCAGGACAGCTCACAACACCTGTAACCCCAGCACACATGCAGGACAGCTCACACCACCTGTAACCCCAGCACACATGCAGGACAGCTCACAACACCTGTAACCCCAGCACACATGCAGGACAGCTCACAACACCTGTAACCCCAGCACACATGCAGGACAGCTCACAACACCTGTAACCCCAGCACACTTGCAGGACAGCTCACAACACCTGTAACCCCAGCACACATGCAGGACAGCTCACAACACCTGTAACCCCAGCACACATGCAGGACCAACACCTGTAACCCCAGCACACATGCAGCACAGCTCACAACACCTGTATGTAACCCCAGCACACATGCAGCACAGCTCACACTACCTGTAACTTCAAATCCAGCCAGAGGACTCAACTCCTGACTTCTCTGGCTTCCACAGGTACCTACATGCATATATCTACACAGGTACACATCATTTTTAGATGCTATTATTTTTAATTATGTGTATCTGTGTGTCTGTGTAGTGGGTATACACACATAAGCACAAGTGTCCAAGAAAATCAAAGATATCAGATCCTCCTGGAGCTGGAGTTGTAGAAATTAGGTAGTTATGGGACACCCAACATGAATGCTGGAAACCAAGTTTGATCTTCTGAAAGAAAAGTATGCAATCTTTCCAGCAGAGCCATCTCTCCAGCCCACTTTAAAAAAAATCATTTATTTATTTATGTTTATGAAAACGACTAAACTGAGACATTTTGTTAAGTAACAGTAAATATCAAAGAACAGCTTCATACCAGGCAGGGGTGGTGCACAGGGGAGGAAGAGGCAGATGGATCGCTGTGCATCTGAGGCCAACCTGATCTACAGAGTAAGTTTCAGGACAGCCAGGGCTACACAGAGAAACCTTGTCTCAAAAAAAAAAAAAATCAAACAGGAACAAACAAAAACAGTTTCACACATGTTTCCATTGTTGTAATTATTGTTTCACATCTGTGGGTGTTTTGCTTGCATGGGTATCTGTGTAGTTCCTATGTGCAGTGCCCATAGAGGCTAGAAGGTGGCACTGGATCTCTGCAGGAATGGAGTGACAGACTGCTATGAACCACCATGTGTCTGCTAGGAATGGAACCTGGGTCCTCTCAAAGAGCTGACAGTACTGTCCTAGAACTCCATCTGTAGACCAGGCTGTCCTCAAACTCATAAGAGAGCCATCTGTCTCTGCCTCCTGAGTGCTGTGATCAAAGGCACCACCACCCAGCTGAGCTGCCAGTACTCTTGACCACTAAGCCATTTCTTCATCCCTCCAGACCCATGTTTTCTATGGACTGTGTCTGTGCTTGTGTTGACTGGAGATAGACTTTAGGGCCTAGTGCATACTAAGCTACCACTAAGCTAGATCCCGGCCCCAAATTCTTGGTTAAAAACAAAATAAATCAAAAATCATTGAACTCTCAAGTATTTTTCAATGCTACTACAGCTTATGAAAGCACAGAACCCTTGCTAGCCACTCAGTGAGATGCTATGTTCACCTTGTGATGAAGTCGAAAATGAAACAGCAAGTGTGAGCCAAGTGTGGTATCCAAGCCTGTAAACCCAGTCCTGAGAGGCTGAGACAAGAGGATTGTCATGAGTTTGAGGCCAGCCAGGAATATGTGGTAAGACCCTATCAAAAAGGAAAAAAACAGTAATAGGTCACCTTCAACTATATAGCAAATTCCAGGCCAACCTAGGCTATGCAAGAGCCTGTCTCAAAACAATAATTAGGGTAAGGTGATGGCAATACACACCTCTCATTCCAGCACTTGGGAGGCAGAGGCAGAAGGTTCTCAAGGAGTTCAAGGCCAGCCTGGTCTACAGATCAAGTTCTAGGATAGACAGGGCTACACAAAGAAACACTGTCTTAAAACAAACAAAAAGTTAGGAGCAATCAAGATGGCTCAAGGTTAAAAGCATGTGCTGGCTGGTCTTATGCCAACAACACATAACTAGAGTTATCTGAAAGGAGGGAACCTTAATTGAGAAAATGATTCCATATGATCTGGCCCTAAGGCATTTTCTTAATAAAGATTGTGGGGAGGATCCAACCCACCCAGGGCGGGGCCATCCCTGGGCTGGTAGTCCTGGGTCTTTTAAGAAAGCCAACTGAGCAAGACATGGAGAGCACCCCAGTAAGCAGCACCCCTCCATGACTTCTGCGTCAGCTCCTGCATCCAGCCATATTCCTGCCCTGTTTGAGTTCCAATACTGACTTCTGATGAACAGAAACATGGAAGTGTAAGCCAAAGAAACCCATTTTTCCCCCAACTTGCTTTTTGTTTCAATGCAGCAATAAAAACCCTAATTTAGTCAGGACACTTGCAACTTCACCCAATGATCTGAGTTTGAATCTTATAACTCACTTGATTGAAGAACCAGTTCCTGAAAGTTGACCTCTGACCTCCGACCATTTTACACACACACACACACACACACACACACACACACAATGTAAAACAAGGCAGTCTTGAGCACTGGGTGTGGTGGAGCACTCAGGAGGCAGAGGCAGGTGGAACTCTGTGAGTTTTAGGCCAGCCTGGTCTAAGAATGAGTTCCAAGTCAGCCCTGCTACACAATGAGACCCATGTTTTTTTGTCTTTTTGGTTTTTTTTTTTTTTAAAGCAAAAACAAAAACATGCCAGCCATTTTTGCCTATTCTCTATGCTGGCATCCCTTTCTGCAAAAGCAGTGTATTACAAAACATCTCACTTCCAGTAATTTCTTGCTTTACTAGGATCTTGTTTCCCACAGTGGAAAGACAGAGTGATGTCCTCCTCTCCCTTTTACATGCGCACATACAAAATAAACTTGCTAAAATTAAATACGCCCTAGAAAAGACTGACAATCAATAAACGAGCTAATAAAATAAAAACAAAATTCTTTCTTGAACTACAAATGGACAGTAAATATTTTAAAAGTGTTCAACATGAGATCCGGGAGGAAGGTTCAGAGGTTAAGAGCCCTTGCTGCTGTCGCAAAGGACCCAAGTTCAGTTCCTGGCCCCCAATCTACCACGAACGTAACAAACAATGAAAGACTAACCTAATGGTAAAGCACTCCCCACTGCTGTGAAGACACCAGAGCCAAGGCGTTATATCCAGGCTCCTGCTCACAGTTCCTGAAGCTGAGTCTGTGAGCTTCACAGCAGCAAGCAGGCAGGCAGGCAGGCAGGCAGGCAGGCAGGCAGGCAGGCAGGCAGGCTCCCGTAGCAATAGATGATAGCTCACATCTGATATACAAGGGGGCAGCACAGAGAGACTGGGCCTGACATAGGCTTTTGGCTCTCAAGCTCACCCCCACTGAAACACCTCCTCTAAGAAAGACACATATTTTAATCCTTCCTAAAACCAGTTCTGCCAGGCTTTCAAATATATGAGCCTATGAGGGCTATTCTCATTCAAACCACCACAGCTATACTATGGAAACTCTGGGTGGTCCCCAGCACCACAAAAAAGAACTACTAGAAATGAACCCAGAATATTAACTGTAACAAAGAGTGCCCATGCCAGGCAGTAGTGGCTCACACCTTTAATCCCAGAACTCTGGAGGCAGAGGCAGGCAGATGGAGACCAGCCTGGGCTACGCGCAGAGAAACCCTATCTCGAAAAACAAACAAACAAACAAACAAACAAACAAACAAAAAACAAATGGTGTTCACTATAGTTAGCAGATTCGCTCGTCACTTTATTCAAGCCTATCACCAGGTACAGTGACATCCCAGTGTACTTGTTTTACAGGTGAGTGCCAGGACTCAGGGGGCTGCATAGGAATCAGAGAACACTGAAGAGCTAGCACGCTTGACAGCAAGAAGGATCAGCAGAGAAAAGCATCTGCTACCAATATGATGACCTGCAATTCAATCTCCAGGACACACGTGGTAGGAGAAAATCCACTCCTGAAAGTTGTCCTCTGACCTCCATATATCACACAAAATTAAACAAAAATTTTTAAGTTCAAAAAAAAAAAAAAAAAAAAAGGGCTGGAGAGATGGCTCAGCGGTTAAGAGCACCCGACTGCTCTTCCAGAGGTCCTGAGTTCAATTCCCAGCGACCACATGGTGGCTCACAACCATCTGTAAAGAGATCTGATGCCCTCTTCTGGTGTGTCTGAAGACAGCTACAGTGTACTTATATATAATAAATGAATAAATATTTAAAAAAAAAAAAAAAAAAAAAAAAAAACACCTTTCACATCCAGCCACAAACAAACCACCAAACCAGGACCCCAGACTTCACCAGTGACTTCATCACTTTCAAAGCAGTGACATCTGGGGCTAGAAGAGCAATGGCCTGGAAAGTTCAAGGCCAAACAGCAGCAACAAATATTTATTGCTTTGGATCTTGTACCAATCACCCAAGTTCATCCTCCCCAGGACCCTCCTGTCCTGTCTCACTACTGCCTGCTCCAACTGCACTGTTGCAGACCAGACAGACAGAGCAACAGTTCTGCAGGCACCATTCCATTCTCAGCGTGTGGGGTGGGGAGACACATCTTCCCTAATTGTAAATGAAGGGTCCTCCTCCATGCAGCTTCTAGACTTATGCCCACCACTGCTCCCTCAGGCAACCACTCTGTCCTGTCACATGATAGGTTGTGAGGCTAAATGATTGGGGAGAATATATCATGTCTAACATGCAGAAGGCCATGGATTCCAGGCCCAACAACACCCAAAATGAACAAACAACAACAAAAATATCCCACATTCATAAAAATAAAAAGATCAAAACCATGCTTGGGTACTGGCTTGTGGTAGAACATTTCCCTAGCATGTACAGGATCAACTTTGATCAGCACCACAAAAATTCAACACACTTAGAGCTTAGGCAGGAGAAACGAATCAACAGGTAAAGTACCCCACAGAAAACTGACCACCTGAGTTCAATCCCAGGAACCCACATGATAGAGGGGAGAACTGACCCCTGAAAGTTGTTCTCTGACCTCCACACACAAATAAATAAGGAACAGCAACACTTTAATGAATCCCAGCACTCCCGGAGGCGGAGGCAGAGGCAGAGAGATCTCTGAGTTCAGCTAGAAGCCAGCCTGGTCTACAAAGCAAGTACCAGGAGAGTCAGGGCTACACAGAGAAACCCTGACTCATAAAATAAACAAATAAAATCTATTTAATTAAAAAACAAAACAAAACACAAATGGGCCCAACGGCATGGCTAAGCAAGAGTTTAATCCCAGCACTCAGAGGGCAGAGGCAGGCAGAGCTGTGTGAGTTTGAGGCCAGCCTGATAACAGAGTTTCAGGACAACCAAAGCTACACAGTGAGACCAGAAAGGGGGAGGGGAGGAGGTCAAAACAAACCAAGTACTTCTTTATGAACCAATACTCATGCAGGCCAAGGAGTAATGGTTCCATTACAGCCCATTCCCCTACTAAGACATGTAACACAAAGTAGGAATTCAACTATCTGCTGGACCAGTCAATAACAGTACAGGAAGCCTGGCTGAATATGCTATCCCAGCACTTGGGAGGTGGAGGCAGGAAGATGAGGATGAGCAATTCAAGCCCAGCCTGGTCTACATAAGAAGGTGGAGGGCAGCCTTGGTTATAAGATCCTGTCTTCAAAATCAGAATGATGATGATGATGCAGGAGCTATTTTTTCCCAATCCTATCAGTGAAAGTGATTCCCTTGTACAAAGGAGGAAACCAAGAGGTTTGGAGAGATTTAGCGATTTCGCCTAAGGCCACACAACTAGCTGGCAGACAACGCTGGGCATCAAACTCAAAGCCTGTCTGTCAATTCAAACAAAAAATTTGTTTCCAGTTCCTGAGGAGTCACTGGAGGTAAAGAGGATCAAGAAGATGCCCCTCCGACCCGCACAAAACAATTGCCTTCGAGGTTTTAAAATAAAAAGCCCTATCTGAAAAACTGGGAAGAGCCAAGAGACTCAAAAGAAAAACAATGCGGCCGTGAGCAAAAGTTCCCAGGCATCTTTCACTTTTTAGGCAAACATTTTGAAGCCACGGAAGAAATTTAAAATCTGCAATAATGAAATTTATCAAAAAGTAAAAAAAAAAAAAAAAAAAGTGAGGTCTGAGGACCGAAGAGGGCTCATGACTGTGCCCAAGCTACACTGGGCATCAATATCTGAGGTAAAATGTTGCTCCCGACGCCCGACCACAGGGCATTAGAATCGCACAAACGAGGCCAGAGAAGCCCAAGACACCTAGCCACTGTTCAAAGTTAAGATTCACAGAAATTAAAGTGGGGGGGACCTGGATCTCTGGAACGCCAAAAGGAAGGAGCTTTGTCCCAAGACCCCACGAGAACGCGCGCGCGGCCTTCACACAGGCCAGAGTCACCCGCCTCGCCGGCCACAGAGCCTGGAAGCAGCCGCGGTCTCGCTGCACTGCGGCCTGAGCAGCGCGCGCAAGGCTTCTTGACCCTCAGGCGCCGCCGTACCCCGACCCCGCTCTGGTCGCCCAGCTGCCCCCTCCCCCTCCCGGCGCCTCGGCTTCATTCAAACCGTCTTCCCCAAGCCCCGGGAGTCTCGTTCCGCCCGGGAGTCTCCATTCCTTACCTGGAGGTACCGGCGCCGTAACCTTCCTGGCGCCGCCCCCAACCCTCCACGAGGGGTCGGGGACAGAGTGGGCGTCTCGCTTCTCCTCACGAAACAAAGAAGCCGTCGCCGCCGCTGCCAAGCTAGTGGGAAAGCCTCGCGCGCGTGCCCGCTCGGCTTCGGCTGGCCGCCCCCCCCAGCACACACGCAGCCCGCGCGCCCGCTACGCGCGCCCCCGCCTCCCTTTCTACCCAGTCCACTTCCCCTGCTTCCGCTGCCCGTCCGGCCTCGTGCGCGCGCCAGCCCACCCTTCCGCTCTCTGTGCGCATGCTCAGCCATTCGTTGTGCGCATGCGCACTGGTCCTTTGAGGTAGTGAGAAGATGGGCGGGTCCAGAGGCCACACGAGATCCTGGTGCACCGCCCATATTGGGGGGCTCTGGGCGGCTCTGCGCAAGCGCACACTTATGTTCAAGACACGAAATTGGGCCTCAAGCCGAAGGGCATGCGCAGAGGTGGCGGCACTGCGGCGACGCTTAGATGTTGGGGGAGGGTACTGGGTCGTCCAGATGGGAGATAGTAATGATGAAAGGGAAGTTCTTAGGCTCGGAAATGAGCACCCTGGGAGGAAAGTGAAGCCGAGAGGTGGCCAGACTGCCCAAGGACGGGACAGAACCCACGCGGGGGTAAGGGCAGGCCTGGGAAACGCTTTGATCCTGGCTCTGGCACGGCCCTGCCTGCTCTGCAAGGCTCTGTCCTGGCCACATTTCCTGCAGAACCTGTTGAGGCCCAGTAATTAGCTTTCCAAATATTTATTGAGCTGCCATCGGCTACTAGCCATCCTCTGGTTCATAAACCAGATGAATAAGTAAAAGCACAGGGTGTGAGGTAGAAACAGCAATGGTCACAATTTTCCTTATGATTTCGAAGAAAGCCATTAGCTTTGGAGAAATGAGCGTATAATTCTGTCCAAATGTGGAGATTCCAGGCCTCTGGTTGGTTTTAAAAGTATTTGGTGGTGGTTGGGGATTTAGCTCAGTGGTAGAGCGCTTGCTAGGTCCTGGGTTCGGTCCCCAGCTCCAAAAAAAAAAAAAAGAAAAAAAAGTATTTGGTGGTAGCGGGGCAGGGTTCTGGAGGCAGAAGCAGGTGGATCTCTGGGGGGTTTTGTTTGTTTGTTTGTTTTTTTAAGATCTATTCATTTATTATGTATAAGTACACTGTAGCTGTCTTCAGATACACCAGAAGAGGGCATCGGATCTCTTTACAGATGGTTGTGAGGCACCATGTGGTTGCTGGGAATTGAACTCAGGACCTCTGGAAGAGCAGTCGGGGCTCTTAACCACTGAGCCATCTCTCCAGCCCCCAAGACCAAGTTTCTTTAAGACCTGGCACTTGCTCTCAAGACTAGACTGGCCTCGAACTCAGAGATCTTCCTTCTTCCTTCCTGAGTGCTGCATGAATGTACCAATCCAGCTTGGTCTTTCTTCTACATAGTAAGGTTTCAGGGCAGCCATGGATACAAAGTGAGACTTTTAAACAAAGAAACAAAAAGCAGTTTTCTGTCACAAAGTAGAACAAAGAATGTTTCAGGCCATTAAATAGCTGGCAGTGATCCCCCTGCCACTGCCTCCAAAATGCTAGGAAAACAGACCCAAGCTATCAACACTGGCAAACACATGGTATTTTTGGTTGGTTGGGGGGTTTTTTGCTTTTGTTTTTCAGGACAGAGTTTGTCTGTGTTGCTTTGGCTGACCTGGAACTGGATCTTGAGACCAGGATGAACTCAAACTGAGACCTACCTGCCTCTGCCCCCCAAGTCTGGGACAAAAGGCATGCACCACCACATCCAGCTCGGTTTTGTTTTGTTTTTAAGGACTTATTTATTTTGTGTATGTGAGTACATACTCACTGTCTTCAGACATATCAGAAGAGGGCATCTGATCCCATTACAGATGGTTGTGAGCCACCATGTAGTTTCTGGGAATTGAACTCAGGACCTCTGGAAGAGCAGCCAGTGCTTTTTTTTTTTTTTTTTTTTTTTTTTAGATTTTTTTTAAAATGTTCTTTTTTTTAAAAGATTTATTCATTTATTATATATAAGTACACTGTAGCTGTCTTTAGACGCACCAGAAGAGGGCATCGGATCTCTTTACAAATGGTTGTGAGCCACCATGTGGTTACTGGGAATTGAACTCAGGACCTCTGGAAGAGCAGTAGGGTGCTCTTAACCGCTGAGCCATCTCTCCAGCCCTGCAGTTTTGGTTTAAGGTTTATTTTCAGACAGGGTTTGGTGGCATTTGTCCTTAATCTCAGCAAGCTTATGTGGCCAACTTTATCCACATAGTGAGTTCCAGGCCAGCTAAAGTTACATAATGAGATTTTTCTCAAAAAAAAAAAAAAAAAATTTTTTTTTTGGTGCCTGGTAAGATGGCTCAGCAGTTAAGAGGAATTGCTTTTGCCGAGGACCCACATTCTGTTCCCAACACCTTGGGAGTACCTATGCAAGCAGAACTGCTCTCAACTCAGGAGCACTAGGATTACAGACAGCACCATGTCCAAATTGCATACTAGAATTTTTTTTTATCTCCAGAGTGCTGTGATTGAAGGCATGTGCTACCACTATCTGCCATACTAGATTTTTAATTTTTTATTATGTATATAAAATTTTATTATATATTATATCTGTTTTTCAAGACAGGGTTTCTCTGTGTAGCCCTTCAGCAGGCTGACCTGAAATTCAGAGATTTGCTTGCTGCTGCCTCCTGAGTGCTGGAAATAAGGTGTGCACCATCACACCTGGCTAGATTTCTTTTTAAGTATCATCTATGGGCTGGAAGGCTGGGAGTATAACTCTTGCTTGTAGTGTATGACAAGCATGCACGAAAGCTGGGTTCTATTGCCAACACTGTGAACTAGGCATAGAGGTACATTCCTGTTGTCTCAGAAGTAGAAATGCAGAGGCTTGAGGATCAGTAGTTCAAGGTCATCCTCAGTCAGTGAATTTGAGGCCAGCTGGGCTACATCAGACTGCTTCAAAGGGTAAGAGAAGAGAAAAGCGGGTGGGAGGGGAGTGGCGATAAAGACCAGGCTGCCTGGCTATTGAGTGAACAACTCTGCCAAACACTTACCCTGCATCAACAAATTGGGCCTTTTCCATTCCAGATAGGAATGTACCAGGAAAATCATAAGCAAGAGTCCAGATAGATACAGAAGCTGGACTGGGAATAAACCAGACTGCATTTTTAGCACACAGTCTGCTGGATCCCACATCAGGTCTTGTGCCCTCCATCTGTAAAACAGAAGCAATAACTTTTCCTAGGAACCTCAGGACCAAGCCAACTGACAGCTTTCTAAACCTTATTTTTTTTTTCTTTTTTCTTTTTTTCGGAGCTGGGGACCGAACCCAGGGCCTTGCGCTTGCTAGGCAAGCGCCCTACCACTGAGCTAAATCCCCAACCCCCTAAACCTTATTGTTGATGAAGTGGACAAGTGGAGTCTGGACATTTTCGTTGTCCTGGTTGGTTTTGTGAACTTGAAACAAACTTGAGTCACCATGGAAAAGGAAATCTCGGTTGGCCAGCTGTTTCCGTTAGAGTGGGCTGTGGTCTTGTGTTTGAATGAATGCCTTGACTAATGATTGACATGGGATGGCCAGCCCACTGTGGGCTTCAGCTCTGTAAGAAAGCTAGTGAGTAAAGCAGTAGGCAACATTCTCCATGGGTTCTGCCTCTAGGTTCCTGCCTTTGGTTCCTGCACTGACTTCTCCCAATGGTGGACGTGTAAGCTGAAATAAAGTTTTTCCTCCCCAGCTTGCCAAAAGCCTATCACAGCTACAGAAAAGTAATAAAAACAATGTTTCCTTTTTCATTCAACTTTTTAATTTTTTAAAATTCTATGGGATTAAAAACGTGCCAGTACTTCCGAGGTAAAATGGTTTTTTGTTGGTTTTTTTTTTTTAATTTATATCAATGGCACACACCTTTAATTTCCTAGCACTCGAGGCAAGCAGATATTTGTGAGTTTGAGAGCAGCCTGCGTGTGTGTGTGTGCACATGCGTGCGTGCGTGCACATAAGTGCAAGTGCCCACAGAGGCTAGAAAAGTTGGTTTCTACTGCAGCTGGAATTATAGACATTGTCAGCCACCTGGTGTGGTCACTGGGCATTGAACCCTGGTTCTCTGCAAGAGTTTTTTTGTTGTTTGGGTGTTTTGGGGGGTGGGAGGGTTGGTTTTTGTTTGTTTTTTTTTTTTCAAGGCAGGGTTTCTTTGCCTACCCCTGGCTGTTCTGGAACTTGCTCATTAGACAAGGCTGGCCTCAGTCTGAAGAACATGCTGGCCTGGAATTCAAAGAGCCACCTGCCTTTGCCTCCCAAGTACTAGAACTAAAGGCATCCCCCACCACATTGGTTGGGGGTTTGGAGACAGGGTCTCATTATGCTGTCCTGGTTGACCTCTCAAGTGCTAGGATTAAAGGCATGTGCCACCACTGCCTGGCTCACCTTGGGATTTTTTTAAAAAATATGTTTTGTGTGTGTGTGTGCGCGCACCATGATGCTTATGTTGAGTTCAGAAAAATTTGCTGAAGCCAGTTTTCTCCTACCCTGTGGGCTGGAATTTTTAAGTAGCTGAGGGTGGCCTTGAACTCCTGATCCACTTTCCACAAAATTTTGAAGTGCTAGGAGGGCAGGTACGAGCGCCATACCTGACTTAGCTTACCTTCTGACTATCCCATTGTGTCACCTACTTATGGGATGGCCATAACTAGAGCGACCTATCAAGCAGCACAAGGGGTTTGTTCCTGGTTAATTTTAAGAGAAAGACTTCTCACTGTCCAGGCTGAACTCAAACTATGGCCGCACTCAGCCTCCTGCATGCTGGAATTACACTGCCAAGCCCTACTGCTACCACATGGGAACTCACGGATTCCCACGCTCATGGTGAGCAGACCCTGGAGTGTGACCCCAGTGTCATGGAACCCACCAGCGATACCATCCACCCTTATTCTCTCTTTGGTCTCATCTGGCTTTCCTTGTACATTCTCCTTCCTTTCTTCCCATAGCCTCATTCTGCTTTGGGGATGAAAATGCACCTTCAGCACATGTGGCGATCAGGAGACAATTTAGGGGAGTCCATGTTTTCCATCTGCTGTATTTCACCATCTGGGAATCCAAATTAGGTCATTAGGTTGGTGGCAAGTCTTTATCCTCTGGGCCTTTTGCCCTCTCCCATTTTTTTTTTTGTTTATTTGTTTGAAATGGAGTCTTATATGGCCTAGAATGGCATTGAACAACTTGCCAAAAATGACCTTGAACTTCTAACCCTCTTAAGTGCTAGGATTATAGGTACACACCACCATCCCTAGTTTATTCAGTTCTGAGAATCAAACCATCAGCTTCCTGCGTGTAGGCCACTGAACCACAGCCTCTGGAACCAGGGTGAAGAACCCAGTGTGAAGCCTAGTGGGTGGGGTCTGTGAGACTCAGTTAAAATAGGTTATGTAACCACCTGAAACCATGACTCACCAAAGCCACTGATGGCTGGAGAGATGGCTCAGTAGCTAAGAGCACTGGCTGCTCTTCCAGAGGTCACCCACATGGACGCTCCCAACCATCTACAACTGCAGTCCTACAGGATCGGATTCCTTGTTCTGTATGCAGATTTACATGCAGACAAAATACCCATATACAAAAAAATACATTAATCTTGAGCCAGGCGGTAGTAGTCTATGCCTTTATTCCCAGCACTCTGGAAGCAGAGGCAAGAGAGGAGGATTTCTTGAGTTCAAGGCCAGCTTGGTCTACAGAGGTGAGTCCCAGGACAGCCAGGGCTACTCAGGAAAACCATATCTCAGAAAAATAACCAACCGAGCAAACAAGACAAACACTCATATGCAGGAGGAGGACCACAAGCTTGAGTCCACCTGGTGGGCACAGAGAGTTCCAGGCCAGTCGGAGCGACGTTAGTACATCTGTCCTGTCAGAAGGGTGATGAGAGCCAGGCCTCGTGCGTCTGTGACTTTCTCCCGTCTTTCTTCCTGTCTTCTTCCTGCCTGTCTCTTGCTCCCCCCTTCCTTCTTTTCACTCTTTTCTTTTTTTTTTGAAGAAGGTGTTTTGTTGTTGTTGGTTGTTTAGGCCTTTGAGACAGGGTTTCTCTGTGTAGCCCTGGCTGTCCTGGAACTTGCTCTGTAGACCAGGCTGGCCTCTAAGTCAGATCTGTGCTGGAACTAAAGTTGTATGCCACCATCACCCCACAAGGAGGACATTTTAGAACAGATTTACATCATCTGTAAAGAAGACCAGGCTCGGGGGCTGGAGAGATGGCTCAGTGGTTAAGAGCACCGACTGCTCTTCCCAAGGTCCTGAGTTCAAATCCCAGCAACCACATGGTGGCTCACAACCATCTGTAATGAGATCTGATGCCCTTGTCTGGTGTGTCTAAAGGCAGCTACAGTGTACTCATATATAATAAATAAATAAAATAAAATAAAAAAAAAGAAGACCAGGCTCTCAGCCCCACTCTGGTTGGCCTCTCACAGGCATGATCCACCATAAATAGAAAAAGTACAGTCATCCATACAGTGCAATATGATCTATCCTCCCTTAGAAAAGAGGAAATTCTGACATATCCTATCTTACAGTGTTAATATGTCCCTCAGTGAAAACATGCCTAGCATGTTTGAAGCTCTGGGCTCAAATCTAAGTACGAACAAAACAGAAATGTCCTCTATAGTCTCCTATGTTGAACATTTTGTCCCCAAGTGGTGAAAGTTTTATGCGGTTGTGAAAACTTTATAAGGTGGAGCCCAGCTGAAAGGAGGCGGTGCTGGCAAGTCCTAAGTCACCTTGACACATAAAGCAGACTTACCTGAGAGGAAGGACTTAAAAAAAAAAAAGTATTTATTTTATGTATATGAGTACCCTATCGCTGTCTTCAGACACACCAGAAGAGGGCATCAGATCCCATTACAGATGGTTGTGAGCCACCATGTGGTTGCTGGGATTTGAACTCAGGACCTCTGGAAGAGCAGTCAGTGCTCTTAACCGCTGAGCCACCTCTCCAGCCCAAAAGGAAGGACTTAATTGAGGAACACCTCCATAAGACCTGGCTGTAGAACATTTTCTTAATTTGTTACTGATGGGGGGCGAAGGTCCATCCCATTGTGGGTGGTTCCATCCCTGGACTGGTGGTCCCGGGTTCTATAAGGAAACAGGGTGATGAAGCCATGGGGAGCAAGTCGCTAAGCCGCACTCCACCTCAGCCTCCATCCACATCAGCTACTCCTTTCAGGTCCCCGCCCTGTGTGAGTTCCTGCTCTGGCTTCCTCCAGTGATGGACTACTTACTATCTGGAATTGTAAGCCAAATAAACCCTTTCCTTCCCAACTTGCTTTCGCTCATGTGTTTCATCAGAGTAATAAAAATCCTGAAACAGAGCTAGAGAGATGGCTCAGCAGTTAAGAGCTCTGACTGCTCTTCCAGAGGTCCTGAGTTCAATTCCCAGCAACCACATGGGACATCTCACAACCATCTGTAAGAGATCCGATGCCCTCTTCTGGTGTATCTGAAGACAGCTACAGTGTACTTATATATAATAAATGAATAAATCTTAAAAAAAAAATCCTGAAACAGCTGGACAGTGGTGGTGCCTGACCTTAATCCCAGCACTCAAGAGGCAGAGGCAGGCAATCTGGTCTACAGAGTGAGTTCCAGGATAGCCAGAGCTACACAGAGAAACCACATTTTGAGAAGTTAAAAAAAAGGGGTTGGGGATTTAGCTCAGTGGTAGAGCGCTTGCCTAGCAACCGCAAGGCCCTGGGTTCGGTCCCCAGCTCCGAAAAAAAGAAAAAAAAAAAAAAAAGAAAGAAAAAAGCTCTATGGGCTGAAGAGATAGCCAGTGGTTAAGAGCACTGACTGTTCTTCCAGAGGTACTGAGTTCAAATCCCAGCAACCACATGGTGGCTCACAACCATCTGTAATGGGATCTGATGCTCTTTTATGTGTCTGAATACAGCTGCAGTGCACTTATATATAATAAATCTTTTTTAAAAAGAAAAAGGAAAAAGCCCTAAGACACTACCACAGAGGAGCATGTGACCTCACTATTGTTGGGGGCAGCTTACAAGAGGATTTCCGGGGCTTCCTGGCTAGCAGTGTAGATCTAGGCTAAGAGAGACCCTGTTTCAAGAAATAAATGATGTGACAGAGGAGAAAAACTGATGTTCTCCACTGAATTCTACCAGGGTCCATACACCACACTAATCACACACACACACACACACACACACACACACACACACACACACACACACACACACACACCCCTCTCAAGGCTCCAGACTCTAGCCCTTTCTATATTTCCATATTATAGCACATATAATCCACATCAGAGCTCAGGCCTTACAGAGCATGCTCTGTCTGTTGCCCCCATGTCTCATCAGTGCAGGGGGCCAATCTTTCCATCTACATCTTGCTGCTTTCTCTACTACTTGTGGAAATTTATTGTTACTATTTTTTAAATCTTTTTTTCCTTTTTTTAAGATTTATTTATTTTATATATGTGAGTACACTGTAGCTGTCTTCAGACCCATCAGAAGAGAGCACCAGATCCCATTACAGATGGTTGTGAGCCATCATGTATGTGGTTGCTGGGAATTGAACTCATGACCTCTGGAAGAGCTCTTAAGTCAGTGCTCTTAACCACTGAGCCATTTCTCCAGCCCTTATTGTTATTATTAATGTTGTTGCTGTTACTTTGACACAGTGTTTATGTAGATCTGGCTAGCTTACAACTTACTATTTAGACCAGGCTGACCCCAAATTCACAGTGATCCACCTGCCTCTGCTTCCTGAATGCTGAAATTAAAGGTGTACATCCCCACACACCCAGCCTTTCTCTAGGTGAAATATTAAGACAGACCTGGTCTTCCCCAGGACAGAACACCAATGACAGACCACAATGGAGTTCGTCTGAAGTCCCAGTTGGGAAATCAAGTTGATTTGACTTATATAGTGTAGGTGAGGAGTGACTTACAGGAATGTGAGGGAACCCACAAGATCCCCATCATGGATGACAACCACTTCATAGCTGCATGGACAGAGCCTCACTTCTGCTACCCTCGAGCGCCTACCACGACTCTGAGCCCATATGCAGCCGGGACAGGTTACATACTGCTAGTTGGGAGGTGCAGGAAAAGAGTGGCTGAAATCTCATGGAGGGACCCGATGGCTCTCCACAGCACCTCCTGTGGGAGCAAAGGAAAATGGGTTATAAGTAGTCACAGCTGCTGGGCCTTCGTCCATCTCTTCTCTCCTGCTGCTGCTTCCTCTCTTTCTCCTCCTCCTCTTTTTCTTCTTCCTACTCTTCCTCTCCTATTCCCCCCTCCTCTCTACATAGCCCTGGTTGTCCCAGAACCCATTCTGTAGACCAGGCTGGCCTAGAGCTCAGAGACCTCTGCCTGCCTCTGCCTCCAAAGTGCTGGGATTAACGGTGTGTGCTACAGCTGCTTTAGAAACATGCACTTCTAAAATGATTTTCAAATCTGGGTGGTGGGGGCTGGAGAGATGGCTCAGAGGTTAAGAGCACTGTCTGTTCTTCCAGAGGTCCTGAGTTCAATTCCCAGCAACCACATGGTGGCTCACAACCACCTATAATCAAGTCTGGTGCCCTCTTCTGGCCTGTAGTTGCATACATGTAGGCAGAAAGCTGTATGATGTGTACA
The DNA here is from genome assembly GCF_021556685.1 of Rattus norvegicus. Classification (NCBI taxonomy): domain Eukaryota; kingdom Metazoa; phylum Chordata; class Mammalia; order Rodentia; family Muridae; genus Rattus; species Rattus norvegicus. The sequence continues at coordinate 26,409,733 of NC_141541.1, read as the reverse complement.
TAATAAATAAGTTTAAAAAAAAAATCTGGGTGGTGGTGGTGCATGCCTTTAATCTCAGCACTGTGGAGGCAGAGACAGGTGGATCTCTGTGAGTTCAAGTCCACCCTGGTCAACAGAGTGAGTTCCAGGACAGCCAGGGCTGTTTCACAGAGAAACTGTCTCAATAGTTTTTCTTACTTATTTACTTATTCTTTTGGGAAAGAGTGCAGTGAGATTATTACAGCCTATTTATGTGGAGGTCAGTGAACAACTCGCCAATAATCCTGACACGGCAGAAATTAGATCTTTTCTTCTACCATGTGGGTCCCAGGAAATGAACTTTGGTCCTCAGGTTTGGAAGCAAGGAGTTTTACAAACTGAGCCATTTCACTATTACCCCTCTCCCCCTTTCTCCCCTAATAAGTTGATGTCCTGGCTGTCATAAGGACAACAGGAGAGGGCTTGGCCCTTGCTCTCTAATCCACATTTGACAGATCCTTCCTGATTGGTCTTTGTTCTACACCTTATTTGCATACACACATATAACCAATCAGGATCCACTTGGTCTAGATGACACGGTGCAGAGCCTCTGAACTTTCAGACTTTTCTGTTGTGAATTGGTTCTAATGCTCTTTGTGTTAATTTAGCTCCCCAAATTACACGGGAACCACACGGCAGCCTGCAAGTAATGAGGGTCCCTGCCCCCAGGTGGCTTTGGTTGGTGAATAAAGTTGCCGGTGGCCAATGGCTGAGCAGAGAGACAGGACTTTAGATTTCTCAGGCAAGGGAACCATGGGAAGAAGAGGTTTTTGTTTTCAGTACAGCCATGCCAGGGAAGCAGGAGGATCAGGTGGGAGAGCTGCAGAAGACAGCGTGACAGTCATGTAAGAGCTGGGGAAGAGCAGCCCCAATGGCCTCTCCCCAACTGGGTCTGGGGTAGCAGAGCTGGAATCTAGATGTTAGTAATAATTCAGGAGTATCAGAGGGGAGGCTTTAGCAACGTGGAAGTTTGGGAGTGGCCCAACCATTGAGCCACTTAAGGCATGTTAAAAATAAGGCCGTGTGGGTTGGGGATTTAGCTCAGTGGGCCCTGGGTTCGGTCCCCAGCTCCAAAAAAAAGAAAAGGAAAAAAAAATAAGGCCGTGTGTGTGTGTGTGTGTGTGTGTGTGTGTGTGTGTGTGTGTGTGTGTGTAACCCACAACGGTGAGGCAGTGAGAAACGTGCACACCCACAAGGGAACTTAGAGCAGATTAACCGACTACCACCACACGGTTCAGATCTCTGAGCCTAACTACAGATGAGGATTCTCTCCTGCTAGACCAGGGAGTGGGCCTGATCCTTCCTATCCCTAAACTTGCTAATGGCATGTACAATGGTCCCCAACTCCATATTTAAGGAGATGGCCGATATGGCCGATTCTCCTGTGTCCAACTGTATGCAGGGAAGGGTGAACACACGAGAGAACTTTATTTACATAGGAATACCAGCTCACACTGGATAGGGTCAGTGTATAACCATAACACCCCAGACAACAGAAGACCAGAACTTCCTGGTCAGCTCGGGATACCAACCCAGGGCGGGTGACATGTGCTGCAGCTAGGTACTCCAGTAAACCATCAGTGGCAACCGAGGGCAGGTCTTACTATTTCATGGGGCAGGAGAGAGCAAGCCACTCCCTGTCCATAGGACTGAATCCCCAAGTGTAGTCAGGCTCATGGCCTCTGAACCTTGTGATCCTGATTGGTCACACGTATGCATGTAAGTGAGGTGTAAAACAAAAAACCATCAGCGAAGACTTGTCAAATGTGGCAGCAAAGGACAAGGGTCAAGCCTTCTCTTGGCTTTCTTATTGCAGAGAGTCCTCAGCCTAGAGAGGGTGGCAACAGCTGGGACTTTGAAGCAGTTTCCAGGGACCCAAGTATCAAACCCAGGGCTGCAACTGTGACCCCTGCCTGAAGCTATGCTGTCAGAGCTGTCTCACCTGAATGGCTTCCAGAGACCATTGTCAGGGCTAGCAACTTCCTGCCAAGGCAGAGGACCTGAGTGTGGACCCTAGAATCCACATGGTGGAAAAATAACCAACTCCTCCAACCTGCACACATGTGGCCACACACATGAATATTGTTGAAATATCCCTTCTGCAGGAAAAGGGCCCCTGGAAGAGTGAGAACTAGGAAGGGGTGGGCTTCTGAACTTCTACTAGGAGCACTGTGCATGAGGTCTATGGAGGCCAGGAGGTGGAATATGGTGTGTGAATGAAAACACCCCACATAGGTTCATGTTGAATGCTGTTTGGTGGAACTTCTTGGTGAGGATTGAGAGGTGTGGCCTTGTCAGAGTAGGCTTTGACATTTCAAAGGCTCACACCCACACCATTCCCAGGCAGTGGCTCTCAGCCTGTGCTGCAGTGCTGTGCTCGCCTGCTGCCTGCTCTCCACTCTGACGGCCATGGACTCTGTCCTCCGGTACTATGAGCTCATATTCAATGCTTTCTTTTATAGGTTTGCCTTGGTCATGGTTTAACTAAGACACTGGGTAAGCCTGACACCTTGAGTTCAGATCCCCAGAACTCAAGTAACCCCGGACAGAGTAGTACAGTTGCCGTGCACAGCACACCAAAGGGGACATGGCAGACAAAGACAAAGGAAAGTTTCCGAGAGTCTGCGTGCCAGTTAGCATGACTGACACACAGAGGTATGTGTGTCACTGAGAGATCCTGTCTCAGGATTAAAGGCATTTGCTGCCAAGGCTGACCATCTGAGTTCAATCCCTAGAACCCACATGTGGAAGGAGAGAATACACTTCAGAAAAGTGCCCTCTGATCTCTACACAAGTGCATACACACATAAATACATAATTCACAAATGTATTAAAATTTAAGCTGGGCAGTGGTGGCTCATACCTTTAATCCCAGAGCTGAGGAGGCAGAAACAGGCAGATCTCTGAGTTAGAGGTTAGCCTGATCTACAGAGTGAATTCCAGGACAGCCAGGGCTACACAGAGAAACCTGTTTTTTTGTTTGTTTGTTTTGCTTTTTTTTTCTTTTCTTTTTTTCGGAGCTGGGGACCGAACCCAGGGCCTTGTGCTCACTAGGCAAGCGCTCTACCACTGAGCTAAATCCCCAACCCTGCTTTTTTATTTTTTTGAGGGGAGGGGGTGAGCAGCTCCCCCCCCTTTTTTTTTCCCGGATCTGGGGACCGAACCCAGGGCCTTGCGCTTGCTAGGCAAGTGCTCTACCGCTGAGCTAAATCCCCAAGCCTTTTTTTTTTTTTATTTTTTTAATGCTCATCAGTTAAAAGCACTGACTGCTCTTCCAGAGGTCCTGAGTTCAATTCCGCAACCACATGGTGGCTCACAACCATCTGTAATGAGGTCTGATGCCCTCTTCTGGTGTGTCTGAGAACAATGACAGTGTACTCACATAAAATGTTAAAGAGAGGGAGGGAGGGTGGGAGAGAAGGAGGGGGACACACACAGAGACACACATACATGTGGGGGTGGGGAGAGGGTGGGAGAGAAGGAGGGGGACACAGAGACACACATACATGTGGGGGTGGGGAGAGGGTGAGAGAGAAGGAGGGGGTCATACAGAGACATACATACATGTGGGGGTGGGGAGAAAGTGGGAGAGGAGGGGAACACGCACACACACACAGACAGAAACACAGACATGTTCAAGGTCACCCCTGAGTACAGGGTATATACTTTATGAGCCAGTCTCAGCAACATAAGCCTCTGTCTAAAAAGAAAAAGTAAACTTTGTTTTGTCTTTTTTTATTTTTAAAGACAGGGTCTCACTATGTAGCCCTGGCTGTCCTGGACCTCACTCTATAGACCCAGGGTGGCTTCAAACTCACGCAGACTCTTCTGCCTCTGCCTCCTGAGTGCTAGGATCAAAGGCGTGTGCCACTATGTCAGACTTGCATTTTTATGATTATCCTTTTGGTCACCAGTTTTGAAATGTGCTGTTATTGATCCAGAACATTGTGTGGAGCACCCTGTAAGTGCTCTTTAGGTCCTTGTGGTTCCAAGCTGCCACAAACTGGAGCACCTCCAACAGCCGTCAACCCAGACCATTGCAACTTCAGCCTTGAGCCACTCTGATTAATGGCTAGTGGTGTTTTCTCTTCCTTCTTTTTTTTTTTTTTTTTTTTTGAGACAGGGTATCAATGTGTGGCCTTAAAATCACAGAAATACACCTGCTTCTGCTTCTCAGACTATATATCTCAAGTTTTGTTCTTTTTTTCAAGACAGACTCTCAGCATCTCAGGATGGCCTGTAATTCACTATATAGTCTTGATGATCCTCCTGCCTCCACCTCCTGTGTGCTAAGATACAGGTGTATACCAGCACCATGTTTAGTTTGAAGTACCGGATGAATATATGCTAGGCAAACAGTGTGTGTGTGTGTGTGTGTGTGTGTGTGTGTGTGTGTGTGTGTGTGTGTGTGTGTGTGTGTGTGTGTGTGTGTGTGTGTGTGTGTGTGTGTGTGTGTGTGTGTGTGTGTGTGTGTGTGTGTGTGTGTGTGTGTGTGTGTGTGTGTGTGTGTGTGTGTGTGTATCAAAGAAGCTAGTCTACCTTAATCCCCTTCACCTGCTCTGCTGAGTCTTTCTCACCGCAAAACAGAAAAGCCCTAGCTGGACATGTCTGGGGCCTCTGGCGCCCTCTGGTGTTCATTTGTCAGAACAAGCACATGCCACTGTCTGGAAGAGCAAGCCACGGGACATGCGGGCAGTGGCATACACACTTATTTTTCGATAAAAAGAAAGGGCTGGAGCTATGGCACAGTGGATAAAGTGCATGCTGCACAAGCATAAGGACTGGGGTTGACCTCTGGGACCACAGGAGAAGCTGGAGATACCAGTGTCCCAGGCTGTAGTCCCATCATTGGGGAGGCGCAGGTTCTCACAGAACTCAGGACCACAACCACACACAATGAGCTGGGCCCTATTTCACTGGTTACTAATTTAGAAAGTCCCCTACAGTCCTGCCTGCCTACCTGCCTCCTCTCAGATGATGCTAGCCTGTGCCAAGTTGACATAAAACCACCCAGCACACTTGTTCTCGGAAAGGACCCAGATTCAGTTCCCAACTCTTTTTTTTTTAATTTATTTTATTTAACTACACTGTAGCTGTCTTCAGACACACCAGATGAGGGCAGGTTGTGAGCCAACATGTGGTTGCTGAGATTTGAACTCAGGACCCTTTGGAAGAGCAATCAGTGCTCTTAACCACTGAGCCACCTCTCGGTCCAGCTCCCAACTCTATATGGTTGCTCACAACCACCTCTAACTCCAGCTCCAAAGGATCAGAGGCACCCTCTTCAGTCCTCCAATGGCACTACACACGTTTCACAAGCAAACATCCATAAACTAAACTAAAAATAAAACCTTTTTTTTTTTTAAAGATTTATTTATTAGCTGTCTTCAGACACACGAGAAGAGGGCATCAGCTCTCATTACAGATGGTTGTGAGTCACCATGTGGTTCCTGGGGTTTGAACTCAGGACCTCTGGAAGAGCAGTCAGTGCTTTTTTTTTTTTTTTTTTTTTTTTTTGGTTCTTTTTTTCGGAGCTGGGGACCGAACCCAGGGCCTTGCGCTTCCTAGGTAAGCGCTCTACCACTGAGCTAAATCCCCAGCCCCAGCAGTCAGTGCTCTTAACCACTGAGTCATCTCTCCAGCCCAAAATAAAACCTTCAAGTAATTATCCACGCACCCCACCCCAGGTATGTTGTGTGTGCATGTGTGTGCTCAGACGCATCATAGTCTGTGTGTGAGGTCAGAGGATAATTTTCTGTTGTGTTTTTCCAGAGTTTCTTTGTGTAGTCTTGACTGTCCCGAACTAGTTCTGTACACCAGGCTAGCATCAAACTCTCAGAGATCTACCTTCCTCAGCCTCCTGAGTTGCTGGGATCAAGTGTGTGCCATCACTGCCTAGCTTCTTCCACTTAAAAAAAACATTTTTTAAAACCTTTGTCTCTTCAGGCCCCTCTCCTTCCATTTTGTGGGTGCTCTAGGGTCATGTGTGGTGGTCGACATGTTTGTTTATTGCATTGGATCTCCTTGTGTAGCTCTGGCTGACCTGGAACTCACAGAAATCGTATTGTTTCTGGCACCAGAATGGAAGCTAGGGCCTTGTGTATACTAGGCAAGGGCTCCCAGTGACATCATCAGCACCACCATGTCATAGCTCAAGTTAGCTTTAAACCTGTAGTGATGCTCCTGACTCAGCCTTCTTGGCTGGGATAACAGGTACAAGCCACCATTCCTAGCTTTATACTTCATTATTTAGAAAATAATAGCAGGAAATAACCTGTCAAAGTCTTTCCTAGTCTCCTTTCTTCTTGAGTGTTTTGTTTTGAGATAGGGTCTCATTTAGCCCAGGCTGGCCTTAAAATGGAGCACTACACAGTTGAGGGTGGCCTTAGTCTCTGTGCTCTCAGAGAAAAGTGCTAAGATTACAGATTGTACATGACCTATTAGCAGTGCTCAGGCTGGAGCCTGGGGCTCCCCACATGCTAGGTGAGCACAACTGAACTCCAGCTACTCCTATCACACCATTCCATCCCTGGTTGCTTGGCTCCCTGGGTGCAGAACCTGCAACAAGAGCTGTGTTTGCCAGGGAATCAAACCTAGAAGGGGGCAGGTGGCTGGCTGAGAACTATAGATCTCAATCATGAAGGCTTTAACCGAGAGCACGCCTGGATGACAGACTGCATACCTGGAGACTTGGCTGGCTTAGGGTAATGGAGTTTAAGGACTGTTTCCCCTCCAGGGCCTACCCATCACCCTGAGAGGTATCTTCCTGGAGTCCAGGCTGCAGTCTACAGAAGCTGAGTGGAACAGATAGCTCAGGTCCTGATGTTGCCTTTTGCAAATCAGGCAAGACTCATGATCTAGGAACAGATGTGGCCCTTCCCCATGGCACCAACTTCTGCCACCACATGCCATTCCTGAATGTCAGTAAATGGAGGAAGCAGCTCCTGTCTGCTGTGCTTCACAGAATAGAAGCTTCTGGGGCTTCACCAGTGATTCTTGTGAGCATCAGCTAGCCCTGAACAAAGCAGGTCCATCTCTGGTCCACATGTGAGTTCCAGGACAGTCAGGGCTCTATAGTGAGATCTCATTTCGGAGGGGCTGTTGGCTCAGCTGTTAAGGAGCATTTGTTGCTTTTTTTTTCCCAAGATTTATTCATTTATTATATATGAGTACACTGTAGCTGTCTTCAGACACACCAGAAGAGGGCATCGGATC